>NC_090928.1:667883180-668191120 GCF_040938575.1 Ambystoma mexicanum
GACCTCGCGCTCGCTTCCTGGAGGAGGCGGAGCGCCCTTGCGCTTACGTGACAGGTCACGTGTTTCTTTTGCCGGCTCAAAGAGGAGCACAACCCACCCTTGCGGTGTTAAGCCCGACGGGGTAAAGGGCGTCGGCTGTTGTGCGGCTGTTTGGCGCAGTGGGGCCCGCAGAAACATTGCTAGCTTGCTTGACACCGATCAGAAAATGACTGCTCAATCAAGTCATGGTGGACCCCTCTTAAGGCGTAAGACCATTCAGCAGCGCCGGATGCAAAATCCTTGGACTGCCCTCAAGCCTGACGGCTCGCCCTCTACACTCAAGAAACCAAAGGTGAGCGAACCAAGTTGTTTGCTTTCATCTACTGCCTTTAATGACCTGCAAGTAGCCCCACTAGCTGCTATGAACAATCTTGCACTGCTTAACACTTCTGAAGTTACAATCTCTGGTACCGAGTTAACCTCACTATCCTCAGCTGTACAAGAGCAAATAGCCGTGACGACGGCCACGTCCGGATTGGCGGACACGAATCTCTCGCTGCTTAGCACACAGGTTATTCCATCTGACATTTCCGCTGAGTTTCCTGTAAAGTCACGAGAAATACTAGACGCTGTTGCGACAACTACAATAGATAACGGCCTGATTGGCCATCAAGAAGAGCCAGCGGAAGTCTCTAAACTTTCAGTCCACTTAGAAGCCACTCACAGCACAAAATTCCAACCTCAAATGCGTCTACTCTCCTTAAAAGACTTACCCCTGATTTCCCGCTTACCATCGACTGTATCTCCTCCTCTGACAAAAACACTTACAGAGCAGTCGTTACTAACTGCCGAGACTGTTGACGAATTTTTCTCACCTTTTGACTTCACTGACGCCGAATTAATGGAAGCTTCTCAATGTGACGAGGACACTGAGCCACAAAACAATTCCTCGAATACCGGAGTTGAAACTGAAAAAGAATTGGATGCTGTCGTTGATAAGCGGCAGGTGACCATATTAGCTGAACCCACTCCTACTCCGACGCATACAGACCCAGACGCTACCCAGCCTCAAATAAATCATGAGAAAAGGAGCACTTTGCACCATCCAAT
Source organism: Ambystoma mexicanum (assembly GCF_040938575.1). NCBI lineage: Eukaryota > Metazoa > Chordata > Amphibia > Caudata > Ambystomatidae > Ambystoma > Ambystoma mexicanum. The sequence goes on from NC_090928.1 coordinate 667,884,270, forward strand.
TGCAAATGTTCACCGGTCACTGAGCATATCAACCTGTCACCTAGAGCCAACAGCCTCGTTGCAAACACCTAAAAACCAGCAAATTACTATAAATAAAAATGACATGCAACGAAACATGATGCGACTAGATGACACCCTCTCCATTTTGTCAAAAAACAGACAAAACTCGCGTTCAACGCTCTACGTTGAAAGAGCAGGGTGCGACCTTACAGTATCAACACTGCAAACACCGAGTTTGAAGCCATACGCATCTCAAACCGGAAAGAAACAAGCCAGCACGCCAATAGCTCCATCTGCTCGCACGAACTCAGTACCTTTATCAAAACAGAACATCTGTGCTGCACCAGAAAACTCTTCTTCATGTAGCGACCTGCAGTCAGAGACATTAAATAACACATGCTCTTCTATTGAAGAAAATTCAAGAGTCAAATCTAAACCTAGTCTCTCCTCTGCCATGCAAATCTACAACAATGTTTTAGCAGCTTCCTCAACAGCTCTTCTTCCCTTTTTAAAAATGTACGAATCCCTTCACGAGTCCTTTAAAGTTCAGACTGCGCTCATTATAAATATAAAAACCAAGATGGAAAAATTTGAAGCAGTCAACGAGGCCCTACAGACGCAACTGACTCACGAGGCCGAACAAACATTAAGATGGCAAGAGCGGCTGAGTGATCTCGCTGCACGTCACCATTGTCAAAATGACTCTTTAATGGACGGGCTACTGGACGCAGTAAAATGGATGAGGCACACAACAGACAATGGTAAAGTTTCAAACTCTGGTGCCCCATGGTGCTGTCCTGGGCCTCACTTGACAACTACTAGCGTGTCACCAGAGGTCGCCACCGTGAACAAGGATTCGCCATTGCAACTCACGGAATTAAATAACATAAGGAACAAAAAATCGCACTCGACAACCAAGCTTCCAGCAGTGGCCGACATTTCAGTAGTGGTGTCATCACAATCCACAAAAGGAGTTGTAGAACCATCACCCTTGAACGGAAAGTTCGCAGACACCTTTCAAAAACCAGTTGCCGATCAGGCGGATGAACCGACACCTCTAAGACCTCAAACTGCAAAAGGAGTAGTTGCAATTCAAAATGTCTCGTATGGAATCTTTTCTGGTCCCGCCAAATCAATACAAGTCAAGAAAGCAAAGAATTCTACTCAAAAAGGAACACAAAATGTTAGCAAAAACACGAATATTAGCACAAATAAACCTCTCCTGAAAAGGTCACGTTCTAACAGCGCAAAGAAATTTATAAGAAATCTGACAACCCCTCCACGCCCTGTTGCCACCAAAACAAGTGCCCTAACATCCAGATTGGTAAAACCGCAAGACAAGTACATCTCCACCAATGATTTAGATCGCTTACCAATTCCATCTGTTAAGCGTAGACGTGAAGAGTCAATCCTCTCAGAGGACTTGTCTTCAAACACTTCAATCGACCTATGCGACCTCTCTACTTATTCAATTGACGACGATGATTGTTTAGCAACTGTCGTCAGTTTGGCTGCCGAATGTCCGCGGCCACGGCGCGATCCTCATGGCGACCAAGCGGCGCGGAATTCATCTAAACATTTGTTCAATCCTCAGGAATCCACAAGTCCTAAGGATAAACAAAAAGAAAGACCGTCGTCATCGTCCAATACGGCACAGCACCCGAAACCTTCAATAAAGTCAACATCAAAAGTAGTTGAGTCTCCTGCTTCAAAGCTTAATCCGAAGCAAACTGCAGCTCACTCGATGAAAAACGCTCAACCCGAGACCAACTCAAATAATCGAGTACCTGGACAATCTAATTCACGATGGTGGAAATTGGAACTAGAAAACATCCTTGAAGAAAAAAACGATGTAAATCTGAATCGTGCCAATATAATGAAGCTGCTGCACTATATCCCTGCTCTACGTATCATATCATCTGACGACATAGCGATCGTAGAATACAAATCAGAACGTAGAACTGATTGGGTCATTCTTCACATGAAATCTAGACACGTAGCAAAACCACTGCTCGATGCCAAAGATGACCTACTATTTTATGGATTCGATCTAACGATATGTGACGAGCAGTCTTCATCCAATACTGTCAACTCAAATTCTTCCAAAACCACCGGCCGCAATATGTCAAAAAGAGACGATCTGTGGAAACAGCTCAGAGAGCAGCCTTCGCTCTCATCCAATATATACAACCGGAACAAGCACGATTAGGATAACGTCAGGTCAAATTGTATGACCCCATAGTTAACCTCATGGAATACAAGAGGATTCACACATTTGTTTCAACCAGGATCTGCGGCAGATCTAAGAAGCCCAATAATTTGCCTGCAAGAAACTTGGCTCCGTGATTTACCTGTCTGTGATGGATATTCGTGGCCCTAAATGCTGCGGGGAAAAATCAATTTGGCAGACCATTTTCAGGGCTACTCACGCTACTAAAAAACACATTCGAGTGGGCCGTGATCGACAGTTCAAACCCAAACTTGTTTGTACAAGCCATAACCCTAGAATCAACATGTGAAGCCCACTTTAAAAAGAAAAAACATCTTCTGATAATAAACACTTACTGGAACCCCGCAATGATTTCAGAACTTGAGTACTTAGCATCAATCATGGCGCAAATAGATGCCAGTTTTGTGCAGTTTGACGACCCTTTCGTCCTAATCTGCGGAGGCCTAAACTATTCTCGGTTCAATCAAGACAAAACACGCATCTCTCGGAATCAGTTTAAAAATCTTTCTGACCCTGCCGATCGCGGTCACAAATGGGAATATGAATTAAGTTTGCAACATTGCACAATGCTGAACGGCTGTACCACAGGCGACATTCCAGCAGCCGACACCTGGCATAGAGGTCAACTAAGAAAAACCTTAGACTATATCTGGGTGTCTGATAGTTTACACCGACACATTTCCATGCTGACCATAATAAAATCGGCCAAGAGCGATCATGAGGTCTTGAGGGTATTTTGGGAGCTGAAAAACAAAACTACCCAGCCAAGATACAAAACATCCCTAACTACAAACACTGCGCAAAACCGACTAAAGATAAACAGCCGTCAGATTGACATCCTGACTGCTGACCTTTGTCACGATAATAAGCTGGGCAACGCGAATAACTACGCGCCGTTGTTGTTGCAATTTTCCTCATGTTCAAATAGGCATAACATCAAAGTGACAAAAAATAAACATTCTTTCAGTGAAGAACTATCTGAAGCCAAGAAGTCGCTAAAAAAGGACATTCGGCGGTTGAAGAAACTAGCAGATGGAAATGCACATGATCAAATTGCGAAGAGGCGATCACGTTATCGAAACTGGCTAAAATCATTTAACTGCATTCGTGACCAAGATCAAGCAGAACAAATGCTGTGTGTAATAACACAAAAAGATAGCAAAAACATATGGGAACTAATTAACAACGGCCATTTAAAACAGACGTTTGCATTATCCAATGGTGTGTCTGCATCCTGTTGGGTAAAACACTACACGTCTGTATTTACATCTTTGGACGCTGTGGAAACTGGACCAACGCTGTCGGAAAGCCGCATCTGGCATACAACTGAATCTGTAGAAGATATCGAAATTGCTATTAGAAAGCTCAAGAATTCAAGGGCGGCGGGCCCGCACGGCATATCAAACCTAATGCTAAAAGCTAATAGCAAACAATGGGCAACTTTCATCAAAGCACTATTTGATCGAATAGCAGCAACACAAACTCTTCCGGCCTCATGGACTTCAGCAGTAATTGTTCCAGTGTTCAAAAAAGGCAACCGCGAAGATCCGGCAAACTACCGCCCTATCGCGTTGCTCGATACTATGGGGAAAATATTTGCCACATTTTTACAAAAAAACTTGCAAGCTGGGCTGACGAAGCAAATCTGATCGATGAAAGGCAAACTGGCTTCACAAAAGGAGTGGGAGTGGAATTAAACCTACTGCTTCTCAATCTGGTAAAGCTGGACGCCCTGATCCGCAAGAAAAGGTTGTTTCTTGCATTTGTTGACCTCAAACAGGCCTTCGACACCATTAACCGACAACTGTTATGGTCAAAACTCAAGGCCTGGGGTTGCCCACCACAACTACTGTCGCCCTTATTGGCACTTCATTCGAACACTACCATCTGTGTGCGCACAAATGCAGAGGGAGACTTAACAGACGAAATTGTAACAACAAAAGGTGTGAAACAGGGCTGCCTGTTAGCCGCATTACTATTCAAATTGTTCATCTCAGATCTTCCAGCAGCTTTGTCCGTAACAAGGTCGTTTCCACCAAAGGCGAATGGCAAACAGCTCAGCTGGTTATTCTATGCCGACAACATAGTCTTACTTGATTCCACCGAAATTGGCCTACAAAGACTTCTGACATCCTTACAAGTTTACCTAACTCAAAATCATCTGGCAATAAATGCTATGAAATCAAAAGTTATTGTCTTCGGCCAAAACACGCAGGCCAAGAAGCCAGTCTTCACCTGGAAAGTTATTAATGAAGCGCTAGAAAAAACCGCTGCAATTCGTTACCTTGGAGTGTTGTTCAACACCTCTATCAGAGAACAGAGTTGGACCCTTGATGTTCTATCCCGAATGAAGATTCTCGCTCAACAAGGATCAAAACTGCATGCTAAGTATGGAAAATTTACTCTGCATCCATTAATAATCTTTTACATGCAAAAGGTATCTCCGGCAGTAACATTTGGAAGCGAGGCAGGATGGAACATAAAAGCGGAATTTTGGACTCAAATCGAGGGATTCTTTTGGCGAAAAGTTTTGAAATTACCCCGATGTCTCTCAATGGTTGCAATTAGATATGAACTGGGCCTTGAGTCGCTATATAATCTAGTGGTCTGGAAGTCGCTTTCAGCGCTTCGAAAAATGCGTCTATCAGCACCAGAAAAAGCATATGAGATCTTATCTGACCAGTCTAACGATCCATCAGCAGGCCTACTAAACAAATGGGAAGCAAAACTGAAGTCAATCCTACTCGACGCTAACATCAACATAGAATTGTTCTTGTCGACTCCGCAGATAGCGAAAAAAAAATTTCATCAATGGAATTGTATAACAAACATGAACAAACGAAATGCTCTTACTTCATCATTAGATCTGGGAGTCTCATCAAAGAGGCTCGGAGATCTGCCAAGATACCTTGAGAAATTTCCCTCTAGACACCACAGAAATCAATTTCTAAGATTACGTCTAAATCTCTATAAAACTTGTGAGGTGCTGATGCAAAGGAAAGATCTGTCTACACCGAGTAATATCTGCCGGTTCTGTACGAAAGATGTGGAAACGAGCAAACATTTGATAATGGGCTGCCCAGCAATCGCTGCCCAACGCTCCTTGCATTTGGAATGTTTTGCACCCAAGAACGGAAATATGCAGGACTGGTGGAGTTACTTAATTTCAGGGACAAACCCCCAACTAACCTGTGCCACCATTAATTTTATGGATTCGATTCTTCCTAACCTTGACGCGTTATAAGTCATTAAGAGCTGGAATTAGTATATTCCCGTGTGTTTGTCTGTCTACACCCCTCCGCTCGTTTTTATCATCTTACTTTGAACCTGTCACTTCATTTGTAAGGATTGCATTATGTAAACATTGGAAAGAATGACAAAAAAGTTTTTTTTTTTTTTTACAAAACTAATGTCAATAAAATAAAATAAAAATAAAGGTTTTCCAACCTTGACTCCTCAGAAATGAAAGTTTCAGGCACATTTGGTGTGCCAAGTTGGAGACCAAAGGGTGCATCATTGTCTGAGAGTTCATTCTCCTCATAAATTGGGGTAAGGGACTTAAAATATTCTTTCCTTGCTAAAGGAACATATGTTTTTCCAGGCATCAAGGGTTTGATAAATAGTGGATTTGACGCTCGAGGAGTCATCAACACTTTTTTCAATGGCGCCATAGGTTTAGTTGGGCGCTCAGCGTCGATGGTACAGCTGGCGTTGAGGGCGCAGCTGAAGCTGGATATCACATATCAAAGATGAGGAATACGTGGGAAGACAAAATACATTTGAAATGGGTTTTACTCAACGTGGATATTTGAAGGCACAGTGCCGAGGACATTCTTGCTAGGATGAGAATTTCAGCTAGCGTATGAGGTACTTGTAGTAGTTTCAATATTATAGACCCACACCTCGCAATCACTTGGGATTTGATGGCCTCCTCATTGTTGTATATGTGGATTTCACAGTGTTCTACTGTGGATTCAAGGCGTGTCATGAATTTGTCCATAATTTCGCCGCTGCATCGTAGTGTGGAACACGTGTCTTTCATAGTCGACGTTTCTTTGAGTCCCGAAATGTTCCTTCAATATTTTCTTGAGGTCTTCTTATTTGTATTCTACATCCTCTGTTAAATCAAAAATTATGTCCCGTACCTCCGGGACAGTCGTGACGTTGAGTAGCCCAATGATGCGCTTGTCTTCCTGCAGGCCGACTGCGTCTAGGTAAGCGTTGAATTCCTTCATCCACCTGGTCAACCTCGGACCTAGAACGGTGGTATCCATAGTGTCAAAAGGCATCACGGACGGTAGCGGGAATGCATCTCTCCCTTTTATGGTTGGACCGGGAGCTGGAATGGCCTGGTCCTGGCCTTGCACTGGGTCAGACATGCTGCTTGGCGTGTCAAGCTGCTCTCCCTTGATACGTTATTCAAAAGTAGGCACACGCTAGATCGTTTCTATGGTATTCCGTTCAGGGTTGTGCTGGACTGGGGTAGGCTAACACAATGCCCTGGGAACTCCCAAACTTCCTTTGTGTTTGTGGGCCCTGAGGACTGCACCTGCAACATGCGCTTCACACCCATGTTGTGGCTGGTGATCCTGTCCCTCCTATTCACACTTACCGTATGATGCATGCATTGAGTGGGTCCCACAGGTCCTAGGCCGGCTTCTCTCCCCTCGTGCAGGCTGCTTTCCGAGCTGCCGGAGGCCGCTTGGCCAGCTGAGGCTCTGCCCCTCCCACGCTTCACTGCTCTTCCGAGCCAGTGGGGAGAGGAGCTTCCTTAAGGAGCGAACGTGCAAGAAGATGGTGCGCCTCAAGAGACCCTGGTGGCGGCTGTGGGCTTGCCTCGTCACCAGTATGAGGTCTTGGCCTGTGGTGGAGGGTACACGCGGGGCCTAGCAGCGCCAGCGCACAGACACACAACCACTCATGGTGTAGGTTAAGCAGGAAATGCTTTACTTGTCGCTCGGGGCACTCCCATAAACATGGGTCAGCTGACCCTGTAGCACGCACCGCTGTGTCCCGAGTCGGGATCACGAGCGATGCTACATTCACTATGAAAAATAAAAACACCTCTAAAAAATGCAATACACAATTAGCACACGAATGTCAGAAGATGGAATATGCAAATGCCACCCCTGCATAGTGTAAGCAACCCTTAAAACACAAATATCATCAAAGTATTCAGCCATTGACTCCCCTGCAATGATCCAAACATCCCTCGTACTCTGCTAAAATGGGATTACAAATAAAAAAACTGACGGCATAAAATACATACAAGAGAAATACAAGCCAAGTCTTTCATAATGGCTGTGTGTCCAGCATTACAAATAAACAAAGGAGAAGAAAAACAGGTAACTGCAGGAAACAATGCCAACAGGAAATTATGCCAAATGGTGAAGGCAGGATGACTAGACACCAAAAAATGTATAAAGTTCCTCATCGAGGCTATGCCCCTTGGGGTATTTGGTATCCAAATCCAATATAATTTTTGTTTCCAGCTGCCTCAATTTGTCTCCACAACGAAGGTGTGACAGTACATGTGCCACTCCAAAAAAGGATTGACCTGACCTTGCTCATTCGTTTTTTGATATTATTGTACCAACCTGGGCAGAGCAAGGCAGTAACCAGGTACCCTTCAGAATACTAGTTTATACTAGTTTATAGTACAGCCTGCGGCTGTGGGTTTTTGTTGCACTCCCCTGGAAACCCAGGGTTGCACCTAAGAGACTATCCAGTCTACAAACTCTGTCTCAACAACATCAAGATGGATAAAGTGAACATTGTGTCATACACAGACGATTACTTCAAGAAACTCCTGGGCACCACATCCACCCTGAGTAATGAAGACGGCATCCTCACACAGGGTGTGGCCAAGGACGAACTTGAAAACATTAACCAGAAAAAGAAGAAACTCATACGGACCGAAATGCATGGCAAGTTTATGTTGCAGTACCTCAAGATATGGCATTATCCCGGAAGGACTGCAGGTAAAGAATATCCCACGGGTATTCACTGACAATCCTAAATTCACTAAAAGATTTAGCGGGGTCGGAAACAAATGCAGCCGCGATTGGCTAATCCTTGTCATAGACACAGCAGACGAAGAATGCAAAAAACAAGGAGCAGAACTTCTAGAAATAGAGAGGAAATTCCAAGACGATGCCACAATACAAGACGCAAAGGCCAAGCTAGAAAAACTAGAAGCCGAGAGAAAAGCCCAGAACTTCAAGAAGGACCTCCAAAATTACACAGAAGAAAAGACATATCCTTACCTGGAACTTCTCAGGCACCTCGTCAAGCAGCAGTGGTAGTGCATCAGGAGGTTCAGGCAACCAACAACAGCCACAACAACCACCTTTTTTTCCCTGGGGCATGCAACAGGGGCGACCCAGAAGAAGACCACCAGCCCAGGGACAGCAAATGAGGACCAGGCAGTGGTACCAAAACCAACCACAACAGAGAGGATACCAATCTTTAACCTATCCGACCATATAATTTCCGCCGCCGAACAAAACCTGTTGGAAAAAGGGTTGTCCTTCGTACCGGCAGCAAAAGCTCATGCTTTCCACACTGAAGTCGAACTGAAACGCTTTTTCCGGAACATTCGCTTGAAATACTTCTTCGAGATTTACCTACCAGAACACTCAAACACTATCATGGAATGACCCCAAAGAGGTACAGACAACACCACAGGCCTCAAAATGAAATCAACATTTATGCCTCCTCCCCATACTATCCCTTATGAATTTGAAGCATATGAGAAAATGGTCACCAAAGCAGTCCAGAAGGGACTCACACAGCACAACTTCTACGCAGACAACCTACAAACAGATGAAAGAACAGCGTTACGTTCCCTTAAAGACAACCATGACATCACCATCAAACCCGCGGATAAAGGCGGTGGCATCGTCATCCAAAACACCAAGGACTACAACCTGGAATGCCTGTGCCTACTGAGTGACATCAACGCCTACCGCCCTTTACAAGTGGACCCCACCAAGAGTCTACAGGATGAGATGCGCAGCCTAACAGACCACGCACTTCGAGAAACTTGGATCTGCGAAGATGAGCATCTTTTCCTCAATAAAGCTCACCCGCGAATCCCGGCGTTCTACATACTGCCAAAGATACACAAAAACTTACAAAAACCTCCTGGAAGACCGATCGTATCGGCTTGTAACTCAATTTTCGAACCCCTATCAGTCTACACAGACTTCTTCTTGAAACCCTTTGTGAACCAAATGAATTCCTACCTCAAAGACAGCACGGACACCATCCTCATGCTGAGGACCATCAACATGGAACAAGATTACATCTTAGCTACCCTAGATGTAGAGGCCCTCTTCACTTCAATCCCACAACAAGAGGCATTAGAGGTATTGAAATTCTTTCTGGATAAAAGAAATAACACCGAAACCGTCCCTACAGACTTCATACTAGAATGTGTGAGACTTGCAATGACCGAAAATTTCTTTCTATTCAAAGACCAATTGTACAAACAAATCAAAGGGGTCAGCATGGGGGCCACCTTTGCACCAGACATTGCCAACTTGTACATGGCACATTATGAAACTGAAAACGTCATGGCAGACACTAATCCCTACAGAAACAACATCAAGCTGTGGAAAAGGTACATCGACGATGTGCTCCTCATCTGGCAGGGGAACCAACAAGACCTAACTGCATTCCAGGAATGGCTCAATCTATGCAATCCTCACATCAACTTCATGATGCACTGGGACTTCCACGGGATTGACTTCCTAGACCTCCACATCTACAGGTCAGGAGACCATCTACACACAGAACTATTTCGGAAACCTACAGACCGGAACACCTTACTACACTTTGGAAGCCATCACCCTCAAGGTCTGAAATATATCCTGCCCTACGGACAGTTCTTGAGAATTAGGAGGAATTGCACCAACCGTGACACATATGAGAAACACGCCACTGATCTACAAAACCACCTTCTCAACAGAGGCTACCCGAGGAAATCCGTGAAACACGCAAGCAAACGAGCAGCAAACACAGAGTGTACTATCTGCCTCACCAAAACCACCAAAAAAGAACTGGACAGACTGGTATGCGTGACAACCTACAGTCCCCTCAGCAATTTGATAAAAAAGACAATCAAGCAGCACTGGCCACTGATCAAGAACACTGGATCTCTCCAAAAAGTGCCCCTTTTTGCCTTCAAGAAAAACCGCAACATCAAAGAGTCACTTGCCCATACGTTTCTTGAAATTCCAAAACAACCCAATACTCTATGGAACTTACCACCTGTCCAAGGACACTACCGATGTGGCAAATGCATGGCCTGCCAGTTCACAGAGACAACCAAAGTATTCACACACAAAGAGATCTCGTGGACCTTACAGGATCACACAAACTGTAATACCAAACAAGTTATTTACACCATTGAATGCCCATGTGGACTTCTATACGTTGGGAAAACCAAGAGAGCTGTGAAGACCCGAATTGGCGAGCACCGGTCTTGTATAAAAAATAAGGTACCGGACAAACCACTAGTGGAACACTATGTTAAGAAGAACCACACCAACATGGATATAAAGTGGTGTGTCTTACAGAAAGTGAACATCACGCGTAGAGGTGGAGACATTGACAAAACCCTGACCAGACTAGAACAGAAATGGGTCCACAAACTACGAACTGTCAAAGAAGGTTTGAATATAACTGTAGAGTGGAAGCATTTCCTGTAAAATATGGTGACAGTTTGTATGTCCTATGACAGAACACCCGTCTACAGCAATGTGTTTTATACAATATGGCTGCAGATGCTCTCTGAGAAACCACATCCACCTTGCATCTGGCCAGACTTTCATACAGATCCTTTCCATTTTCTAAAAACAAGAATTTGCACTGTGTAACAATTTGTTTTTTGATTTTCTGTCAAATCTTTATTTAAAGTAATTACATCTGTAAATTGATATAAACCATTGATGTCATATACCTGTCATGAACAACATGTGGGAATGAAGTAACACAGGCCTGATTCTATACTACATGACAGCTGACACCCAATAGGATTGGCAGTGGCTGACATCATCATCATGCGCCACACCTTGCATGACTTGCATTTTGGCCCAACTGACTGCCTGCATCAACTCCAAACAGGCATTTAGGTAGTCACCCCACCACAGGACCCCTGTTCTTTAACATGGCCCTGGCCTGCACTTAACACACTTGCATCCTCGACATCCGAGACGTCACACTGCTGCTTCAAAGATCTTGGCAGCTGAATGCACTGATAATAGGTAAGCTTTACTGCACGCTGTTTCATGCACAGAAACCGGTAGGCCTACGCTCACTGTAAGGAATCTCTAAATAGCATGACTCTGCACATTTAAACACCCATAGCCCTTCATGCCACCTACACCATAGGCTGCATGACACGTGCTGTGGCACCGTAATCCAGAACTTGCACAGCCCACATAGATCACGGTCCACCCTTCCCCCAGGACCGATGAGAAGGGGCACTCTTTTTAATCACATTGTATTAAATACAGATTTGCACTAAGTTTTCCGTGCACTTGATAAATGGCATTTTGTTATTCCACAGAAGCCCTCTTTATCCCATTTAAGCGCACTCCACGTTTAGTGGGACCACCACTAGGTCTACTCTCACCAAATCTGCTAAGACCTACACCACCACCTCCCTAGTCACACACTAACTATGGGCTAGAGAGGAACCACACCCCTGGGGCGCCATTTAGTAATCCTACTTCCTCATCCCCTTACAGACGTGACCGCGCCTGTTGACAATATGATGACTGCATCCTAAAGAAGTGGATCCTTCCACCTCTTAATCTGAGCCACTAAGCTCCTCGGATTCGGTAAGCACCGGCATCTGCCCTACATAGTATTCATAACTTTTCTCTGCTAGATCTTTGCTGACCACGTACATCCTGACACGTTCTTTATCTGTTTCACCCCTACAGACCACATAGGACCCTCCACTCGTAAAGACACTCCTGTCCTGATGAAGGCCTACACCATTAGAGCTCACCTAGCTCCACGCAAAATGGCCGAAACACTGTCGTGTTGACATGTATTATATGTTGTTGACATGTATTATATGTTGTTGTTCAACTCTTGATTGTGCCCACACTCTATGGGCCCCCCACCTGTTTATGATTCCACTGAACTCTCTAAGCTTCCTTCCCAGGGAACCTATAGAGAATGAACAAACTGTACAAGTAGATGTCTCAAATATTGACTACTTGATAATTCGTACTTAGGTAGTACACTTTCTATTTCCTCAAATGTGAATGTCCTATGTTTTTTTAAAAATACCAGTGTATTACTACACCATTGCACATCAAAATAAAACCCTTTTGTGCAGAAGAACAGTTTCATGAGAATTCTGTGACCACCCGCACAAGGGGTCACCCAATCAGGGTGTAGTAGTGGTTACTCTTCAGCAGAGACCTGACCTTGCTCATTCGTTTTTTGATATTATTGTACCAACCTGGGCAGATCAAGGCAGTAACCAGGTACCCTTCTGAATACTGCATACAATACATACAAGAGAAATACAAGCCACGTCTTTCATAATGGATGTGTGTCCAGCATTAAAAATAAACAAAGGAGAAGAAAAACAGGTAACTGCAGGAAACAATGCCAACAGGAAATTATGCCAAATGGTGAAGGCAGGATGACTAGACACCCGAAAAATTTATAAAGTTCCTCATCGATGCTATGCCCCTTGGGGTATTTGGTATCCAAATCCAATATCATTTTTGTTTCCAGCTGCCTCAATTTGTCTCCACAACGAGGGTGTGATAGTACATGTGCCACTCCAAAAAAGGACAATACATCAGTTTTGCTGTTATGATGATGTTCCAAAAAGTGTTTAGCCATTGGGTATGTGGGATCCACATGCTTAATGGCTCTCAGATACTGGAGTACACGTGTACTTTCAGCTTGCATTTGGTACTCCACACATACCACTTTCAACAGGGACAACTGAGAACATAAACAACAAATATGGTATTACATGTCATAAAATGTTGAATAGTCTGTGTGGTGCCCGACACTGGATGCATGTAAGTTTTGGAAGACCATGCATTAGGACACACCTTACATTTCATACACTTAAAGAATCCTTTAACCGGATTAGATAACCAGATGCCTACCACTTCATTACGTGTAGATGGATTAAGAAAACTGGCAACCAATTTATCCTTCAGACAGGGAGCTTTCCTATATGTGAGACAAGGATTAGGCGGAAGCAAGCAGGACAGCTCTCGGTCTTGTTTGAGGACATGCCAGTGCTTTTGGACAATAGCTTACATTACTTACCGTAATCCTATTACGGATGCTTGTATCTGCTTAGATTCACATACTTGCTCAGTAAACTATGGTGCAGGCACAATAATTGTGCACCGTGCGGCGCCGGAGCAAAGCAAACTGACTACGAAGTGCATTTAAAGTGCTTAAACGGGCACTGAATGGCCCGACATTTTCTGAGCAAGCACACTAGACTCTGGCAGAAATAGACGGTCCCTAGCAGGAATTCATGGTCCGGACCGGCATCCCTACAACGGGTTCTACGGGCCAATACTCAGTCACCGCCACAGACAAACATTGATGTGACACTACTGATGTGTGGTAAGAAGCAATGCCCATATGCCTAAGTACTGAGTAACTGAGTATACCACATTATTCATTTGAAGACTGTCCTGAAAAAAGTGGGTACATGCAATATTGAACCAGTGAAACTGGTCGACAATACAACTGTTGTGATGGCATTTAGCGACCCATCTACACATACAGTTGAGCTTTGATCTCAGTGGACTATTCAATCGGCTTCTCCACTGCCGATCAATTTGGCCTTTGTACCTTTTACCATTTACCATTTATTTTGATTTGTAAACCCACACTATTAGCCAATAAAAGTCAGTTTGCTGTGTTTCCCCAGTATTGTTTAACTAAGAGATGAGAGTCAGAGGCATAGGAGTAGAAAAGTGACTCATTAGTAAGAACAATGTGACTAGATTGTACGTTCCTGCTGGGAAAACTCACCATCTATAATTTTCTTCTATCGACTGTTAGAAAGGCGGCGGAACTACAGCGTTTGTTAGGGAAAGTTACACCAGAGGAAGGGAAATTCAGCTGCTCCTCCTGTCCTCTATTTGTCCTTGTAGAGGACAGCTGCTGAATATGCGGGAATAGTACCATCTCACTTCTGGATGAATGTTGAGTGTATTGCACCAAATGTCTGTTAGGTTATTGTGTTAAGAGTCTATGCCAGTACTTGCCTTGCTTAAACCTCCTGAGGCCCCTCCTCTATAATTAAATTGCGCTGCAACTACTGCCAGGACTTTGGGGAACACTCTTGGCGCTGAGGTTATGCCGAAGGGTAACACTTTGAAGTGGTAATGTGCTTCGCCTACCTTGAACCTTAGGTTTTTCTCTGCGCTGGTAACATTGAAATATGAAAGTATCCATCTTTCATATCCAAAGTTGCCATGTAATCCCCTTGCTTTAGAAGTGGGATTACCTCCTGCAGCGTTGTCATCCTGAATTTTTTGCCTTGACATACGTGTTTGCAGGACGCAGTTCTAAGGAAGGGTGCCCAGTTAAATCCCTCTTTGGGACAAGGAAGGAAATTTAATAAATACCCTTGTTTACCTGTAGTAGGGGAACCAGCTCTAGTGCTCCCTTTTGAAGTAGCGTGTTCACTACTTCTTGTAAAATCAAATGAGGTTTTCTTGACATTTTCCTTTATTCTGGTGGATAGTGGCAATGCTTTTCTAGGAGTTCTATAGAATATCCCCTTACCACTGTTGTCAATACCCACTGATCTTAGCTATGCCCTCTCATGCGTGGGCGAAGAGAGTGATACAACCCCCTACTGGGGAAGTATGGGAGGGGAGGTGGACTAAGACGTAATTTGGAAGCAGAGGTGGTGGTGTCTCTGGAGGCCACACTTCTGCCCCAATCTTTACCGCTTCTGAATCCCCTATGCTGTGTGGTGTGAAAATAAGAGGACTGACCCTGAGGGGAATACCATGTGGACGAGAAAGACCCAAACCCAGATTGTGAGGCTCTCGTGAAACCTTAGTTCTGAAAGGAGCGCTGGGTATTGAAAACCCCCTGTTGAGTGAACGGTTTGTTTGAAATCTGACCTAGAGTCTTTTACTGTCCCATGCTCCTTTTTAGCGGTCTTCAATGCGTTATCCACTGCCTTCCCAAAGAGGACAGAATCCTCTATGGGTATGTTTATGTGGGTCGATTGAGTTTCGGCTTGAAGCCTGAATTACAAAGCCATGAATGGCATTTCAACAGGGTTCCTTCAGCTATAATAATCCTTCCAGCAGTGTCTTCTGAATCTAGTGTATTTTTTTAGCAGATTCTACACCACCTGTTTACCCTCATTTACGCATGTAAGTAACAGTGACTTAATAGGCTCAGGAACGGATTCTAGATGTTTTTGTACTATGTCCCATTGGGTGCTATTATAGCTACCGAGTAATGTGGAGTTGTTAGCTATACGGGCAGAGTAAGCTCCTGAAGTAGTCACTCTTTTACCCAGGGTGTATAATCTTTTGCACACTTTGTCAGACGAAGCCTCAGTATTTGGTAATGGTGCGCCTGCTCTCTTTCGAGTTGTAGGGATGACCAGTGAATCTGGCTTCACATATCCTCTAATGTATAGAGGATCTGAAGGTGAAGGTTTGAATACCTTCTCCACCCTGGGGTTCACTGCTCGTGTAAGAGACAGTGAAAAGTAATGACGGGCAATTCTCTTTTTAATAGATTGTAGAATAGGAAGGGACTGACTGCCTTTTTTTATTGAGGATCTCATCAACAAAAATTGTGTCTTCCACTCTCTCATGAGTATGTATTTTAAAATGTTCTGCAGCTCTTTTAAGGAGACCATTAAACAGGAGTTCATAATCAATAGGAGAAGTATGACCTGTTTCAGCAGAAACGTGAGGTGACTGTAGGATGGTAATATCTGGGGGTCCTCTGGATCATAGCCAGCAGGGTCATGAGGGTCATCATACCAAGTGCATTGGTCCTCCTCCACCTGATTGTGATTGTAAAGAGGATCTTGGTCATCTTGAAGTGTGTCCTGTTGGTCTGTAATTTCAACAATACTATGTGTTGTTGAGGTATGAAGAATATGCAACCCTGGGTGATTTAGGTTGAGGTTCACCTTGTTTTAAGTCTAATGTTTTTTGCCTAATAGGGTAGGGCTCCATGAAATCAACAAAAGAAGATAATGTGTCCATGGTGTCTTCGAGGCGCTCCCTAGACCATGGCCCTGATTTGGGAGTGTCTTTAAGGGGAAAAGATTGCCTCCGGATCAGGGCGCTGTCTCTTCTTATCAAGTGAATGAGAAAGGGGAGAGTTTGCGCTAGATACAGAGAGTCCCCTTGTGAATCAGTAGGGGGTGAACATGTGGTAGAAGAAAGTACAGTTCCCTTGGAAAGTGTATGTGAAGTTACCTCGGGTGTCTTTCTCAGTAGCAGTTTTTTGAAGATTTAGGATGCACGTTGACTGGCGCCTGTTTCTGTTTCTTGCCATGCGCAAACGTGAAAGCGCAGCAGGCTTGTGGAGCTTAGGGTTGGTAGGCCTTAAGGCGCTTTCTGACGTTGTGCCGCCTTCTTTTGGTGCATCCATTGAAGAATGGCTCTGGGATGTGTGTTTATGGTGTGTAAGTGTGACCCACCGTTGACAAAAGCTTTCTCCTGGGAGACCACCAGGGGGCGCGGAGCATGCCGGACGCGTGAAGCTCACGCTCCTCCACCCCCGCAGGGCCCAGTGGGCTGACACAATCCCCGGCCGGGATTAATCAGTTAAGCCCCAGCGAACCAGGGCATCGGAAGACTCGTTCCACAGAGACAGCGCACCACACAGACCCGGGCTGAGGCGCCAGGTGTGGGCCTCCTGGGAAACACTTGCGGCCCGGATCGGCCCGCACCCGTGACTTCGAGAGCGGGTCATACGGCAGCATGGCTGACCCTTTGGGGGACTCACGAAGTGCCCCCGGAGGTTGAGAGTCGGAGGCGGGGGAGTGGGGACTCCGACCCCGCCGGGACTGTGATCGGCGGGAGCCTGGCGGTGCAGGGAGAGGGGTGCCCCCCCCCCCCTTGAACTGCATTCCTGAGCAGAGGAGAGGGGGCCGACACACTGCAGGCTCTCTCGACTCCCCTGCCGAGGCGCGGTACGGGCCCCCCGCCTCGCCAATCTTACTGCTCCTGCAGGTCGGCCACGCGAAAAGACTCCGACGGCCTTTCCCGTCCGGGCCGGCTGCCCGTGTTGGGGCCGAGTTCCCCGCCCCGCATCAGCGGAGCCCTCCAGGTGGCTGAGAGCCCGAGCTGCAGCCCCACACACATCACAGCGTTGGCCCCCCCCCACCCGCACAGAGCAGTTGGTGAAAGCAGGCTGAGGCGGGCCCCTGGAGGCAGGTCCAGAGCCCAAGACCAAGGCGGCGCGGGGGCCCCCAGCTCACCCCCAAGCAGAGAGTCTGTTGGAGCACCACTAACGAAAGGAGGGGGCCGGGGCCAGCGGTGTTGGCCTGCTCGGAGGACTACGACTGGGCAGAGGTGAGGAGACGCTGGGTGGAGGCGGGCCAGTGGGGAGTCACAGTTTGGGCATTGCCCCCTTCCATACTACCCCCTGTGGCCTCCCCGGTGCCCCATCTCCGCGACCAGTTGGCCTGGGGGGGGGGACTCTTCACTGGCGGCACCCGGATCTCCTTCAGTACACACAGCGGAGACCCGCCCCCTGAAACAGCCCAGGGCGCGGGGCAACGAAAACCCACCAGAACTCCCGGCACCGCCATAGGACCTACAACCAGGCCAAAAGCCAGGAACTTGGTACCTCGTCAGTGGGGGGGGGGGAGGCGGGATCGGCCGGCGGGCCCCGAGATCCCTAATAGGTGCACCTGATTGGAGCTACCGCATTGGGAAGCACAAGGAGAGCAACATCCTGGAGCGTCCCCCAGTCACCGGGGCAATAGTTTCCCTCCAGCGCTTCCTCCGCTCACTAACGGCCCCCGGGGAGGCCCACGGAACCACCATGCCCACAGGTAGTGAACCCCCACCCGCAGCACTCAACAAGGATGACCTTAAGGACATCCTTCTGGAGATTAAAGCCATCCACACCGATATACAGGCCTCGATAGTGGATCTCAGAGGAAGAGTGGATACCCTGTAAGAGAAAATGGAAGGAATGGAAAACAACCACCTACAGACGGATTTGTTGGATATGAAATATGAGGCGAGACTAACAGACCTAGAAATGAGAGAGGAGGAGATCATCCTGAAAATGGACGACCTGGAAAACAGGGAATGCCGAAATAACATACACATCATGGGTGTAACGCAGCAAAGAGGAGAGACCACGGCCGACGTGGGGAGGAAGGTCCAAGGCTTGATCAATCAACTATTCTCTCTAGAAGGGGGAAAGGAAGTACAGTTGGAGAGAGCACATTGTGGTGGAGGAGGCGGAGGAGGAGGCCCAAGGTCCATAGTGGTACGATTCCTACGATTTAGAGAGAAAATGGAGGTACTGGAGAAGGCAAAGAGACTAGATAGCTTTATCTTTGAAGGGGACACAATTAGGATCTACCAGGACCTGTCGTCCCTCACACTCACCCGCAGAAGAGAGTGTTGCCCGCAAACCCAGTGGCTCACCACCCAGGACATAAGATACAGGTGGTCTTTCCCATTCGCCCTCTCCTTTGAATGCTCTGGTGTGGACTACAGGGTGACTAGCGGCAAGGAAGCCACACAGTTCCTCCAGGTGCTTAAGGGTTTTGCTCCGGAAGAGGGAAACGACAAGGGCACTCAAGCTTGTCTGGAACCCAGTAGACAGCCCGAGGGCCCATGGTCCACAAAGAAGAAGACAAAGGGCAGAAGGAAATTCAGGAAACCAAATACCCCAACGTCAGAGACTGGGGCGGACTAGGCAAACAATGATCTTCCTTTGTGAAATGAAGGGTCCTCAATTTTGGCAATCCCGGCCGGGGACACCGAGTTCAAAAAGGGAAGTGCGGGGGATGGATCCACATTCACCCTGGTGGCTTGCCCGTTGGCAGGCGTCTTTGATGGGATAGCGGGGGAGGGGGAGAGGGGGGATCTTGGGCCCAGAGCCGACTCAACTTCAAGGGGGGGCTGGGCAACTCCTATGGGACCGGGGAAAAGATGAGCACAAGGCAAAGAATCTATGGCAATCAATGAGAGAAAGGGCCGGGTCGAGACCCTTAGGATAGGCTCCCTCAATGTAAAGGGGCTCAACTCCCCCACCAAGCGCTCGCTCTTGG
This sequence comes from Ambystoma mexicanum, assembly GCF_040938575.1. Classification (NCBI taxonomy): domain Eukaryota; kingdom Metazoa; phylum Chordata; class Amphibia; order Caudata; family Ambystomatidae; genus Ambystoma; species Ambystoma mexicanum. The sequence goes on from NC_090928.1 coordinate 667,903,793, forward strand.
GGAAAGAAATGAAGAATGCGGGAGTAGATGTCTGCTTCGTACAGGAAACTAGAGACGTAAAGGGAGAGGAGAGGGCTATCCCGGGATCCCATGTGGGCCAGATCTTCTGGGCATCCGGCAACGCTAAAAGAGGGGGGGGGGCATCATCCTACATAGGAACCAAAAGCTTACGGAGGTCACCCAGTGGGAAAGGGAGGATGGGAGAGCCATGTTGGTGTCGGGCAACTTACATAACTACAGAGTCACCCTCGCCACCATATATTGCCCCAACGCAGGCCAGATGGAATTTATCCAGGAAACCCTGGAGGAGGTGTTGCCCAAAGCAGAAGGTCTCCTCTTGATCGGGGGAGACTTCAATATGTGGGCGAATCGAGAACTGGATCATAGCGGCAAGGCCATCCCACCGGGTAGCAGGGGAGGTCGTTCATACAGAGGATTTCGGGACCTGATGTGGGAGCAGGGACTGGTGGACATATGGAGGGATCTCCATCCAACCTTGAGGGGATACACATTCCACTCCGCGGTCCATGGAACAAGGACGAGAATAGACTACCTGTACATAGGGCCCCAGTTCATGAGCAGGATAGAGGCCTGTGAGATCCGTCCAGTCAGCTGCTCAGACCACGACCTGGTCTGGTCGGACATTAGCATATTGGGCTTAAAACCCAGGGAATCCCTTTGGAGATGTAACGACTTTCTCCTCAGAAACGTGCTCTTTAAAGAAGAAATGGTTTTGGCGATCAGGGAATACTTTGAGCATAATGATACTGGCGAGGTTGACCGGGGGATGGTATTGGAGGCGGCTAAGGCAACATGGAGGGGCAGGTTGATTAGTGAAGGGGCTTCCAAAAAAAGGGAAAGGACCCTCCTAGCCCACCGGCTGAAGTCGGAGATCCTCTCCCTGGAGAAGTCTGAAGGGAAAGGAGAGACAGAGTGGGAGAGGGACTTGGGTTCAGCAAGGAGTAAGAGACAAGAACTGAGGGAACTAGAGATGGGTAAAATTGTAGCCGGACTCCAACATTTACGGCAAAGATATTATGAGAAAGGCGACAAAGCCGATGCTATGCTGGCAGCCAAACTCTGGGGTCAGAGGGCTGACAGATGGGTGGCAAGAATAGGAGGTGGTGAAGAGGGGGAAAGATCAGACCCTGAGGGTATAGCTGAGAAGTTTGCTGGCTTCTACGAAACCCTATACGGGAAAGAGGGGGGTGCAGAGAAGGAGAGCCTTGACTCATACCTCAAAGGGGTCACCCTCCCCACCCTCGGAATCTCGGAAGCAGCCGCCTTGGACGCCCCGATAACAGAGGAGGAGGTACTTAGGGCAATATCAGGTCTTAAGTTGGGAAGGGCCCCGGGAGAAGATGGGTACACAGCTGGCTTTTGCAAGGCCTTCTCAGGCCAGCTGTTGGGGTTTTTGGCAGGCCTGTTCACCAACATTATGTCCACAGGGAGGGCACCCCCATCATTCGGTAATGCCCTAATCACAGTGATCCCGAAGGAGGGGAAGGATCCAGCAGATTGTTGTTCTTATAGACCAATCTCACTCCTGAACGTGGATGCATAACTATTCACTAGGATTATTGCCACAAGGTTAGATGGCCATATGCCGGGGCTGATTCACACTGACCAGGTGGGCTTTATACAGGGGACACAGGGGGCGGACACCCTTCGCAAGACTCTGCATGTCATGAGAGAGGCGGCACCGAAGGGAGATAGCCCGGTCCTGGTGGCCATCGACGCCGAAAAAGCGTTTGACTGTGTGGACTGGGGGTTCCTACACAGGGTTTAAGAGAAGCTGTGCTTCGGAGCGGGGATCAGGCAAGCCATCAAGGTCCTATATATAGCCCCATCTGCTAGAGTCACGGTCAATGGACGCCTGTCACGCACTTTTAACCTCCAAAGAGGGACGAGGCAGGGATGTCCCCTCTCCCCCCTCCTATTTGCCATGACCATGGAGATCCTGGCAGAATACCTCAGAGGCTCTCCAATGGTACGGGGTAGAGATATAGGAGACCGAACCTTCAAACTCGGTTTATACGCAGATGACATTCTGCTACACTTAAAGGACCCCGCCAGGTCGGTTCCCGCCGCCCTGCAGGTCATTTGCTCGGTTTGGCCTCTTCTTAGGCTTCAAGGTAAACATAGGCAAGTCTGTGATCTTTCCCTTCGTCCCAGATACGGAAAGGAACTTAGCGGAACTGACCCCCCTGGGCCTCCAAATTCGTGCTGAGGGTATAAAATACCTGTGGATAAATATAGTGAGACCTAACGAGGACTTGAGCCAGGCAAACTACCCCCCTCTCTTTGACAGACTGTTCAAGGACATGGAGGGCTGGGCGAAGGGATATTGCACGACTGCGATTCAAAAACCCCCAACCACACGCCCACAAGAGCAACAAACTTCGGCGCAATAACAATACTCTAGCTAATCTGGCCACTGATTTAGACAGCAAGCTAGCCCCCATCACCATACATGGCCCATCTCTATCATCGCAAAAAACTCATGCAAAAGACACATTCATCCAAGCAGCCTTGGTGAATGCTAGGTCCCTATCCGCCCACGCACTGGACATCGCTGACTTCATAACTCATGAAAAGCTTGATGATCTCGCAGTTACGGAAACCTGGCTTAATGCAGCCTCTGGACCATCTCTGGCCCTTGCTATACCAAATGACTATGCTATAATAAGATGCGATAGAAACACCAACCAAGTGAAGAGAGGCGGACTTGCCCTCATCTTCAGAAACACCTATGACATTAGAGTCATTCAGGATGCTCAAATTCCCTCTGCCGAATCCCTGTCCATCAAACTGCCACTATCACCTAACCACACAGCAACAGTGCACCTTATCTACCGACCACCAGGACCCATTTCCTCATTCATAGAGGATATTGTATCCCTTGTATCCACCGACACTAAACCTAATTCACAAACTACCCTACTAGGGGACTTCAACCTTGGTTTTAATGACCCCACGAATAATAATGCCCGTGATCTAGCTAACGCCCTATCAGACTTGGGTCATACCCATATTATTCATAAGCCCGCACATATCAAAGGAAGAACATTGGACTGGCTCACCAACCTTAACTGCTCGATCGATCTTCTATCCAAAGATCCATGTATTTGGTCGGATCATCATAAAATAACCTTTTCCATCAAAGCCAACACACAACACCCTGCTCCTATCATTGCTCTAGCCACCCGCACTAGAAATAAGAAAGACATTACACCAGATAAACTCCTACCGCTATTACTTCCCCTTCTTGACAACGTGGCCACCTCCAACCCCACAGTCTTAGTAGACATTTACAATCAGGCAATACTGAAAGCCTTGAATACCATCGCCCCCCCTAAAACTGTGGAAACCTAAACCACAACGTCACCTGAATACATGGTTCGCGCCGCATCTTAGAGAACTACGTAAAACTAAGAGAACTGCAGAAGCACATTGGAAAAAGTGCCCTTCAGTAAATAATAAAAATGAACTCATTCTAGCAACTTCTAGCTATAAGGAACAAGTTACTTACCTGTAACTGTTGTTCTCCAGCATGGGTCTGGCATGGATTCACATGCTCATGAATATTCCCCGTCGTCAGGCTGGGAATCCTCGGTAAAGAAAAAACCAGTATCAGTTTCGTTTCTGATCTGTCTTTCGTAGTAATAACCAATCACTGGTCTCTGCGTCATACTGACCACAGCCAATGACTGCCATCTCCCTAAGCCCCGCCTCTGGCAGCCATCTTCAGATTTGGTAGCACGTGAAGTGGCAGTATGACCAAGTGAAGAGCCAGCGAGGGGTAGGCGGGAGGGTTTGCATGTGAATCCATGCCAGACCCATGCTGGAGAACAACAGTTACAGGTAAGTAACTTGTTCCTTCTCCAGCATGGGGTCTGGCATGGATTCACATGCTCATGAATAAAAGAATACATAGCAGTACACACATGCACAACCACGGGAGGTGGCAAAGGCTCAACATTAAGCATTACATCCAAAACTCAACATTAAGCAATTCTTACCTCCTCACCAGGCTCACCTTAGGCGAACAGGTTGCGCAGCACTGCTTGGCCGACCCTGGACTCCTCCCTGGAATCCCGATCGACGCAGTAGAACTTCGTGAAGGTGTGCGTCGACCTCCACGTAGCAGCCCTGCATATGTCCAGCAGGGGCACACCAGAAAGGAACGCCGTGGTAGCTGCGATCGCTCTGGTGGAATGGGCTCTCGGACGGCCGGGCAAAGGTCGGTTTGCCAACCGATGACAGTACATGATACAGCCGGAGAGCCCTCTGGAAATGGAAGCCTTCGAGAGAGCCTTCCCCTGATTGACAGGTCCAAAGTTCACAAAAAGTTGTGACGTCTTCCGAAAACACTTCGTGCGGTCCACGTAGAACTTCAGCGCTCTAGCTACATCCAGCGAGTGCAAAGTCCTCTCAGCCGGCGACGAAGGCGACGGGAAGAATACAGGCAACACCAAGGGTTCGTTGAGATGGAAGTCCGACGGTACCTTGGGCATGAAGGAGGGGTGCGTCCTGAGCACTACCCTCGTGTCGTGGAAAGTCAAGTACGGGGCCTTGCAGGAAAGGGCCTGGATCTCTCCCACTCGTCGTGCGGAGGTGATGGCCACAAGAAAAGCAGTTTTCCACGATAGAAACTTCAACGGAGCCGAGTGCAGAGGCTCGAACGGAGGTCCCATGAGCTTGGTCAGCACCACGTTGAGCTCCCACGCCGGGGCCGGAGCCTTCACCGGCGGGAACGATCTGAACAGTCCCTTCATGAACTCTTTCACCAGGCGATGAGACCACAAGGACGTCCGCCCCGTGGTTCTGGTGTAACGGGAGTTCGCAGCAAGATGAATCTTGATGGACGCGTGTGCCAGGCCAGCTTTGGCCAGCGTCAGCACCAGACAGAGAACCTCTTCCATTTGTGTCCGTAGCATTTAAGAGTTGAGGACGCCCTGGCCATTCCAAGAACCTCTCTGCAGTCGGCCGGTATGTCGTAACCTCCAAACTCTAACACTGCAGGAGCCAGGCCTGCAAGTTCAGCGACTTCGGGTCGTGATGGAGGATGGCGCCTCCTTCTCTGGAGAGAAGATCTGCGTCCACTGGCAGCTTGATTGACGGGGACGCTGACAAGTCCAGAAGGTCCGGGAACCATATCTGCCTCGGCCACGCAGGTGCGATGAGGATCATCCTGCGCCTTGACCTCTTGAGCTGGTTGATGAACCGGATCAGCAGCGGCAATGGAGGGAACGCATATAGGAACAGGCCCTCCCAGGGGAACGGGAAAGCATCGCCCATGCTCCTCGGCTGGGGAAACCTGCTGGCGAACCTCCGGCACTTGGAGTTCGTCGCCGTCGCAAACAGATCGATCTGGGGTGTGCCCCACCGTCGGAAGAGGCGGTCCACTAGATCCTGTCGTAGTTCCCACTCGTGGCACGAGTGCAGCTCTCTGCTGAGCGAGTCGGCAATGGTGTTTTTTATCCCGGCCAGATGGAACGGCACCAGAAACATCCCTTGGGCGACGGCCCAATGCCACAGATCCTGAGCCTCCTTTGACAGGGCTGGAGATCTGGTACCGCCCTGCTTCCTGATGTAGAACATGGTGGTGGTGTTGTCGGTGAAGATCCTCACCACCTTGCCCTTGAGGGACGGAAGAAAGGACCTGAGGGCCCAAAACACTGCACGGAGTTCCAGGACGTTGATATGGAGGGACTTCTCCATCGGCAGCCAAAGGCCCCTCGCGTGCAGATTTTCGGTGTGCGCTCCCCACCCTTCCAGGGAGGCATCCGTGGCCACTGTCTTCTGATGGCCCGGGGTCTGGAAGTCCATGCCCGCCGTCAGATGCGCGCGGGTGCCCCAACACCTGATCGCTCGTCGGAAGCTCTCGTCGAGTGTGATCCTCTCCTCGAAGCTGCCCGTCGTCTGGATCCAGCGAGCGTCCAGGAACTCCTGTAACAGGCGCATCCGAAGCCTGCACAGGCGGATGAGATAAATGCAAGAAGACATCATTCCGAGGAGGGACTTGATGGACCTCACCCTGGCCGCATCCGCAACCAGCATCCGCTGCACCTTGCCCAAGATGGCCCTCGTCCTTTCCTCCGACGGAGAGGCCAGACGCGCCACTGTGTCGAGCTTCGCTCCCAGAAACAGTGCGTCTTGAGCGGGCACCAGGTGGGACTTGGCGTAGTTTATGGAGAATCCCAGGTCCGTGAGTAGCGAATGTCCTCGCCGTGTGCTCCGCAGCAAGCTCCTTTGTTTTTGCTCGGATGAGCCAGTCGTCCAGGTAGGGGTAGACGTGGATCCCCTGCAGGCGCAGCCGCGCCGCCACCGGTGCGAGGCACTTGGTGAACACCCTGGGTGCCAACCTCAATCCGAAGGGAAGGGCTCTGAACTGGTAGTGACGCCCTTGGACCACGAATCTGAGAAACTTTCGGTGTCCCTTTAGGATGGGGATATGGAAGTAGGCATCCTCCAAATCCAACGACGACAGGAAATCGCCCTCCTCCAGTTGACCCAGGACGTGTTGGAGGGTGACCATCCGGAACTTCTGTGCCTTGATGAATTTGTTCAGTCGTCGTAGGTCCAGGATGGGACGCCATCCTCCCGTCTTCTTCTTCACGAGGAAGTATCTTGAGTAAACTCCGGAGCCCTGAAGCCTCTTTGGGACGAGCTCGATGGCGCCTTTCTTGAGCATCGCCTTTACCTCCAAGAGAAGTTGAGGGACGTGATGTTCCTTCCTGGCCACGGGGGGGGACGCGCGGGCACTTCTTTAGAAACTCGAGTGCGTGACCCTGGGCCAGGGCGTCCAGCACCCAACGGTCGGTGGAGATGGACTCCCACACGCTGACGAAGTTCGCCAGCCGGCCTCCCACCGGGGTGCTTCGGTGGGGGCCCGACCCCACGGCCGGTTCAGTCCTGCTTCGACGAGGCTTTGCCGCCTTGCCCTCCTTGGCGACGACGGCGGGGTCCGCCCGACTTGCCTCGTCCCCTGTAGGCTTCTTGCGACGACGAACGGGCCGCTTGACGATAGGTGGAAAATCCGCCGCCGGAACCTATGGAGGCAGCCTGCTTGCCTCCGCCGCTCCGAAAGGGCGGCCGTCGTTGCTGGAGAACACCAAGAGCCCGGGCCGTCTCCGTGTCCGTCTTGATGGCTTGTAGGGAATCGTCCACTGTTTTCCCAAACAGGTTGTTCCCGTCGAACGGCATGTCCAAGACTCTGGTCTGCACGTCCTGACGGAAGTCAGTTGCCTTGAGCCACGCCGTCTAAGGCACACGCCGTTGCCCAACTGGCGTAATCCAGTGTCAGCGATGTCCGTCGCTATCGTAATGGCGTGGTCCGACGCCACTTCTCCTTCCTGCAAGATCTCTAGGGCCTCCGCCCTCTTGTCGTCTGGTAAGAAGTCCAGCAGGGGGGCGATTTTGTACCACAACTCCCTGTCGTAGCAGGCTACGATAGCCAAGGCGTTGGCAGCCTTAATCGTCGTCGCTTCCGATGAGATGACTCTGCGTCCCATCGTGTCCAATTTCTTTCCCTCGCCGTCCGGCGGGGAGGTTGACGTAGAGGCCGAGGCCCCCCCCGCTTTCTTACTGGCCGCCGCAGAGACGACCGAGTCCGGGGTCGGCTGTGCCCGAAGGCACAAGGGGGCCGCGTCCGGGACCCGGTACTTCTTCTCGTACCGGTCCCTTCTCGCAGGCGTTGTGGATGGGTTCTTGAGGAGGGCGAGACCCTCATCCCAGATATCGTCCAGTAGAGGTACAGCGAGGACCGTCTTCCTCTTGGTCTCGCGCCGTTGATAAAGGAAACCTTCCTTCTTCTTCTCTTCCGGGCAGAGCTGGAAAAGCTCGGATGCCCTGGCGATCATGGCATGAAACGATCCAATCTCGTCAGGCGGGGAAGCCCGGGGAGGAGGTGACGATGGGAGATCCTCGTCGTAAACCTCGTCGTCTGTGCCCGTCGCGGCCGTGTCAGTCCCCGTATCATCCTGTTAGGCAGAAACGTGTGCAGTTCCCTCTGGGACCACTGCAAAAGATTTAAGTCTACAGGTGTTGGCAGTAAACCCACTTGGTAGCAGTCTGTACCACACAGATTCACTGTGGTAGCTGTGGCTGAGCAGTCAGACTTCCCTCAAGAAGAGTTAGGCAGTATACAGAGAATACATAATAGGTACAGAGGCACAGTAGCACAAGCAAACACTGACCAGAGCTAGGTGTAAAAGTATAAACTTATTTATTAAAGGTACACTCATAAATTGCACTAGCACACTAGAAAAGATAAGAAAGTCAAACACAGTTACTATTACTCATATGTACATCCCTAATCATTTGTTGGACAATTCTAAGTTAACCCCACTTATTTCCAAACAGAGGTGAGCGCTTAACGTTAGATGACACTCCAACAAGTATTACCAAAAGGGAGGGAAAAGGCAGAAATAAAGAGAGCAGTAAGGTAAAACACTTTTCACATAAGGTTAGCAAAGACAGTCAATGGTGGAACAAGGAGAATTAGTTTGGGGCCCACTTTAGAGGGATCAAGGCGAAAATGTGCCCAAGATCACACAATGTCACAAGTCTTTGCAGGTGAGAGAAAAAGGTTTTACTACGGTTCTGAAAAGTTTAGTTAGGGTGTCCCAGGCCTACCCAGGTTCTAGAGCCGAGGGCTAAATCTACCCCGTACAATCGGTGGCAAGGGAGGCCGGGCGGACCACAGTACCTTTAAAAGTGGAAAGGATCCTCCAGCGGTAGTAGTTGTTCCTGGTAGTGGGTGTAAGTCGCGGCGTCGCCCAGGGGAAGAAGTGATCCCGTCGTGGAGGAAAGCTGCAGATCGTTGCACTACCAGGGAAGAGACCAGCCGTGGAGTTTTCCGGTCACAAAGGATTTTTACCCCTCTTTCGCGGTTGAGGTAAAAAGTGGTATCCCGGTTGCCAGGGTGCTTGGCACAGGCAAGGCGGCCACGAGATGCTTCGGGACGGCGAAAAGAAGGCAGCAACTGGTTGTCCCCACCAGTTAAGGGAAGAAGACTCTCCGGCGGGAGATCTCCTCTGTCGTCGCGAAAAGTGGTGAGACGGTTCTGCAGGGCTTCACCGGTGGTGTCGTCTTGGCAGGTCGGCTCGGCTTCTCCCTCTTCGGCTTCTTAGGTCCTGTGGCGACTTCTGAAGAACCAGTCCCAAAAACCCTGCTTTTATGCAGCAAACCCCCATTCATACAGCCTAGCTGTCACTCAAACATGCTAAGTGGTGAGCGGGGTGGCTCACCACTTGGGCCAATCACACTAGAGTGCGACATGAGTTGGCAAGGCAACTCAGTCCAGGGTGCCTAAACCCCCTCCGACACCCCCTGTGGTACCCAGACAGAATGGCACCACTTTGGAGGGCTTCTATGCAGAAGCCCGCCAAAAGTGGAACAAAGGCTCGACTCGGGTTCAGGGTTACTGAAGTGAACCTAGACGCCATTTTGGCGGCGAGTTCTGGCAAAAAATCCCAACCGGTGAATTTATATTAAATAAATAACCCGGCGGTATCTTTAACATTGCACCATGTTAGGCAGAAACCTGTGCAGTTCCCTTTGGGACCACTGCAAAAGATTTAAGACTACAGGTGTTGGCAGTAAACCCACTTGGTAGCAGTCTGCACCGCACAGATTCACTGTGGTAGCTGTGGCTGAGCAGCCAGACTTCCCTCAAGAAGAGTTAGGCAGTATACAGAGAATACAGAATAGGTACAGAGACACAGTAGCACAAGCAAACACTAACCAGAGCTAGGTGTAAAAGTATAAACTTATTTATTAAAGGTACACTCATAAATTACACCAGCACACTAGAAAAGATAAGAAAGTCAAACACAGTTACTATTACTCATATGTACATCCCTAATCATTCGTTGGTCAATTCTAAGTTAACACCACTTATTTCCAAACAGAGGTGAGCGCTTAACGTTAGATGACACTCCAACAAGTATTACCAAAAGGGAGGGAAAAGGCAGAAATAAAGAGAGCAGTAAGGTAAAACACTTTTCACATAAGGTTAGCAAAGGCAGTCAATGGTGGAAAAAGGAGAATTAGTTCGGGGCCCGCTTTAGAGGGAGCCAGGCGAAAAATGTGCCCAAGATCACACAATGTCATCAGTCTTTGCAGGTGAGAGAAAAAGGTTTTACTACGGTTCTGAAAAGTTTAGTTAGGGTGTCCCAGGCCTACCCAGGTTCGAGAGCCGAGGGCTAAATCTACCCCGTACAATCGGTGGCAAGGGAGGCCGGGCGGATCACAGTACCTTTAAAAGTGGAAAGATTCCTCCAGCGGTGGTAGTCGTTCCTGGTAGTGGGTGCAAGTCGCGGCGTCGTCCCGAGGAAGAGGTGATCTCGACGGGGAGGAAGGCTGCAGGTCGTTGCACTACCAGGGATGAGGCCAGCCGTGGAGTTCTTCGGTCACAAAGGATTTTTACCCCTCTTTCGCGGTTGAGGTAAAAAGTGGTATCCCGGTTGCCGGGGTGCTTGGCACAGGCAAGGCGGCCACGAGATGCTTCGGGACGGCGAAAAGAAGGCAGCAACTGGTTGTCCCCACCAGTTAAGGGAAGAAGACTCTCCGGCGGGAGATCTCCTCTGTCGTCGGAAAAAGTGGTGAGACGGTTCTGCAGGGCTTCACCGGTGGTGTCGTCTTGGCAGGTCGGCTCGGCTTCTCCCTCTTCGGCTTCTTAGGTCCTGTGGCGACTTCTCAAGTTCCAGTCCCCAAAGCCCTGCTTTTATGCAGCAAACCCCCATTCACCCAGCCTAGCTGTCACTCAAACATGCTAAGTGGTGAGCCGGCCGGCTCACCACTTGGGCCAATCAGGACGGAGTGCGACTTGAGTTACCAAGGTAACTCAGTCCAGGGTGCCTAATTCCCCCTCCACCCCTCCTAAGTACCCCAGACAGAGTGGCACCACTTTGGAGGGCTTCTGTGGAGAAGCCCGCCAAAAGTGGAACAAAGGGCTCCACTTTCGGTCAGAGTTACAGAGGTGAACACCAACGCCATTTTAGAATCAAGTTTTGGCAAAAAATACCAACCGGAGTTATAATAATAAAGAAATAACCCGGCGGTATGTTCAAGGCTACCGTAAATAAATAAATAAAGGTATTAGCCTAAAACAATGGGAAATCCCATAGGAAAATATTCGCGGTTGAATATAAAAAGTAGTTTCCACTGCCACCAGCCAAAACTCGATGAGGGGGGACGGAGACGTGCCCCCTCGACTAACAGACCCCGGGGCAATGGAATTGCCCCGGCCAGTACGTCCACAATATGATGGTTTGTACTGGTTCTGTTCAGGATTTGAGACTAGTAAAGTCAATGGTGACTTTACAGACCCTGGGAGACAGTAGTCAGTCCCAGGGTATGGAGTCTATGTTGGGGGGTCCCTAGGACACCCCTGGGTTACGGCACTGGGGGTGCTGTGTAACCCATCTCACAAAAACACATGAGGCCCTATGGAGTAAAAGACCCCATAGCCCATTCAACACAAGGCAAACCAAAGAAACACACTTCAAACATGTCCAAGAGTGAGGGTAAAAGAGTCTCACTCTTGGCAGGAGAAAAAAAATAAACCCAGAAAATCCAGCAAAGCTGCTGGGGGACTCAATAGGTTAGGAAATTCAGCCTAAACAGAGAATTATCCCTAACACTCGCCCCCCCCAGACTAAGGGACAGGAGGATTTAATCGACTCCTGGATGAACCTCATACCTCTAGTCGATGACATACATCCTAGAGAGTCCATCAGCATTTTGATGGTGACACCCTGACCTGTGCTCAATGGTGAAATCAAACCCTTGGAGGCAGATTGACCATCTCAATAGTTTTGGATTTTCCCCTTTCATTTGCATTAACCATCTCAAGGGTTGGTGGTCAGTCTGAATGACAAAAGTAGAACCATACAAGTATGGCCTAAACTTCTTCAGTGCCCACACAATAGCAAAGCATTCTCTTTCGATTGTTGCCCACCTTGTTTCAGGATCCTTCAGTTTTCTACTGATGAAGCAAATGGGGTGTTCCCTACCCTTCTCATCCAGTTGGCTAAGAACTGCACCTATACCTACATTGGAAGCATCAGTTTGTACAATGAAAGTTTGGTGGTAGTCAGGAGCTCTGAGTACTGGAGCTTGGCAGAGAGCTTTCTTCAGGTTTTCAAAGGCCTGATTGCATTCCTCATTCCATTTGACCTTCTTAGGGAATTTTGGAGAGGAGATCACATTCAGAGGAGAAGCTATGGTCCCATAGTTCTCAATGAAATTCCTGCAGTACCCAGTGAGGCCTAAGAAGGCTCTCACCTGGGTCTGAGTAGTAGGGGTTGTCCAATTTTGCACAGCTTCAATCTTGCTGAGCAAAGGCCTTATTTCTCCACCTCCTACCTCATGTCCAAGGTAGACCACTTTACTCTGACCAATTTGGCACTTGCTTGCCTTTATGGTCAGATTGGCCTGCTCAAGAGCCTGCAAAACATGTCCTAGGTGGGTCACATGTTCTTCCCAGGAGTGGCTGAAGACTGCAATGTCATCCAAGTATGCCATGCAGAAGTCCTCCATCCCAGCTAGAACCTGGTTCACCATCCTTTGGAATGTTGCAGGTGCATTTTTCAGTCCAAAAGGCATAACCTTGAATTGGTATTGGCCAACTGGGGTAGAAAATGCAGTTTTCTCCTTGGCATGGTCTGTCAGGGCTATTTGCCAGTAGCCTGACGTAAGGTCCAGTGTGCTGAGGTACTTGGCTGCACCAAGTTTATCCACCAACTCATCTGTCCTTGGCAAAGGGTGGGCATCAGTCTTGGTGACTGCATTAAGAGCTCTATAGTCCACACAGAATCTCAACTCTTTGGATCCTGCCTTTGGTACTAACACTACTGGGCTAGACCATGGACTAGTAGAGGGCTCTATTACCCCGAGATCAAGCATCTTCTTGACCTCCCCTTTGATGTGGGTTCTGACATGTTCTGACATTCTATATCCCCTGCTTTTGACTGGCAGGCAGTCACCAGTGAGTATCTCATGCTGTCCCCAAGGGGTCAAGCCTGGTGAAAGCGAGAACAGGGAGGCAAACTGATTTAACATCGCTTTGCACTCTTCCTGTTGCTCAGGGGTCAGATCTGAAGAGAGATTAACTCCTTCAACCTTTTCGTCCAAAGGTAAGCCTCTCAGGAGGTCAGGTAGAGCGTCACTCTCCTCCTCCTCTTCCGATGAAGCTAGAAGCAATGCTCCTACTTCTGGTCTAGAGACATAGGCTTTGAGGCGGTTGGTGTGGAAGACTCTGGGAGCTTCCCTGGGTTTGCCCAGATCCACCAGATAGTTGACCTCTCCAAGTTTTCCCACAACCTTGAAGGGTCCCATCCATTTGTCTTGCAAGGCCCTCTGCCTTGTTGGAAGCATAACTAGAACTAGCTGGTCTTGAGTAAACTCAACCATGTTAGCCTTCTGATCATGCCAATGTTTGATCAGAGCTTGGCCAGCTTTCAAGTTGTCACTTGCTTCTGCCATCATGTGTGACATTCTCCTTCGGAGACCTATCACATAGTCAGTCACTCTGACTGGCTTGGGGGAAGGAGCACTCTCCAACCCCTCCTTAATCAGGGCCAAGGGGCCTCTGACGGGATGGCCATAGAGAAGTTCAAAGGGAGAATAACCTACTCCCTCCTGAGGGACTTCCCTACAAGCAAATAGAAGGCATGGCAGTAGAAGGTCCCACTTCTTCTTAAGGGGTTCTTCTAAGGCACCTATCATGCTCTTCATGGTTCTGTTAAATCTTTCTACCAACCCGTTGGTCTGAGGGTGGTAGGCGGTTGAGAACTTGTAGGTAACTCTGCAGGTTTTCCACATGGCTTTCATGTAGTTGGACATAAAATTTGTCCCCCTGTCAGAGATCACCTCCTTAGGAAACCCAACCCTGGTAAAGATACCAAGGAGGGCCTTAGCCACAGCCTGAGCCGTAACAGTCCTCATAGGGATTGCCTCAGGGTATCTAGTAGCATGGTCTACTACCACAAGGATAAACCTGTTGCCTGAGGAGGTTGGGGGATCAAGGGGACCAACAATGTCAATCCCTACCCTCTCAAATGGGACTCCCACAACTGGGAGAGGCACTAAAGGTGCCAAATTCTTGGAACCAACCTTACCAGAAGTCTGGCAGGTATGGCAGCTCCTGCAATACCTATCTACTTCAGCCCCCATTTTTGGCCAATAAAAGTAGAGAGAGAGCCTTTCCTTGGTCTTCTTGAAACTCAAGTGACCAGCCAAAGGAATCTCGTGGGCTAGTTGCAAGAACTGTTGTCTGTTCTCTTGGGGCACTACCAGGCGTTGGTATGCTCCAGGTTCAGATTCGGTTGGTTCACTGTAGAAGAGGCCATCTTCCCAGTGTAACCTATACTTCCCAGGCTCTTGCCCATCAGCCTGAGAAGCTGCCTGTTGGCGAAGGCCCTCCAGAGTTGGACATTCTCTTTGTCCCTTACGAAAAGCTGTCCTGCTGGGTCCACCTTCTGCCAGTAAAGACTGCAGCTCAGGATGGTCAGCCGGGTCCAGGTCTCCAATAAGTTCTGGGGCTCCTACTAGCTCTTCTTCAGAGTCTAGTTCAACCACACAGGGTTGTACCTCCCTCTCAGCCTCAGCTGGAGGTGGAGTTACAGGTGTAACTTTGGACAACCTCGGGGAAGTCCTTGTTGGAAGCACTGGAGTGCTTGCTGTAGGCTTTTTCCTAGGAGTCTTGGGTTGCCCCTTTGCTCCTGATCTGGTAGTTACTGCAGTAAGTTGCTCCAGTGGGAGAGGAGTGATTTCTGTCATCATCTCCTGAGATAAACCTCGCAGGGTTTTCTCTCTTGCAGACTTGGTGAGCTCCCATAACCTTTTACTAGGAGGTCTGGGGGTATGTGACACATCTCCCAGAGCTTTCAGGTCATTTCCTAGCAGAACTCTTCCTGGCACTTCACATTGTATACTGACAGGTATCTTCACAGCCATATCATTACACTGGATGAGAACTGGTAACTGGGGACACATCTGCACAGGCCCTCCAGCTAACTTGGTGAGGCATTTGGGTGCCTTAGCAACATCCTCTGCCTTGAAAAATGATTCATCCACCACAGTTATGCTGGCCCCAGTGTCCCTGATGGCAGGAGTCTCCTGACCATTCACGTGGACACTGTCCTTATAATACTCTTTAGTATTATCTGGGATAGAATTATACACATCTAAATTTTGTTGTTCCCACAACCCCAGAGAGACTAAAGAAACACTGGCTGAGACTCCAGTGGGTTCATCAGCTAGTAGTAGAAAGTTTCCACTTGCCATAGTGACTTCCTCCTCTGGAGCGAAGGCTAAGGAGACAAGTTGGACCCCTGAAGGTTTACCCTTACATCTGGGATCTCCTTTCACATGGTCAGTAGCCTTACAAACATAACAGGCCCCAAAGGTCCTTTGGAATGGAGGCTTGTTCTGACCTCCTTCTGGTTTAGCACCAGAAGGTATACTACTCTGCTGTGGTTTACCAGGTGGCTTACCCTTATGGTTTTGTTTGGGGCCCTCTTTGGAATTAGGATTATTAGAATTCTCTTTGGAGTCTTTCTTAGGCTGTCTTCCCTCATCCTTCTTCTGAGTTACCCCAGAATCCTTGTGAGTAGCCCTGTTGGCAACCCACAAGTCAGCAGCCTTAGCTAGTTTCCTAGGATCTAATTCCTGTGAATCAGCCAAGTGCTGTCTGAGCTCAGGAGAGCAGGCATCATAAATTGACTCCATCATTACAAGATTTCTCATTCCTTCATAAGTGTTCACCTTGTAACCCTTAATCCATCCCTCTAAGTTTTTCAACCCTTCACACACCCAGGTAGCCCAAGGGGTACCATCATGCTTTTTGAGGCTCCTAAACCTCTTAAGATACTGGGAAGGGGTCTTCCCAAACCTAGCTATCAAAGCTAGTTTCACACATTCATACTCTTTCCTATCCTCCTCCCCCAACTCCATTACCACATCAGTTGCAACAGGGGGAAGCCTAGAGAACAACCAGGTGAGTAACTCATTACCTGTGATGTTCTGGAGCCCATGATTATACTCAAACATAGGCAACCAATCCAACACATCCAACTTAGGCTCATACATACCAATCAATTCCTTAGGCATCCGGGGTCTTTTAGGACTGGAACTTCTAGAGGAGCCAGAGAGAGAAGCATTCTCAACAGACAATTTCTTCATTTCTAGCTCATACTTGAGCTCCATTTCCCTTAGCCTTAGTTCTTTGTCAGTTTGAGCATTAAGTTTCTTGTACTCTAATTCAAGTTTCATTCTCTCTAGTTCAAAGTATTGAGGGCTAAATGTGGGACCTGGCAAAGGTCCAGTAGGTACAGCTGGTAGAGCAGACAGAGGCCTAGAGGGACTATCTACAACAGTTTCATCCTCCTCTTCTGGTTCTGACCCAAGATCATCAATACTTTGTACCATATCAAGATCATTGCTGCTTTCTACAATTGCTGGAGGGATAGGTTCCTCTGGACCATCCTCCAGACTTTGGTTTTCTAACAACCTTTCTATTAGCTCTATTTTCTTTCCTTTAGTCATGAGATTCTTATGCTTACAGAGAAGTCTTAGACAATCAGCAGTTTTTGTAGCAAGGGACTCTTGACTATAACTTTCCATATTAGACAGGTTAAAAATGACTTTTTCTTTCTTGTGCTTAAGCTTTGTGGTTAGTTGCACTAAGGTATCTCAAAAGTACTCTAAAGTGTATACTCAATACAGATCCCACCGCTGTACACCAGTGTTAGGCAGAAACCTGTGCAGTTCCCTTTGGGACCACTGCAAAAGATTTAAGACTACAGGTGTTGGCAGTAAACCCACTTGGTAGCAGTCTGCACCGCACAGATTCACTGTGGTAGCTGTGGCTGAGCAGCCAGACTTCCCTCAAGAAGAGTTAGGCAGTATACAGAGAATACAGAATAGGTACAGAGGCACAGTAGCACAAGCAAACACTAACCAGAGCTAGGTGTAAAAGTATAAACTTATTTATTAAAGGTACACTCATAAATTACACCAGCACACTAGAAAAGATAAGAAAGTCAAACACAGTTACTATTACTCATATGTACATCCCTAATCATTCGTTGGTCAATTCTAAGTTAACACCACTTATTTCCAAACAGAGGTGAGCGCTTAACGTTAGATGACACTCCAACAAGTATTACCAAAAGGGAGGGAAAAGGCAGAAATAAAGAGAGCAGTAAGGTAAAACACTTTTCACATAAGGTTAGCAAAGGCAGTCAATGGTGGAACAAGGAGAATTAGTTCGGGGCCCGCTTTAGAGGGAGCCAGGCGAAAAATGTGCCCAAGATCACACAATGTCATCAGTCTTTGCAGGTGAGAGAAAAAGGTTTTACTACGGTTCTGAAAAGTTTAGTTAGGGTGTCCCAGGCCTACCCAGGTTCGAGAGCCGAGGGCTAAATCTACCCCGTACAATCGGTGGCAAGGGAGGCCGGGCGGATCACAGTACCTTTAAAAGTGGAAAGATTCCTCCAGCGGTGGTAGTCGTTCCTGGTAGTGGGTGCAAGTCGCGGCGTCGTCCCGAGGAAGAGGTGATCTCGACGGGGAGGAAGGCTGCAGGTCGTTGCACTACCCGGGATGAGGCCAGCCGTGGAGTTCTTCGGTCACAAAGGATTTTTACCCCTCTTTCGCGGTTGAGGTAAAAAGTGGTATCCCGGTTGCCGGGGTGCTTGGCACAGGCAAGGCGGCCACGAGATGCTTCGGGACGGCGAAAAGAAGGCAGCAACTGGTTGTCCCCACCAGTTAAGGGAAGAAGACTCTCCGGCGGGAGATCTCCTCTGTCGTCGGAAAAAGTGGTGAGACGGTTCTGCAGGGCTTCACCGGTGGTGTCGTCTTGGCAGGTCGGCTCGGCTTCTCCCTCTTCGGCTTCTTAGGTCCTGTGGCGACTTCTCAAGTTCCAGTCCCCAAAGCCCTGCTTTTATGCAGCAAACCCCCATTCACCCAGCCTAGCTGTCACTCAAACATGCTAAGTGGTGAGCCGGCCGGCTCACCACTTGGGCCAATCAGGACGGAGTGCGACTTGAGTTACCAAGGTAACTCAGTCCAGGGTGCCTAATTCCCCCTCCACCCCTCCTAAGTACCCCAGACAGAGTGGCACCACTTTGGAGGGCTTCTGTGGAGAAGCCCGCCAAAAGTGGAACAAAGGGCTCCACTTTGGGTCAGAGTTACAGAGGTGAACACCAACGCCATTTTAGAATCAAGTTTTGGCAAAAAATACCAACCGGAGTTATAATAATAAAGAAATAACCCGGCGGTATGTTCAAGGCTACCGTAAATAAATAAATAAAGGTATTAGCCTAAAACAATGGGAAATCCCATAGGAAAATATTTGCGGTTGAATATAAAAAGTAGTTTCCACTGCCACCAGCCAAAACTCGATGAGGGGGGACGGAGACGTGCCCCCTCGACTAACAGACCCCGGGGCAATGGAATTGCCCCGGCCAGTACGTCCACAATATGATGGTTTGTACTGGTTCTGTTCAGGATTTGAGACTAGTAAAGTCAATGGTGACTTTACAGACCCTGGGAGACAGTAGTCAGTCCCAGGGTATGGAGTCTATGTTGGGGGGTCCCTAGGACACCCCTGGGTTACGGCACTGGGGGTGCTGTGTAACCCATCTCACAAAAACACATGAGGCCCTATGGAGTAAAAGACCCCATAGCCCATTCAACACAAGGCAAACCAAAGAAACACACTTCAAACATGTCCAAGAGTGAGGGTAAAAGAGTCTCACTCTTGGCAGGAGAAAAAAAATAAACCCAGAAAATCCAGCAAAGCTGCTGGGGGACTCAATAGGTTAGGAAATTCAGCCTAAACAGAGAATTATCCCTAACACACCAAAAAGTGGTGCATTAAAAACAATGGGAAATCCCATTGGGAAATATTCTGGTGGAATATTTCCGTGGTATCCACTGCCACCAGCCAGAACTCGGCGAGGGGGGACGGGACAGTACCCCCTCGACAACAGACCCAGGGGCAATCTAATTGCCCCTACCAGTACTTCCACAGTAAGATGGTTTGTGCTGGTTAAGTTCCTAAGTTAAGACTAGTAAAGTCAATGGTAACTTTACAGACCCAGGGAGACAGTAGTCAGTCCCAGGGTGAGGAGTCTATGTTTGGGGGTCTCTAGGACACCCCTGTGCTACTGCACTGAGGGTGCTGTGTAACACACATTCAAAAACCAATGATGGCCTATGGGGAAAATTACCCCCTAGCCCATAAGCACATAGCAAGTCACAGAAACACTCTCAAGTCATGTCCAAGAGTGAGGGAAAAAGAGTCTCACTCTTGGCAGGAGAAAAAAATAAACCCCAAAAATCCAGCAAAGCTGCTGGGGGACTCACTAGGTTAGGAAATTCAGCCTAAACAGAGAATTCTTCCTAACACTCGCCCCCCCCAGACTAAGGGACAGGAGGATTTAATCCACTCCTGGATGAACCTCATACCTCTAGTCGATGACATACATCCTGGAGAGTCCATCAGCATTTTGATGGTGACACCCTGACATGTGCTCAATGGTGAAATCAAACCCTTGGAGGCAGATTGACCATCTCAATAGTTTTAGATTTTCCCCTTTCATTTGCATTAACCATCTCAAGGGTTGGTGGTCAGTCTGAATGACAAAAGTAGAACCATACAAGTATGGCCTAAACTTCTTCAGTGCCCACACAATAGCAAAGCATTCTCTTTCGATTGTTGCCCACCTTGTTTCAGGATCCTTCAGTTTTCTACTGATGAAGCAAATGGGGTGTTCCCTACCCTCCTCATCCAGTTGGCTAAGAACTGCACCTATACCTACATTGGAAGCATCAGTTTGTACAATGAAAGTTTGGTGGTAGTCAGGAGCTCTGAGTACTGGAGCTTGGCAGAGAGCTTTCTTCAGGTTTTCAAAGGCCTGATTGCATTCCTCATTCCATTTGACCTTCTTAGGGAATTTTGGAGAGGAGATCACATTCAGGGGAGAAGCTATGGTCCCATAGTTCTCAATGAAATTCCTGTAGTACCCAGTGAGGCCTAAGAAGGCTCTCACCTGGGTCTGAGTAGTAGGTGTTGTCCAATTTTGCACAGCTTCAATCTTGCTGAGCAAAGGCCTTATTTCTCCACCTCCTACCTCATGTCCAAGGTAGACCACTTTACTCTGACCAATTTGGCACTTGCTTGCCTTTATGGTCAGATTGGCCTGCTCAAGAGCCTGCACAACATGTCCTAAGTGGGTCACATGTTCTTCCCAGGAGTGGCTGAAGACTGCAATGTCATCCAAGTATGCCATGCAGAAGTCCTCCATCCCAGCTAGAACTTGGTTCACCATCCTCTGGAATGTTGCAGGTGCATTTTTCAGTCCAAAAGGCATAACCTTGAATTGGTATAGGCCAACTGGGGTAGAAAATGCAGTTTTCTCCTTGGCATGGTCTGTCAGGGCTATTTGCCAGTAGCCTGACGTAAGGTCCAGTGTGCTGAGGTACTTGGCTGCACCAAGTTTATCCACCAACTCATCTGTCCTTGGCAAAGGGTGGGCATCAGTCTTGGTGACTGCATTAAGAGCTCTATAGTCCACACAGAATCTCAACTCTTTGGATCCTGCCTTTGGTACTAACACTACTGGGCTAGACCATGGACTAGTAGAGGGCTCTATTACCCCGAGATCAAGCATCTTCTTGACCTCCCCTTTGACGTGGGTTCTGACATGTTCTGACATTCTATATCCCCTGCTTTTGACTGGCAGGCAGTCACCAGTGAGTATCTCATGCTGTCCCCAAGGGGTCAAGCCTGGTGAAAGTGAGAACAGGGGGGCAAACTGATTTAACATAGCTTTGCACTCCTCCTGTTGCTCAGGGGTCAGATCTGAAGAGAGATTGACTCCTTCAACCTTTTCGTCCAAAGGTAAGCCTCTCAGGAGGTCAGGTAGGGCTTCACTCTCCTCCTCCTCTTCTGATGAAGCTAGAAGCAATGCTCCTACTTCTGGTCTAGAGACATAGGCTTTGAGGCGGTTGGTGTGGAAGACTCTGGGAGCTTCCCTGGGTTTGCCCAGATCCACCAGATAGTTGACCTCTCCAAGTTTTCCCACAACCTTGAAGGGTCCCATCCATTTGTCTTGCAAGGCCCTCTGCCTTGTTGGAAGCATAACTAGAACTAGCTGGTCTTGAGTAAACTCAACCATGTTAGCCTTCTGATCATGCCAATGTTTGATCAGAGCTTGGCCAGCTTTCAAGTTGTCACTTGCTTCTGCCATCATGTGTGACATTCTCCTTCGGAGACCTATCACATATTCAGTCACTCTGACTGGCTTGGCGGAAGGAGCACTCTCCAACCCCTCCTTAATCAGGGCCAAGGGGCCTCTGACGGGATGGCCATAGAGAAGTTCAAAGGGAGAATAACCCACTCCCTCCTGAGGGACTTCCCTATAAGCAAATAGAAGGCATGGCAGTAGAAGGTCCCACTTCTTCTTAAGGGGTTCTTCTAAGGCACCTATCATGCTCTTCATGGTTCTGTTAAATCTTTCTACCAACCCGTTTGTCTGAGGGTGGTAGGCGGTTGAGAACTTGTAGGTGACTCCGCAGGTTTTCCACATGGCCTTCATGTAGTTGGACATAAAATTTGTCCCCCTGTCAGAGATCACCTCCTTAGGAAATCCAACCCTGGTAAAGATACCAAGGAGGGCCTTAGCCACAGCCTGAGCTGTAACAGTCCTCATAGGAATTGCCTCAGGGTACCTAGTAGCATGGTCTACTACAACAAGGATAAACCTGTTGCCTGAGGTGTTGGGGGATCAAGGGGACCAACAATGTCAATCCCTACCCTCTCAAATGGGACTCCCACAACTGGGAGAGGCACTAAAGGTGCCACATTCTTGGAACCAACCTTACCAGACGTCTGGCAGGTATGGCAGCTCCTGCAATACCTATCTACTTCAGCCCCCATCTTTGGCCAATAAAAGTAGAGGGAGAGCCTTTCCTTGGTCTTCTTGAAACTCAAGTGACCAGCCAAAGGAATCTCGTGGGCTAGTTGCAAGAACTGTTGTCTGTTCTCTTGGGGCACTACCAGGCGTTGGTAGGCTCCAGGTTCAGATTCAGTTGGTTCACTGTAGAAGAGGCCATCTTCCCAGTGTAACCTATACTTCCCAGGCTCTTGCCCATCAGCCTGAGAAGCTGCCTGTTGGCGAAGACCCTCCAGAGTTGGACATTCTCTTTGTCCCTTACGGAAAGCTGTCCTGCTGGGTCCACCTTCTGCCAGTAAAGACTGCAGCTCAGGATGGTCAGCCGGGTCCAGGTCTCCAATAAGTTCTGGGCCTCCTACTAGCTCTTCTTCAGAGTCTAGTTCAACCAAACAGGGTTGTACCTCCCTCTCAGCCTCAGCTGGAGGTGGAGTTACAGGTGTAACTTTGGACAACCTCGGAGAAGTCCTTGTTGGAAGCACTGGAGTGCTTGCTGTAGGCTTTTTCCTAGTAGTCTTGGGTGGCCCCTTTGCTCCTGATCTGGTAGTTACTGCAGTAAGTTGTTCCAGTGGGAGAGGAGTGATTTCTGTCATCTCCTGAGATAAACCTCGCAGGGTTTTCTCTCTTGCAGATTTGGTGAGCTCCTGTAACCTTTTACTAGGAGGTCTGGGGGTATGTGACACAACTCCCAGAGCTTTCAGGTCATTTCCTAGCAGAACTCTTCCTGGCACTTCACATTGTATACTGACAGGTATCTTCACAGCCATATCATTACACTGGATGAGAACTGGTAACTGGGGACACATCTGCACAGGCCCTCCAGCTAACTTGGTGAGGCATTTGGGTGCCTTAGCAACATCCTCTGCCTTGAAAAATGATTCATCCACCACAGTTATGCTGGCCCCAGTGTCCCTGATGGCAGGAGTCTCCTGACCATTCACGTGGACACTGTCCTTATAATACTCTTTAGTATTATCTGGGATAGAATTATACACATCTAAATTTTGTTGTTCCCACAACCCCAGAGAGACTAAAGAAACACTGGCTGAGACTCCAGTGGGTTCATCAGCCAGTAGTAGAAAGTTTCCACTTGCCATAGTGACTTCCTCCTCTGGAGCGAAGGCTAAGGAGACAAGTTGGACCCCTGAAGGTTTACCCTTACATCTCGGATCTCCTTTCACATGGTCAGTAGCCTTACAAACATAACAGGCCCCAAAGGTCCTTTGGAATGGAGGCTTGTTCTGACCTCCTTCTGGTTTAGCACCAGAAGGTATACTACTCTGCTGTGGTTTCCCAGGTGGCTTACCCTTATGGTTTTGTTTGGGGCCCTCTTTGGAATTAGGATTATTAGAATTCTCTTTGGAGTCTTTCTTAGGCTGTCTTCCCTCATCCTTCTTCTGAGTTACCCCAGAATCCTTGTGAGTAGCCCTGTTGGCAACCCACAAGTCAGCAGCCTTAGCTAGTTTCCTAGGATCTAATTCCTGTGAATCAGCCAAGTGCTGTCTGAGCTCAGGGGAGCAGGCATCATAAATTGACTCCATCATTACCAGATTTCTCATTCCTTCATAAGTGTTCACCTTGTAACCCTTCCCTTAATCCATCCCTCTAAGTTTTTCAACCCTTCACACACCCAGGTAGCCCAAGGGGTACCATCATGCTTTTTGAGGCTCCTAAGCCTGGGAAGGGGTCTTCCCAAACCTAGCTATCAAAGCTAGTTTCACACATTCATACTCTTTCCTATCCTCCTCCCCCAACTCCATTACCACATCAGTTGCAACAGGGGGAAGCCTAGAGAACAACCAGGTGAGTAACTCATTACCTGTGATGTTCTGGAGCCCATGATTATACTCAAACATAGACAACCAATCCAACACATCCAACTTAGGCTCATACATACCAATCAATTCCTTAGGCATCCAGGGTCTTTTAGGACTGGAACTTCTAGAGGAGCCAGAGAGAGAAGCATTCTCAACAGACAATTTCTTCATTTCTAGCTCATACTTGAGCTCCATTTCCCTTAGCCTTAGTTCTTTGTCAGTTTGAGCATTAAGTTTCTTGTACTCTAATTCAAGTTTCATTTTCTCTAGTTCAAAGTATTGAGGGCTAAATGCGGGACCTGGCAAAGGTCCAGTAGGTACAGCTGGTAGAGCAGACAGAGGCCTAGAGGGACTATCTACAACAGTTTCATCCTCCTCTTCTGGTTCTGACCCAAGATCATCAATACTTTGTGCCATATCAAGATCATTGCTGCTTTCTACATTTGCTGGAGTGATAGGTTCCTCTGGACCATCCTCCAGACTTTGGTTTTCTAACAACCTTTCTATTAGCTCTATTTTCTTTCCTTTAGTCATGAGATTCTTATGCTTACAGAGAAGTCTTAGACAATCAGCAGTTTTTGTAGCAAGGGACTCTTGACTATAACTTTCCATAGTAGACAGGTTAAAAATGACATTTTCTTTCTTGTGCTTAAGCTTTGTGGTTAGTTGCACTAAGGTATCTCAAAAGTACTCTAAAGTGTATACTCAATACAGATCCCACCGCTGTACACCAGTGTTAGGCAGAAACCTGTGCAGTTCCCTCTGGGACCACTGCAAAAGATTTAAGTCTACAGGTGTTGGCAGTAAACCCACTTGGTAGCAGTCTGTACCACACAGATTCACTGTGGTAGCTGTGGCTGAGCAGTCAGACTTCCCTCAAGAAGAGTTAGGCAGTATACAGAGAATACATAATAGGTACAGAGGCACAGTAGCACAAGCAAACACTGACCAGAGCTAGGTGTAAAAGTATAAACTTATTTATTAAAGATACACTCATAAATTGCACTAGCACAATAGAAAAGATAAGAAAGTCAAACACAGTTACTATTACTCATATGTACATCCCTAATCATTTGTTGGACAATTCTAAGTTAACCCCACTTATTTCCAAACAGAGGTGAGCGCTTAACGTTAGATGACACTCCAACAAGTATTACCAAAAGGGAGGGAAAAGGCAGAAATAAAGAGAGCAGTAAGGTAAAATACTTTTCACATAAGGTTAGCAAAGACAGTCAATGGTGGAACAAGGAGAATTAGTTTGGGGCCCACTTTAGAGGGATCAAGGCGAAAATGTGCCCAAGATCACACAATGTCACAAGTCTTTGCAGGTGAGAGAAAAAGGTTTTACTACGGTTCTGAAAAGTTTAGTTAGGGTGTCCCAGGCCTACCCAGGTTCGAGAGCCGAGGGCTAAATCTACCCCGTACAATCGGTGGCAAGGGAGGCCGGGCGGACCACAGTACCTTTAAAAGTGGAAAGGATCCTCCAGCGGTGGTAGTTGTTTCTGGTAGTGGGTGTAAGTCGCGGCGTCGCCCAGGGGAAGAAGTGATCCCGTCGTGGAGGAAAGCTGCAGATCGTTGCACTACCAGGGAAGAGACCAGCCGTGGAGTTTTCCGGTCACAAAGGATTTTTACCCCTCTTTCGCGGTTGAGGTAAAAAGTGGTATCCCGGTTGCCAGGGTGCTTGGCACAGGCAAGGCGGCCACGAGATGCTTCGGGACGGCGAAAAGAAGGCAGCAACTGGTTGTCCCCACCAGTTAAGGGAAGAAGACTCTCCGGCGGGAGATCTCCTCTGTCGTCGGGAAAAGTGGTGAGACGGTTCTGCAGGGCTTCACCGGTGGTGTCGTCTTGGCAGGTCGGCTCGGCTTCTCCCTCTTCGGCTTCTTAGGTCCTGTGGCGACTTCTGAAGAACCAGTCCCAAAAACCCTGCTTTTATGCAGCAAACCCCCATTCATACAGCCTAGCTGTCACTCAAACATGCTAAGTGGTGAGCGGGGTGGCTCACCACTTGGGCCAATCACACTAGAGTGCGACATGAGTTGGCAAGGCAACTCAGTCCAGGGGGCCTAAACCCCCTCCCACACCCCCTGTGGTACCCAGACAGAATGGCACCACTTTGGAGGGCTTCTGTGCAGAAGCCCGCCAAAAGTGGAACAAAGGCTCGACTCGGGTTCAGGGTTACTGAAGTGAACCTAGACGCCATTTTGGCGGCGAGTTCTGGCAAAAAATCCCAACCGGTGAATTTATATTAAATAAATAACCCGGCGGTATCTTTAACATTGCACCAAAAAGTGGTGCATTAAAAACAATGGGAAATCCCCTTTGGGAAATATTCTGGTGGAATATTTCCGTGGTATCCACTGCCACCAGCCAGAACTCGGCGAGGGGGGACGGGACAGTACCCCCTCGACAACAGACCCAGGGGCAATCTAATTGCCCCTACCAGTACTTCCACAGTAAGATGGTTTGTACTGGTTAAGTTCCTAAGTTAAGACTAGTAAAGTCAATGGTAACTTTACAGACCCAGGGAGACAGTAGTCAGTCCCAGGGTGTGGAGTCTATGTTTGGGGGTCTCTAGGACACCCCTGTGCTACTGCACTGAGGGTGCTGTGTAACACACATTCAAAAACCAATGATGGCCTATGGGGAAAATTACCCCCTAGCCCATAAGCACATAGCAAGTCACAGAAACACTCTCAAGTCATGTCCAAGAGTGAGGGAAAAAGAGTCTCACTCTTGGCAGGAGAAAAAAATAAACCCCAAAAATCCAGCAAAGCTGCTGGGGGACTCACTAGGTTAGGAAATTCAGCCTAAACAGAGAATTCTTCCTACCACATCCCCACGGGTCGTGGACGGGTGGAGGGCTGAGCACGGCGCGATGGTTGAAAAAGAGGTGGAGGATGAATCCTTCTTCTCTTAGGAGGGGGGCTTCCAGAAGGGCCTGGCTCCGGGTCCCCCGTCGGGAGAGGTTCCTCCGTTGGTGGTAACGGCAATCTCGTCCTTATCTCCGAGCATAAGGACTGTATAGCCAACAAAATGGCCGCCGAGTTGTCTTGCGGCACTGGTTGAGGGGAGTCCGACGGGCGGTCAGGAGCCCCGTCGGCACCCTCGAGGTTCTCGTTGTCTCCTACGTCGGGGTCCCTCCCGACGTGCTGGTCTTCTTCCACGCCAACGCCGTGGCTTAAAATTTCGATTAGCTCCTCCTCAGAGGTTGAGGCCGAATCCACGACAACCTGCTGCCCCCCCTTTTTCTTCTCCGTCGGAAGCTTCACGGGGGTCCTGTCGATGGGCATGAAAGAGGACTCCCTCCGCGGTGGCAAGGAGACTCTGGGCCCCGAGGTCGCCACCACTGGTGTAGCCTCCACAGGCTGAGCCAGGGCCGCCGCAACTGTCTCGATAGAGGCCTTGGCCGGGTGGATTAAGGCTTTCACCACCTTAGGTGCGCTCACCGCCTTCTCCTTGGGGGGAGGGTCACCGCCTTGCTCCCCCTCCGATGGGGCCTTCGAGCTCGACCGGGGTCTCTCCAGCAGCTTCGCCGGGTGCTCGGCCTTCCTCTTACCCGAGCCAGAGCGTTGGCTCGTGGTTGATGGCGCCAGGGAGGATGCGCCCTGCCTGGCGCCCGTAGAGCCCGACCGTTCGGCGCTCCCGGTGCCAGCGGACTCGCAGTGCTTGGCCTTCTGTTGGGCCCCTGTCGCCGGGGCGCCCTCAAAAGGTCTTAGAAGACCGCTCGGACTTCTTCTTCTTCTTCTCGCCTGACGGGCTCTTCCCTTCCAGCCAGTTGGCGAGATGCAGATGGCGGTTCTTCATGGTCCGCTCCGACATATTGCCACAAAATGCACAGTCCTTCTCCACGTGCGTCTTGTCCTCATGCAGGCAGTAGAGGCAAAGGGAGTGTTCGTCCTCCTTAAAGACATTCTGAAGCTGGCATCCAGGGCAGACCCTGAACAGCTTTCCGGGCGTCGAGCTTCCCTTCTCCTGGGCCATGATCGAGATGGGCCTGAGAGACTTCTGGAGTCCTCCAAAAGCGTGGCTCGACGAAATCTTCACCCTTGAGGGGCGTAGAAGAATCCGACACGGGTCTCCGTTGATCGGATAAAGAAAAGGTGGAGCTTGAGGCTCTTTTGACCGAAAAAGAGAACATTTTCCTAAGAAAAAGCGCAAAAAAAGCACTAAAGCTCGAGAGCAATAGCACGAGGATCCCAACAATTGAACGTGCGGTAAAAATCTGAAGATGGCTGCCAGAGGCGGGGCTTAGGGAGATGGCAGTCATTGGCTGTGGTCAGTATGACGCAGAGATCAGTGTTTGGTTACTACTACGAAAGACAGATCAGAAACAAAACTGATACTGATTTTTCTTTACCGAGGATTCCCAGCCTGACGACGGGGAATATTCATGAGCATGTGAATCCATGCCAGACCCCATGCTGGAGAATACTAAAACCCTTGGTATCTACCTCTATGCCACATTATCCTTCACCAAACAAACCAATGCAGTAGCGTCTTCAGCCGCCTACACATGTAAACTTATTACCGCATGTAGGCCGTTTATCTCCACTCCCAACTGCATTACTCTTGCTAGAACGTTAGTCTTGTCCAAAGTAGATTATTGTAATGCCCTATACTTAGGCACTAGCCACAAAAATATTCATAAACTACAAGTAACTCAAAATAACGCCATTAGGGCAGCCCTCAACATCCCTAAGAAGTCGCATATCTCAGACTAGACGTAATCTGCATTGGCTCCCTATAGAGCACAGAATATCCCTCAAAGCTCTTGCCCTTACCCACAAATCCAGGGCTAACCTCGCACCATCCTACATCTCTAACCAACTTACCCCACACACATCTACAGGACCACTTAGAACAGCTCAGGTTAACACTATGTCTATACCAAGATTCAAACTCCATAACTCGGGAGAAGTTAGTTTCCCTGTACAAGCCTCAAAGCTATGGAACACTCTACCTGGTCCAATCAGGTCTGTAACCTCCTTCAACCTATTTAAACGCAACACCAAACGTTGGCTTCATGGCCTGGACACATTGACAGCTTAACATCTTAGAGCTTAGATTTACTGCCTACCCACTGTACATATTGTAAATAATATTACTATCTGTCTCACCTTCGGCCCACCGCCTTAATTGCAACATGTATGCTTGTACCTGTAATACCAATGTATGTATTTATTTGTAACCGCAACTATTGTAACGGTTGCCTACTGCTTGCTAATGTAACTGTACTCTTATGTAACATGATCAAAAAACGTACGCGCCCGTATGCCCCTGGGCCTGGTTGCGCTTTATAAATAAACCAAATACAAATACAAATTTCATGGATGGGAAGGATAAATGCCATAAAAATGAACCTTCTCCCCAGGGTACTATATGTTTTCCAAATGCTCCCTCTGGAGGCCCCGGAGATTTACCTCAGAGAAGCCAAAAAGCGTATAACTCAATTGATCTGGCAGGGTCAGAGACCCAGGATAGGATATGAGACCCTCACTCTCCCCAAGGAAAGAGGGGGAGTATCTCTCCCAGACCTACGAACATACCATAGAGCGGCCCAAATTAGGGCACTGGCCCCTCACCTTAGGGAAGACCCCAACAAACAATGGGTGTACCTCGCGAATTTTTACCTCCGCCCAGTCACGGTTGGAGAATGGTTATGGGTCCCACTGAGGAAATTACCCAAGAGAATCAGGGATCACCCAATACTTGGAACTATGTGGAAAGCACTGGCAGGGAAGGGGACTAGAGAACAGGTGACCACTTGGCCCTCCCCACTGAGCCACATCTGGTCCACTCCAGTACTAAAAGAAATCCCGGGCCATGAACATCATCAGTCCTGGTTTGACGCAGGACAGTGTAGAGTCGGGCAGTTGGTAAGGGAGGACACCTTTATAATCATTCAAGAACTAGAGGAGGCTCTGGGAATTGGCAAACTCTCCCCGCTCCTATACTTGAGACTCAAGGGGGTCCTAATGAAACCAAAACTGAAGTCAGCTGTCCAAAGAAAGCTTACCCCGGTCGAAAAAATCTTAGACTCCCACGTAGATATGAAAGGCCTCATCTCCCTCATGATCCCCCGAGAGGGTTCAATCAAAAGCCTTAGAAGGAAATGGGCCAAGGACCTGGGCCATGGAATAGATGATGACCTATGGGGACGAATCTGTAGCAGGGCATTCAAGACATCCATCTCCTGCCAATATAAGACACACGCCATTAAGCTCCTTCATAGGTGGCAGTATGACCCGATCACCCTTTCCAAGATGTTCCCAGAGGTTGTCCCGATGTGCTGGCACGGATGTGGGGAAAAAGCCAACTACTGGCATATCTGGTGGTCATGTAAGAAAGTGCAAGCATACTGGTTCTGAGCTGGTTGAGGGAGGTGGGAGAGGGGATCTACCCGCTGGACCCTGTCCTATTAATGTTTGGCCTGCAGCTAAGGGAGGAGCGTTGGGAGAAACTCCCGGACCCAACACACTCACTACTTTTGGCAGCTCGAGCAGTTCGGGCTAGAACGTGGAAAAGGGCCTCCCTACCCTCGAGAAGAGAGTGGGTTGCAGTGGCAAAGGACATTTACATCATGGAAAGAATCACGGAGGCGACCCAGGGCTCAAGTGCTCAGATAGAGATGGTTTTGGCTACAGTTTATGAAGGTGTTTGGCCACACTGAGGGCTTGCCCGGAGGATCACACGGGCTCTTGACCCGGCCCGAAACAGGCCAAAGTACGTGACACTTTGCTACAGAATCGGAGGAGCTGGTTCCTCACTGACGGCATTAAGCCCGGTCGGAGTTGCCCAAGGACATTACATGGAGACAAGCGGCCCCGGTCCCCCGAGACCAAGGTTCTGGGGGGAGAGGGGAGGGTGGGTGTATACCTGAGGGAATGATGGTTTGTTCTTTGTTGATATTGCGCTGGGCACCTGCCCAAAAGTTCACATTCCATAGAAGTTCTCAGTTGTCTTATAAAAACCAATAAAAATTGATTAAAAAAAAAAAAGCTTTCTCCTCAGCAGCACGCTGGGACTGCCTTCTGGGGCAGGGGACTGACACGCGGGAGTCAGCTGTCTCCCGTAAAATGTCTTTGGCTTCCGAAACAGAGCCATTGCTGCCTGGGTCTTCCACATCCAATTCGAAGGCGCCAGTGGAAGTCCATGCAGTAATATTTGCTGAAAGTGTGCAATGAAGACCAAGTTGCAGCCCTGCATATGTCCTGAACCGGCACCACTTTGTGAAGAGCCAAAGGAGTGGCCACTCCTCTGGTGGAATGCGCCCTCAAACCAGGCAAGTCTCTGCAGCCAAAGTATAGCATTCAGAAATGCATAAAAGTATCCAGCGAGAGATAGTTTGCATGGGGACAGCTTGTCCCAATTTGTGACCTGAATAGCCCACGAATAATCTTGCCTGACTTTGGACATTCTAGTAATATAGAAGCTTAAGGCCCTCCTTGGGTCTAAAACGATGCTTCTCTCTTCTTCCTTAGAGGGATGAGGAGGTGGGTAAAAATCAGGCAACACAATCTTCTGAGCTAAATGGAATTCCGATAGCAGTTTAGGCAGGAAAGGAGGATGTACACTCAGAACCACCTTATCCTTAAAAAAGGTTGTGGGGCAGGGCCACCAGGGGGCGCAGAGATGTGCTGACTTCTCTATGCTGCTCCGTCATCGTCGGGTCTAAAAGGGTCCTGAGCTCCCCATATAATCCCCCACATGGACAAACAGAAGACCCCATGCGACCCCTCAATACCCCATGCACAAACGGGTGAAGTCTTGCACCGGGACTCCAAGGAACATCGAAGTTACACCCGTTAGCCGCTGATCCGGGGACGCCAACTTCTCTGAGCTGTCCCTGAGCTCCAGGAGGAAACAGTGCAGTACTGTGGCGGGCCTGGAAAGGCGGTGAGTGGCCACCGCTAGCCCCCTCCTGACGAGACCCATTGCACGGCCGTTCTTCCTGGCCCCGGGGACTTCACAGCCCATAAGGCACCCACCCCGCCTGGGAGCCCAAAGTGCTGGACCATGCGGAAGAGACCCCAGGGGAGCGGCCTACAAGAGACAAGTTACATAACACCAGAAGGCTACGGGGGGTAAATCGCGAACCCCCTGCCCCCAAACTTGGGTGAAGGAAGCTCCTTCATCCCCCCAACACCAGCAATGAGGGTGACCTGCAGAGACATCCCGGGAGAACCCACAAGGCCACAGACTAGCCCACTAACCCAGGTAAATCACCGGAACAGGGCCTGGACAGGGCCCAGAGACCTCCACGGACTTGATACCATACTCTACGGCCCCCTATAGGTGGAAGAGGTGACGTGGGGACTTGATCCCATGGTGGAGAGAAGGAGGGAGCTATACCGAGGACCACAGGGTCAGGCTGCCACAAACCACTAGCAGCCCTGGAGTCCAGGAGGGCCCGCACATAGCCAAACCACCCTGCCTTAGGGGATGGGCTCCCACTACACAGCAGGCCGGGCTGGACGAGCTGGAAGATGGCCCTACAGGATTATTGCTATCAGGAAGGCCTGACACAACCAGTAAACACGACCACGAGGGCGATGGCGAACAACAGAAGACACTATGTCCACGAAAAAAGACATTGCAGCTTTGATGCAAGAAATTAGAGAAATGCGAGCCAACAAAGGGCATAGACTGGAAAAGATGGACCAACGGGTGGACATGATAGATCAGAGAGTGGACAAGATGGAGGACAGAATCCAAGATTTGGAGTCCAATCAATCCTCAGTGGATATTCTGGAAGCATAGATTGACACCAGATGGTCAGCCCTAGAGAGGAGGGATGAGGAGAAAGCCCTCACAATTGATGATTTTGAGAACAGGGAGTAGAGGAACAACCTCAGGTTTTTCTGCCTTCCAGAGGCAGAGGGAGAGACGGAGAGATACATCTGCCGAGCCGTCAAGGCGCTAGTCCGACCTGCTGTTCGGTGATGGGGCAACAAACTAAGGCCAGATAACCTTATGGCAAAGTGTTAGGGACAAGCTACAACTTTTCGTAGGGGGCCCCCTTATGGTTGGGGGAGACTAACATGGTTCTGGACCCCTCTAGAGACAGAAAAAGAATGGGCAGACAGAGACCGCCTCAGCTAGATGAGATTACCTCTCGGAACTTCTATAAAATTAATGAGGATTTGGGGTTGTGAACTCTCTGACCCCCCTCCACTCAGAGGACCCCCCTTCACATTCTACTCACAAGCTCATGAATACTTTTCGAAGCTTTACTACAGCTTGGTAGACTTCTCCTTGTTTAGTCATGTTGGGGACTCCCGGGTGGACCCAGTATCCTGGTCAGATCACGACTTAGTGCGCACAATGGTGGTAGATGGCTGGGGGCGCCCACGGCCAGCAAGGTGGAAATGCACGGACTCTCTCCTGAAAGATAGGGAAACTGCCCACGCATTGCTCACAGATATTACAGAATATTTCAAGCTCAACGATAATGGGGAGGTGGGTCCACATACCTTGTGGGATGCATTCAAGGCCACAATCCGCAGAGTTTTATTCTGGATAGGACCCCACAAGAAAAGGGAAGGGAAGAGACAGGAAGACTTCCTTAGGGGGGAAATTGCAGAGCTCCAAACGGGACGGGCCTGGGGAGGTTCCATCTCCCTGGACCAGACAAGATCGCTGGAGGCCCATAAAGCACAGTTAAAATACATCCTGCTGAGGAAGACCGAGAAGAAACTGCTCTTTCTCAAACAAAAATACTACGACAAGGCGAATATGATTCTAGCCTGGAAATTGAGGGAATCCCAGAAAAGTAAGATGGTTAGGGCCATGAAACCTGACGGGGAGACCACACACTACGACACCACTAGTATAGGGGCGGCTTTCAGACAATACTACAAACTTTTATATAGGTCAGAATTTGATGGTGAGGAATCGCACAGAGTTGAATTCTTGGCACAACTACCCATTCCAGGCATACCCAGGGAAACCACCTTTCACTTAGATGCTCCAATAACAGAGGAAGAGGTCATCCAGGTGATCAAATCAACTAAAGTGGGCACAGCACTGGGCAAAGACGGGTTCTCGGTTAAATTCTTCAAGACATATCGGTCCACTCTGGCCATGTACCTGACGAGAGTCTTCAACGCAGTGCTGGAGGGGGGTGAGGAGATATTGCCAGAGTCAATGATGGGGGCTATCATAGTGGTGAACTTGAAAGAAGGTAAGGACCCGATACAGTGCTCGTCCTACCGATCAATCTCCCTACTCAACACAGATGTAAAAATCCTAGCGAAGGTGCTAGGAAAGAGACTTGAGGAAGTTATGCCATCTCTGGTCCACGGGGACCAGGTCAGCTTCATCAAAGGGCGTCGGGGCTCAAACAATATTAGGAAGACACTCAATCTAATGCACTATGCCCGGGAGGCCGACCTCGACACATGCCTCCTCTTTTTAGACTCAGAGAAAGCCTTTTACAGGGTGGAGTGGAAATATATGGCTATCCTGCAGGAAAAGATGGGAATAGGGGGAAAACATCCGGAACTGGCTTCTAGCACTATACAGGGCACCATGCGCCCAGGTCCAGGTTAATGGGGAATTATCAGCACCCTTCCAGCTAACCAGAGGCACGAGACAGGGGTGCCCCTTATCCCCACTACTATATGACCTCACGATGGAGCTCCTGGCTATAGCAATAAGAAGACACCAGGGAATACATGGTATTCAAAGAGGAGAAGTTGAGTTCCAAACTTTCCCTAATGACTGATGACATACTGGGGTATCTGGTGGACGTTCCCTCCTCGCTCCCCGCACTGTTGGCACTCATACAAACATTTGGGGCCTTCTCGGGCCTGCGAATTAACAAATCCAAATCGGTAATAATGCCGATCCGGACCACAGACCCGGGACTAGATTAAAGGAACCGTATGCTAGGGGTAAGAGTAGAGCAATCATGGATTTCATACCTGGGAGTCTGGATCCCCAGAAACCTGGGACACTCGCGTCAGTTAACTTTGAACTTCTTCTGGCGGCCATAAAAACTGAACTAAACCGGTGGGGCACCCAAATACTCTCTTGGTATGGGCGGATACAGCAGTAAAAATTAACATTCTCCTGCAACTTCTATACCTATTCAGGGCCCTACCCACGAAGATCCCAGAAGCCTACTTTAGTGACCTCCAACGTAGCGTGCAGAGGTTTGTCTGGCAAAATAAGACCCAGAGGATTAAAAGATCCACCTTCTCCCTCCCAAGGGAAGAGATGGGCTTTGGCTTCCTGCAATTTGCCCTTTATCACAAAGCTGCCCAACTGCGTGTAATCCTGGAACATTTGAGGGACGACCTCGGGACATGTTGGATTTACTTAGAAGACATGGACACCCACCCGGCCAAAGTGAGAGACTTACTCTGGGTGCCTTACAGGGAGATACCGCAGGCTGAGGAACCATCCCTGTCTAGGTGTACTATGGGCTCTATGGAAGGAGGGGAGAAGCACTGAGACTTTGTCCTCCTGGCCCTCTCTGATGACCTCGGTTTGGGGCCCGGTTATTGGGCTGGGAAGCAAAGGATTCCGCAACACGCAAGCATGGTCTAAGAGGGATCTGGAGAGGAGGGGACAGTTGTTTAAGGATGAGGCATTCTTGGACTATGATGTGGTAGCAGAAGTGCTCAATGGGGACAAGATCTCCATATTCAAATACCTAAGACTGAAGGGGGTCCTCACCAACCATAGCTGGGGTGACAAACTGAAACGCCCACTTGCAACATTTGAAAAAGCACTGGACACCTCAGAGTCGAGCGGGAGAATAGTGTCTAGGCTATAAGGTATTGTTCACAGTTGACAAGAAGGATAGGCAAACCTTTAAAAAATACTGTGACGACTTGGAGGGAGAGGTAATCTCAGATGAAGTCTGGAAGATATATAACATTATGTTTCATGGGAATCTCTTCACGGCAGCCATGGAGCACAACTTCAAGGTCCTGCAAGGGTGGCTGAGAATATACCGAATGTTCGCGGGGTCTTCCCCACTATGTCCTAGGGGATGTGGCTTAATAGGTTCTCGAGCACACATATGGTGGCATTGCCCGTAGGTTGAATCATACTGGCGGAACCTACTGGGCTGGATGACTAAGGTTATAGACTAGGTCCTTCCCCTAGACTCTCTCCAGTTGCTGCTGGAGCTCCCCCCGAGAGATTCCGACATTTATAGATACCCAAAAATTTGGTAAGCAATGTTCAGGGTCGGCCAGGGTTGCGTTGGCACAGAAGTGGAAGAGCCGGGCTCTCTCTGATAGAAACGAGTGGCTACAGAAACTATCAGAGACATGTATCTGATGGATAAATTGACAGCAACGGTGAACCATCAGATAGGTGCATTCATGGCAGATTGGGGCCCTGTAATAAGCAAGTGGGGATGGGACGTACACTAGCGGGGCTCGTGGAGGTCATGGCCACCGGTGGTTGGCGGGAAGGAAGAGACAGGGTGTGGGGGGGTGGGTAACTGGGAAGACAGTTGGAGAAAACCAGAGAAACCAACAGGGGATAGAGCTTGAAACCAGTGGGCCTCAAGAACAAGTGAAGGTGGGGGCAATGTGGATGGCTCACCACCAGAAGGGCACATTGTCACAAGCCAAGTTTCACAGCGGACCCTGTTCAAGACTTAAGTAGTTGGAGTGGAGACACAGGGCCTAGAGGAGACACGGCACAGAACCACCTGTTTTTTTGTTGCTAGGGTGGGCGGGGGAGAGGGAGTTGAATTTGAAGACCCAATAATGTTTTGTTGTGACATGTACAATTAGTTTCTACAATTTCAAGTTTAAAAAAAAAAAAGGTTTGTGGAAGGTGGTTTAGAAGAAAGAGCCTGCAGCTCAATCACTCTGCGGGCCGATGTAATTGCTGTTAGAAAGATAGTCTTAAGGGTTACCATTCTGAGTGGACAAGAAAGTAAGGGTTCAGAAGGAGCTCCCATTAGGCACGAACACCAAATTCAAATCCCATACCGGTTCAATAAAATAAAAGGGACCGGAGGAAAGATACTCATCAGCCCCTTCTAAAACTGAACTAATATAGGGATTTTAAAATAGAAGCCCTGATCAGGTGAGCGCTTACAAATAGAAAGTGCTGCTACGTAACCCTAACCCCTCGATGGGCCAGATGTAGTAAGAATGATAGTACCGTTGGAATGTTCCAAGTAAAAGGATCAATATTCTTAGCTTTGCACCAGCTGCAAAACGTGTTCCAACGGCAGAAGTACAGAGAAAGCAACCCCTCCATTGCCTCTTCTGGAAGGTCCCAATCCTTGTATCTTACCCTCTTAGAAACTAGGCATAAAGGCACGTCCTAAAGACATGTCCTAAAAAATAAGAGAAATACGTGTTTGAAAGAAAATGGCCAAGTGTGTTGTTGCTTAAGCAGTTGCTTAAGCACAGTCCTTCCCGTCGCTCAGATGAGCGTTTCTAGAGTTTCTCACTTGAAAACCAGCTTGAAATCCACTCGTCAGTGAAGGTCGCGTGGAGCAGCGTCTCTCAGCGGTAACAGCAACCTTCTACAGCAAACTTACAAAAAGAGTTTATTACGACCTACTTTCATGTGCTCCCAAAATATAACATGACCCAGCTGGTGAGGGATTTCCATGATAAAAGATCTCTGGACTGGGTAAAAGAGCAGGCTACCCGCATTTAGGACGTCCAAAAACCTGCAGAAAATAAACAAACCCAAAACCCCCAACCAGCCAACACCCCTGCTGCTGCTAAGGTGGCGGAGGTGAAGGTTGCCCCCCTTTTGGACCTAGAAATGGGGGGGGCTATAAATTTACCTACCCAAACCCCCAAAATCAGAGGCCAAGAAGACCTTCTGGCCAATCAAACAGGGGGCAGTCAGTGAGATAATCCCACCAATGGGACTCCTCACTCTCCTGATTATGCAAGTCCCAGATACAAGGGCAACTGACCTATCATGGGGTATGTATAGACTCCCCCAGCCCAAGGAGGGGGGTGGGGGGTCCCGCCAGGTAAGTACTCCTCCAGGAAACTTCCCTCCTAACTTCCCTCAGGAGGGCAGTAATCCCCCAAATCCTGGGTTAAGTTTCTTTTCCCGGTATCAACAAAACCCCAACCTGCAGGACAACCCTCCTTTCTTTCCCCGGTTTCAGGAGCCCAGACAACCCAATCCGGGAGAGGGGAGGCCAGGGTACTCAGGGAGATGAGATAGTTACCCTTCTCGTGAACCCCCTAGGTACGAACAAAAACTCCGTACCACCTGGAACGGGTGTCCCAACTGGAGCGCCAGGTCCAGAACCTCACACAGGATCTGTGTCGCATGTTGAGGGCTCAGAAGCACCCTCAGATAAACATGGCGGCTTAGAACCCCTCAAACCCAGGGTCTGGCACCCCAGAACAATGATGGGGAGAGAACCCCGATAATTCACCGGTTCCCGAGGAGGAGGCACGGGGGGACGAGGGGTGTAAAGCCCTAGAGGAAGCTTCCTTCCTCACCTGTAAAAAGCCCCTGGAACCGGAACTAAAATCTCCTGCCCCTGAAAATCTGCAACCCAGGGAACAGAGGGTGGGTAGGAGAAATAAAGACCACAAAAAGGCCCATTTCGGGAAGGAAGTTAGTGTCCTCCAATTTGAAGGGGAAGAATCCTTAAAGGATTCTGGGAAAACAATCTTCTCCTTCAGGGACGGGGGAATTCCTCCCAAAGAGAAATGGGTCCTGAGAGATCCGAATGAAGACTGGGTGGGTGTGGGGACTGATTCAGAGTCATCCATCCCTGAACCCCAGAATTGCCATTCTGAGAGTAAAATAGTAAAAGAGGGATCCTCCCCACAAAATGGTCCTAGTGACTGCCTCCAGGTAAAAGGGGGCAGCACAGAATTAGGGAAACAGGGGATTCCAAAATCCCCATCTATTTCAGGATGTCAAATTTTGATAACAGATTCCCAGACTCTGACACAGAAAATTGTCCAAAATGCCACTGTGTCAGAGTCCAAAATAAAGAAACTGACCACCCAGCTTGCCCGAAATCCTCATTACCTTTGCCCACTTCAGGAGAAGGAGGGGAGATTTTATGTCCCCGTTCAAGTGCAAGGGCAATGAACAATTTCAGCACTGGTGGACACTGGATCCCAAGCCACTCTTCTGTCAAAAAGGGCCTTTGAACAGCTAAATTCAGGAAGGGGGAAGAGACACCAGATCCCTCTCACCCCTCTTCCTGGACAACTCCAAAACTTTGACGGGAATGAAATACCTGTCGAGGGAACTGTGGATTTGGAAATCAAAATTGGGCGACATAAGGTGAAACACCCCGTCATAGTCGTGACTCCAGAGGGAACACACTGTCTACTAGGGAATGACATCCTGCGCAGGTTGTCCCCCCTAATAGACTGTGAACGAGGTCCTCTGGACGCAGGCTAACAGGCCAAAAAAATAAAACAGAGTGTCAACCATGTTAGTTCAAATGACACATGCCACACGGTTGAACACAAATCTGATCATATTGAGTTTATTTCTAGAACAATCAAATACCTGACGTGACAGTGATTGCTGTAGGACAACAAACTGGTGATGGAAATTCCTCTCCATTCCTGAAAATCAACCTTCCTTCAGTTTTAAGTGGCATTCCCCACTGGAAGGAAATACTTTGAAATGCTATACTGATTCACAATCTGAAAATCCCAATCCTGTTGTCAAAAGTGAGGAGAAACCAGCTCAAAGTTTAGCTGACATTCAGAAAATTAGAGAACAGTTGTTCTTCCCTATTCAGTTAAATGAGGGGAAGGAGTCTGTTCTCGCCCGAATTTGCGTGAACAACGGAAAGAGCTTGACCAGCGAAGCCACGTTCAGACATCTCCCAAAAGATCCAGCCATTCCCACATTTAAATTGATCAATAAGTGGGAAATGGGCCTGGAAACTCCCAATTCCAAACATCG
Organism: Ambystoma mexicanum; assembly: GCF_040938575.1. Classification (NCBI taxonomy): domain Eukaryota; kingdom Metazoa; phylum Chordata; class Amphibia; order Caudata; family Ambystomatidae; genus Ambystoma; species Ambystoma mexicanum. The sequence goes on from NC_090928.1 coordinate 667,943,469, forward strand.
CCTGCCTAGCAGGTGTATGCTCAAAATTTCTATAGGTAACACAAGCATAGAAAATAATTGTTGGGTCATGCGAGATGTCCCTGCTGCATTCTATTTAGGCAGTGACATTCTCAATCGGTTTGCAGTTAGTTTGGACCTGATAAATTACAAGGCCTGGTCCAGATTAGGGGGCAATCCCATGGGCTTTGATGATTCAGAAAAAGCATTTTGGTCAGACCAATTGCTACCGTATGCGGTTGAAGTTCAAATTGGAGAGGAGTTCACCATCCCAGGACGGACCCGGCAATTCCCACTTGAAGTAAAAATTAAAAGAGGACAGAAACTGGAACATTCTGACGCATATGTACACCTCAATGCACATCTCCAACAGCAGGGGTTGGAGTTAAACCCAACACCATTAGTCAATATAGAACACAACACCATTCCAATATTGACTGATAACAGCGACCTCAGGAGTATGACTCTGGGCGCAGGCACCATTATTGGAATGGCGGTTGATGACTGACATTTTTCCATGGATCTAGGAAATGAACTGATAGGACCAATCCCCATTGACTGCTTTGGCAATGACAGTGACAATGACATACCACCAGGAAGGATATTCATCTGGCAAAGGGGGGAATTTCCTGGTGTACTCTTCCTGCCCTTAAGGGGAGTAAGAGGTGACTTGTGACATCAGGCAGGATGAGGTGATATTCCAGGTCCACAATGACTGCCTCTGCTACCTGAAACCCTCTGTCCAGATCAATACTCTAACCAGAGACCTCTCCACGCAGTTGGAGGAGGCCGCTGTGATAGCAGAACCCAAAGGCTTTCCAGGCAAATGGTTGAAGCAGGTGTTCTTAGGTTTCCAAGATATCTCTGCTGTGGACTTGTACGACTGTGGTCACACCGAGATCCATACTACAACAATTCCCACGGACCCTGGAATGACTCCTGTGTTTGTGAAGCAATATCGCGTGCCTCTCGCATCCATGGAGTGCCTGGAAGAGATCATCAAAAACCTTGAGTCCCGTGGGATAATTCGTCCAGTCCAAAGCACCTTTAATAATCCGGTGCTGGGGATTTTGAAACCAAATGGCCAATGGAGACTCTGCGCAGACCTTAGGGAACTCAATAAATGGGTTCACATGTCCTGATGGCCTCTCCCGTACATTGACCACGGACTGGCCCAGATCCAGGGGTCAAAGGTATACACTGCCATTGACCTGACAAATGGGTACTGGACTGTGCCTGTCAGTAGGGAGGGCCAATACAAGCTGGCCTTTACCTTCGGGGGTCAGCAGTACACGTGGACCCGGACTCGCTTCGGATACATAAACTCCGGCAACAAATCCAACATCTTCCTACATAAGGCCATGGCCAAGTTGGGTGAAAGGGGTAACCTGGTCTATGTGGATGATGTCCTGATAAAAAGCTCAACTGTGGAGGAACACATAGCGAAAATCCGTTATGTTCTGACCCTGTTGAGGGTTGCCAGAGCAAAACTGTCCTTCCAAAAGGCGCAGTGGTGCAGAAACTGTGTCAACTTCTTGGGACATGAAATAACTCCTGATGGTCTCTGTCCCCAGGAGAAAAAAGTGGAAGCACTCCTAAAACTGAAAGACCCCACGACTCTGCGTGAGCTAAGAAGCCTCCTTGGACTGACTAATTACAGTAGGAAGTTCATTGAGGATTACGCAGAGATCACAAAACCCCTGATTCATCTGTTAAAGGGAGGAGGGGTCAAGTGGGAGTGGGGTCCAGAACAAGCCGAGGCAGTAAAACAACTCAAAGGAAGTCTCTCACAAGCGCCCTGTCTAGCTTACCCTGTCAAAAACAGGGAGTTCTTGGAGACAGGGTTCTCGAATACATGCTTGACAGCAGTATTATGTCAAAAGCATGACAAGGTCAATAAAGTAATCTGCTATGCAAGCAAGACTTTATCCTCTGTGGAGGAAAAATACAACGATTGTGAGAAGGCACTCCTGGCAACATTGTGCGCATTGAAATATTACCGCCCGTTCATCCATGGGGAACACATCATATTGGAGACTCCACACCAGCCTTTGCAATACCTCCAAAGTGACAGAATCCGGGCCAGAAATGTGAGTAATTCCAGAATTACTTCCTGGATTCTGTCAATGCAAGGCTTTCCTTTAGAGGTCAGATATGGCCAAAACAAGAAGTGTCCCCTCGCACAACGTATGACTGACTTGCATGATTGTGCCAGAGAAAACGGTGTCGAGGACGAAAGTCTTAAAACCCAGGACAACATGGAGGTGTACCTGAATTCCCTGCACAAAGTCTATGAAGAAGACAAGTGCGTGGGAATGGTCACAGTTTATGTGGACGGGTGCTCCTACCATATTGACAAACATGGAGAAAAGGAACTGGTGGCCAGAGTTGGGAATGCCTCGGTGAAGGATGCCCGTAAGCCTCCGCTAGGTACAAAACCGGTCCCCGCAGTAGTCAGGTGGCATAGTTGACGGCAGTTCATCAGGCCATCCTCATTGCCGCGCAACACCAACTCCACGAACTGGTCATAATCACAGATTCAGATTATGTCCGGAATGGGTTTGTTGAGCACCTGGTAAATTGGAAAACCAGAGGCATGCTGTGTGCTAATAACAAACCACTCAAACATGGCAAGCTAATACAAAATATTGATGATCTGGTCACCTCTAATGGGATGACCATCTATTGGAAGAAGATCAAGGATCATTCCAGGATAGAGGGGCCAGACAAAACTGGAAATTACCAGCTGATCAGCTGGCCAAAACCGCAGCCATCCAGGGGGATCTCCTTGAGATCGAGTCCCTGTTGGGGGAAATCCAGGTCACTGCTGTCACTAGGTCCCAAACAAATGCTCACAATGAACTCAACTGTCCAGTGGAGTAAGGAGACCCCAGATGCTGATTTAACCACGGCACGAAAAGGGGATCCGATTATTGGGGAATTTTATCAACACATTGAGGACCCTAAGAACTTTCCTCTGACGGATACCAATTACATTGGGAAAGAGGACCTCAGGGTGTTGATGAAGTGTCCCAAAATGTTCTGAATCCAAGACGGTTTGTTGGTAAGGAGATGCTGAGTCACGCCCATGACACGGCCACAGCTGGGGGTTTCTTGCGGGAGGTTGCATACTGGCCACACACCAATACTTGAAGGGGTGTCTTGTGTGTGCACAATGTCAGCCAACTTCACTCACACACCGAGCTCCCCTCCAGAAGAGGGGGATGACACTGCCTTGGTCAGATTTACAAGTAGATTTCATTGGGCCCGTGATTCGCTCCTCTAGGGGAACAAGCATATGTTAACAGTAACATGCTTGTTTACCAAATGGGTGGAATGTCTCCCGGCCCCAAATTGCAAGGCAGAAACAGCAGCTGCCCTGATGATCAACCACATCTTCTCGCGTTTTGGCCTACCCCAAAGGATTGAGTCAGACCGATGTAGTCACTTAACCAGCAAAGTGATGAAAAAGATGTGGGAGATACTTGGGGTAAAAAGGAAACTTCACACTGCATATCGCCGTCCTCTAGTGGGCGAGTTGAGAGGTACAATAAAACTATTATGAGCATTCTAAAAAAGTTTGTGGCAGATTCTGGGCCAAGTTGGGACATCCGATTACCGCTTGTCCTGATGGCCATCAGCTCTACACCATCTTCTGTGACCAAGATGTCTCCATTTGAGCCAATTACTGGGCGAAGGATGGTGCTACCTCAGCATCTGCTCTATAGAACACAGGAGCAGACACTGATAAACGCCTCCACAACTCATGAGTATGTTGAGAATCTAAGAAAACACCTTCAACATGCTTTTGCGTACGCTCAGCGGAATCTGGAAAAATCTGCAGAGGTTATGAAGACTCAATATGATTTAAAAACAACCAAAAAGGAATACCAAGTAGGAGATAGGGGGCCTCATTACAAATGTTGCCATGCCGCAACATTACGTGTTTGCTTGCGGGGGCCGCTCTGCACGCCTGGTCAGACCAAGCGTGCAGAGTGGCACCCGCGAGCAGACCGTTCTGAATGGTACCGCTGCTACCATCCTCCCCATTCCCATTGAGCCCTATGGGGCTCAAATGGGAATGGGGACGTACCAGCTCCGGGTCCCGTTAAAGGGAATTACTGGGCCCTCCATGGTCAGAATGGCCCGGTAAGTCCCCTTTTGCAGGACCTGGACTGAAGTTTGGGGGTAGCCATGCCCTTTATTAAGGGCATGGCTACCTCCAAACTCGTAATGAGGCCCAGGGTCTACTTGTACAATTTCCAAAGGAACCCGACCAAGGAGCGGAGGTTGCTCCCCAGCTAGTGCGATCCTTTTGAACTTGTAGATAAAACTTCATCGTATAGAATCCGCATCCCCAAAGGAGAGTTGGCAGAAGAGAAATGGGTCCATATTAATCAGTTAAAGAGTTGTCACCCCAGACATACTTTGCAGCGGATTGAGGGGCCAAGGGAAAGTCAAACATAGGAGACATCTGGCGAAAAAAGAACAAGAAAGAGAAGAAACAGAAAGGAACAGGTAGGTTATAGGTATGATTATTTAACAGGGAGTATTTTTCTTCATTGTCTGTACGAAAGGGATCGCCAAAAGTTCTAGGAAAAACAATAGTTATCTGTGTCTTGTGGGTGATTATTTGTCGTTATCATCTAAGTACTGTAATGATCGCAATGCATATGTGTCCCACTGCTGTCAACAGTCCGGGAAGGTAGTCGGTGGGAAAATGTAGTAACCAGTTCTAATTTATGCACTAGATTTGCACTGGTTCCGCCCATTCATAGACCAAGCAGGACCTCCCGGGGACCTGGAAAGGAAAGATCGAAGACAAATCTGGGGGTGTCGCTCCACACCACAAAGAAAGACCTAAGGGAAAGCTGTGGTTGTCGCTCCACACTCCAACGAGAGACAACGGGAGGATCGTGGCGTACTGCTCTCTGATGGAAGGACTCCACCAGATGAACCCCACTTTGCCCTACTGATTAATCCCACTTTTCCCTAATCTCCCTCGACAAGAAGTCTCAGAAGAGTCGGGGCGGGGGGATTTGTGGGATGCATTGACCCACTCAGCAGAATTCCTATCCATAACCAAGCTGCACTTCAGCAGACCCAGCAAAATGGCTGCGCTAGCTCCTTTGAGCACCACTGCCTCGCATCAAAACTGCGTTTTTCAGCTACAAAATGATGGCTGCACTGGTTTGCCAAGCACCTATTGGACAAGTTGGAACAGGGAGCACACCGAGAAAGGCTGCCAGTGTTTGTTCTCGTGTGCACTAAAGAAGCGAAGTGAAAAGCGGCGCTGCTCTGCTGCTTGCTAAAAGTTCCCATTGAAAAGGGAATATTTTACATTGAAAAGGATGCTGCCCTGACACTCTTTTCCTCTGTTCAACACCACACCACTTTCATCAGTGAGGCCCTGCCATGCTCATCCATATTCAGATTGTGCTCCAGCAGACGAGAGCCTTATTCCTGAATGGCAGGCTGTGCCCTTGGAAACTCTGAATAGGCCAAGAGAAAGAAATACCACATGCTTGTCAGACTTGTGTCTGTGCTTCAGCTTGAGACAACAGATTCTGGGACACCTACGTGTGACTTCTGGAAGTGACAACAATCAGCCACTCAAACCAAGGAGTTCCAAAGACAAACCCCATGAAAACCCTGGGCTAAGCTGACATTTTCTGGTAGCCTGAAAAAAATGGTCCCTGTTGAAGGACAAAGGCCTGCCCCATTTGGCTCAAAATACTATTTGATGAATACACTTTTAAAACCTAATTCTGTAACCGGTCAGCGCAGTAAAGTAAAAGTTGTACAGTTTAAATGTGACTTTAGTGGCTTCTAAACAAGATATCGTGGTTGTCCATAGGATGTATGGGATGCAAACCCCAGGAAAATATGAATCATGGTAAAATTACATATGGTGGGCGTGGCTTGGAGCGCCATCGATGTGGTCGCTCCTCTGAGGCCGCCCGTTGGATGCCCGCCGCCGCCGCCGTCAAATCCCGGCGGTTCTAAGCGGGTTTCCGCATCGCCAATGCCATCTAAGGCGACTGGAACCGACATGGCACAACCTGGCCAAACATAGCCTTCGACCGAGGAGGCAATCTACCAGAATTCAGCGGCCGAACTTCTCCCCCGTCTCCAACCGAAGAAACCAAGATGGCCGCCAAGCCAGAACCCAGCAGCACACTCCGCACCTGGTGGTAGCGGGGCCCTAGAACGCCGGGGAGCTGGAGAGGGGGAGCGGACTCTAGCACAGAACCATCCGATTCATACCAAGGCGGCCCAGAACACACCAGTGTGCACCCTCGGCGGCTGGGGCCTGAGTTCCCGGCGCACACTCCGAGGGACCGGGAGAGCGGGCTTCCACCCCTCCCCCCGCTACGCGGAACGAGTCGGGACCTCCGCTCAGCGACAGCCGACATCATCACAGAACTGCACACGAGAGGCTCATAGAGGGTCCTGGAACTCCCACCAGCGAGGAACCACCAATGGAGAAGCAGCAGAAGACTTGCTTTCATCCAGAGAGGCCTTGAACCTGTGGGCCTCATCGTACCGACATACCCCTTCCCTCATGCAACAATCGGCCATCCTGCACCGTTCCCGACGGAGACCCTCCCCCACACCAACGCTTCCTGGGGCGCCCCTGCTCACTCACCCAGATCTGGCCCAGAGTGGAGGTCGAGTGCGATATACACCCCGAGTGCAGTCTCCCACCGCCCTGTGCCCCGCTGCTACCCTCTCAATCAAGACCGCCTGATACGAGCAGTATGTCGAGGCAAACGAAGGTGAGCAAGGCCACAGATATCTCCGCCATGTTTACTGCACCGGAGAAACCCAAGAAACAGGATCCTCCTAAACTGACCCCACAGAAGCCACAAGGAGACAGGGGCGCTCTCGCTACCAAAGGAGACCTGATAGCCTTCATGGCGGATATTAAATCGGAGTTTCGCGCCTGCCTCTCGGAACTCACCGCTAAAGTTGATCAGACGGACCAAAGGGTCACAGAAATCGAACAGAGGCTCGGAGAAATCGAGGACCATTCTCAGGATCACACTACCACACTGGGGGAAGTGCAAAAATCCATCAATTCCCTGCACCACAAATACGAGATCCTGGAGTTCAAACATGAAGACCTTGAAAATAGGGCACGTCGCAATAACCTCCGCATTCGGGGCGTCCCATCCTCTATCCACGACAACAAGTTAGCGGATTACGTGGGAAGCTTCTTTGAGGCCCTACTCCCGGACCTGGACAAATCCCAGCTCCTTCTGGACCGGACCCACAGACTCCGCCCGCGCCGTGGGACAGATTCGGACCCCCCCAGATGTTATTACCAGGGTCCACTTCTTCATGACCAAAGAAGCAATATCAGCGATCAGTCGCCAAGGAGATGAGATCACTTTTCAGAGCACCCCACTTCAAATATACCAGGGCCTGTCACCACTTACTCTCTAGAAAAGAAGAGCACTTCGGCCTCTGGCAGTGTTCCTTCAGGAGCAACAGATCCGCTACAGGTGGCTGTTTCAGACAGCTCTCCAGTTTACATATAATGGCACCCTACGCCGAATCAGCCACTTGGAAGACGCAGAGAAAATCTTACACCCAGCTTCGCCCCGAGATCCTTCCACGCCAAACCCGGAGGGGACCGAAGACTCTGGACTGCCTTCCTCCCCAAAGCCCAAACGCATGCCATGGTCGTCAACCCAGCGGAGCAACAGAAAGAGATGAACGAGGACGCTTCCATGGTCCCAGGTTCCGTCAGCAATTGAGCCTGGACGCAGACGCCCCTACCTAAAGAAGGACCCGCCACCTATGTTTCGAGCTAAGGAACCTTGAAGGCGGTGGCGGCGGGCCATACCCACGGTTCATACCCACTCCAAGGATACTTTTCAACCTTTGTTCCATAATTTTTTCAATTATCGCTGGAACCAGCGCTCTACCGCAGGAATTTCAGTTATTGAAAATGATTACTGTGAAATTATCACAGGAATAAGGAGTTCGAAAAAACATCTACAGTGCCTACATCTACTGGGAAGGGGCAATGGGTGTTTGGTAACAAATCAACAGTGTGACATGGACAGTGGCTATGGCTAGTGGGCCCAAAAGAAAGATATTGGTGCAACAGATACAGAGGCCACAGCCGAAGGTCATAGCTAGAAAGACCTCAAGAAACTATGCAACATGTTCGACCGTGGCGACTAGCCATGGCTAGTCGGTCCAAAAGAAAACTATTTGTACGACATGTAAAGTGGCCACAGCAGAAGGCCATGGCTAGTGGGCCAGGAGGAAGCCAAGGTATAGCAAACCACTTGAAATTCAGTGAAAAAGCATTTGTTAAGAGTGAGTTAAATTGATCAGATTTAACGCAACAAAACCCCCAAAAATTCAGCACTGGCATTTCAATCAAGTTCACCTCGGAGAAGAAAATGTATCACATGACCAAACAGTGATAAGGGGTAATGGCCAGGAGAGGGCCATGGAGTAAAAAAGTAACTGAGGGAAGTGGGGCGAGGGGGCATTGAAAGAGGAGAGGGACACTTGGTGAGTGCCTGTGAGGACAGGGACGAGGTTTGAAAAGTGTTATCAGGGAATATTAGGAAAATCCTGCAGGAATGGGCAGATAGTGAAATAAAAACAAGTAATTTGACACCTGCAGTGATAACAGCGCCTAGGCAGGGGGCACAGGGTCTCCGAGCCAAAGGTCATGGCAAGTGGGCACCAAAAAAAACTATGGGGACAACATGTGCAGTGGCCACGGTCGAAGGCCATGGCTAGTGGGCCCCAAAGAAACCTATTGGTGCAACATGTGTACAGTGGCCACAGTCGTAGACCGTGGACTTTGGGCACCAAAGAAACTATACCCTTGAAGTTCAGTGAAAAAACGTTAGTTATGAGAGAGTTAAGGTGATCAGATTGAACGCAACAAAACCCCTAAAATTCAGCAATCGCATTTCAAGCAGGTCCACCTTAACAATGCACCCCCTGTTGCGCAGTGTATGACCACAATGATGACATCACAGATGACATCACTAATTATGTCATACATGACATCACTGATGGCATCACTAATGACATCTGCCCAAATTCTGCAGACAATTTTGTACGTCTGGGACCCCCCAAGGCTGGAAAGTTTGGGGGAAAAAAAAAGTTATTTAAAAAAAAGAAAACCACGTTCGGCCTAGTCCCCACTCATGTTCTCAGACAAAATAGGTCCATTTGTGCTCGACCGCACAGCCAACACCGCTGGACAGATTTGGACTAGGTTTGAAACAACCTGGGCACGAAGCGTTCCTTTTGTGGTTTGGGGTTATTCCGTCCAATACTGGGGGTGCACCCTTCTAAAAAAAAATAATAGCTACATCTGCCCCAATACATTGCATATCCAGGTGTTTAGGGTGTTTATAAATGAAACAGCCAACATCTTCATCTTTTTTTTGTCAATGCGAGTGATAGCCGCTTTTATACCCCAGGTTATACTTCACGTTATCAGAAAAAAAAGCAGAAAAAAGCCAATTGCAGGTCAAAAAACATACAAATATCATCAGGGTAGAGCTGGGGAGGCAAGGACACCAATTCAAACTTGGGAGATGGAAGGGGTTAGCGAGCAAGTTTGAAACATGATGCTCAAACATTTTTTATATACCCTCGGGTATAACCTGGGGTATAACCGCGGCTACCCAACATTTCCACTCCAATGAGTGTTGTGGGGGGAATGGGAGAGAGCGGGGGAGGTGAGGAGGCCATCAGGTGGCTGGGGGAGCAGGCCCACATGAGGGAGGCACTTGGTGAGGATCTGGGAGGGAAAGGAAGCATTTTATTTGTGCTGTTTTTGCAGACAGCCGTGAGTAGAATGACAACAAATAACCAAGGGTATCTGGAGTTCATTGCACTGTAACTGCGGTTACAGAACAAAATACATATATATGACATGCATTACTCACCATAATAGCATTTCTGATGGTTGTATCTGCTTAGATTCACATGCTGTGCATATAGTCCGACATCTAGTGGAAATCGCAGAGTATTGCATCTTTCTTTCGAAGATCGAAAGGGGACGTCGACATGGGCATGACTGAAACACTATCCCTAAAGTGATGTGTAGTGTACCCAAAATCCCTCACGCATCGAGGTCCCTCTGGTTGTGTTTTTTCTGCCGTGAGGGAACCTTATAGTCCGCGTGAGCTAGTACAGAAGAGAGAAGGTGTAAGAGGTCTATGTTCCATCTACTCTACGAGGGGAGAAAGGGTGGGCGCATGTGAATCTAAGCAGATACAATCATCAGAAATGCTATTACAGTGAGTAATGCATGTCTTCTGATGCTTGTGAATCTGCTTAGAATCACATGCTGTGCATAGACTAACGAGCAGTACCCAGAGATGGTGGTGGGATGTGTGAAGGAACAGTAGCAAAGAGATGTCTTAGCACCTGTTGTCCCACCAGTGAATCAGACCTAGAGTGTGTATCTAGGTAGTAGTGTTGTGTTAAGGTGTCTACGGAACTCCAGGCTGCTGCTTTGCAAATGGAATCAAGAGGAACATTTGCAATGAATGCTATGGTAGCCCCTGTGCCCCGAGTAGAGTGCGCTCTAGGCGTGAAGGGTAGATCTCTCTTGGCAAGAGTGTAACACAGTGTGATGCAGTTTACGATCCACTTGGAGATAGCGGATTTAGAGACAGGGTCCCCTTCTCTACCAGCTGCAACTGACACGAAGAACTGGTTTGTTTTTCTTAGTGGCTTTGTCTTTTCCAGATAGTAGATAGCCGATCTCCTTACATCCAGTGTGTGAAGACTTCATTCCAACATATTAGTAGGGTTCTGCAAGAAGGTGGGTAGTTCTATGGACTGGTTTACATGGAACTTTGAGATAAATGTAGGCGCAAAGCGAGGGTGTATGTGCAGAACCATCTTGTCTTTGTGAATCGTGACAAATGGGTCCTGAACTGAAAGGGCCTGCAGTTCACTAACTCTCCTCATAGAGGTGATCGCCACTAGGAAGGAGGTCTTGTAGGTGAGTGCTTTAAGGCTAGCCCTGTGCATTGGTTGAAAGGGAAGCCCCATTAGTCTGGTAAAAACAACATTCAGGTCCCACCTGGGAGCTGGGTTGGAAATAGGGGATGAAGTCTCTTTACTCCTTTCATAAAGGCTTTAATTACAGGAATTTTCCACCATGAAACCTTGCTCTGGGACGTGGTGTACACCGAAAGGGCGGCTAAGTAGACCTTAGGATAACTGAAAACCAGACCTGAATCTAAAAGGTGGGTTAGGTACAGGACGATATTTTTAGGTGAGCATTCAATAGGATTTATGCCCTTGATGTTACACCAGATGACAAAGCGCTTCCATTTGCTGGAGTGGCAGTGCCTGGTGCTAGGTTTCCCTTCTTCTCCGAGTATGTCCATGCATCTTTGAGGGAGCTGGAGGTGCCCAAACTCTAGGACCTCAGGAGCCAGGCTGCTAAATTGAGAGTTTGAGGGCACAGATATAGTGTTTCTCCCTGGTCTTGAGACAGCATGTTGTATGAGCACGGCAACTTTCTGGGAGGGGAGACACATTGCCATGAGATGGGAAAACCAAGGCTGGCGGGCCCACATCAGGGCCACCAGAATCATTCTGACTGGCTCTTGGTGCATCTTGTACACTAGTCTGTTGAGCAGGGGAATCGGGGAAAATGTGTAGACAAATTTCCCGGACCATGTAATCCAAAGACCGTTCGCCTTGGAGCGGTTCTGAGGGTACCTGGAGGTGTAATCTGGGCATTGGGTGTTCTCCAGAGTGGTGAACAAGTCGACCTCTGGGAAGCCCCATTCTGCGAAGACGTTGAGTACAATGTCCTCCTGTAGCCGCCACTCATGCTCTGCGGGTAGGGAAAGTCTCTGCTGAGTAGATCCGCCAGAAGATTGAGTTCCCCTGGAACATGTTGTGAAAGGAGGAACATTTTGTGTTTGAGAGTTCACTTCCATATGTTCTTGGAAAGTTTGGACAGTCCTAGAGAGTGAGTGCTCCCTTGTTTAAGTAATACATGGCCGTAGTACTGTCCATGAGGACTAGAACGGTCTTCCCCTGGAGGTGTGTTTGGAAGGCCTTCAGGGTCTTGAACACTGCTAGCAGTTCCAACAGGTTGATATGAGTGGATGCTACTGCTATGTGCCATCTGTTGAAGGAGGTGAGCCCCCCCATCCTGTCAGTGATGCGTTTGTGGTGATAGTGGCTTCTACTGCGGGGGTGGTGAAGGTTTTCCCCTGCAAAAGGTTTTCCCTTAACCACCACTTCAAAGACTGAACAAGGGCTTCCGAGAATCCCACTAGATCGCGCCGCTGGCCCGACACCATTGGCTCGAGAGCCACTCTTGTATGGGGCGCATGTGCAGATGTGCGTGAGGAACTAGGTAGACGCAGTAAGCCATCATTCCTAACAGTCGCATGGCCTTGCGTAAGGTCACTTGATGACTGGCTACATAGCGAAGGATCTGGAACAGCATGTTTTGGACCCTCTCAGAGGGAAAGACGACGCCGTCTTTGGCCCGAATTAGAGCCCCCAGAAACTGTTTAACTTGATTGGGGCCTAGACTGGATTTTTTCTCGCTGCTTGAGAAACATAGTTTGAAGAGAAGGTCTACCGTCTTCTGGGTATTTGTTTGGCATGTTCCGTATGAATCCCTTGTAATGAGCCAGTCGGCGAGGTAAGGATAGACTGGGATGGACTGCCTGCGCAGGTGAGCAGCTACTACCGCCAGAAACTTTAAGAATACGCATGGCGCTGAGGCAATGCCGAAGGGGAGAACCTTGAACTGATAGTGGGTGTCCTCTATCATGAACCTGAGGTACATTCTGTGCACTGGCAACATTGAAATATGAAAGTATGCATCTTTCATGTCCAATGTGGCCTTGTAATCCCCCTGCTGCAGCAGTGGGATTATCTCCTGCAGTGTTGTCCTCCTGAATTTTTGAGGTTTGAGATACATGTTTGCTGGGCGCAGGTCTAACACAGGGCACATGGTGAGATCCTTTTTGGGTACAAGTAAGTACACTGAATAAATACCCTTGTTTACCTGGTGAATGGGACGACTTCTATGGCACACTTTGCGAAAAGGACCTGAACCTGGTGTTCTGGCGTCTGCTCTTCGGTGGGTGGTATTGAGGTGGTTGGTGAAACTTGATGCAGTAGCCATGGGTGACGGTCTTTGATGTGATCCCCTCCCAGTCATGAATGAACGATGACAATCGACCCCCGACCAGGGAAGCGTGGGAGGGGACAAGAACCAGTGAGTCATTTTGAAGTGGAGGCCCGGGTTGCTTCTAGGAGTAGAGTTCCTGCCTCTACGAGGACCTCTTTGTTGATATTGGTTGTTACTCGAAGAGCCTTGGCAGGAGGACCAGGGGGTACTCCCTGAGCCATAATGTCCATGGGAAGAGCGGGAAAAAGATTGCCCACGAAAGGACCAGCGGAAGATAGATCATCCACGCTGGTGGAAGAGCGTAGCCGTGATGTGGCTGATCGATTTTAGTGTTTCGCGCTCTTTTTTCGCAGTCTCCAGGGCGTCATCAACAGCTTTCCCCAAAAAGTCCTCAACTGTTTTGTTGATAAGAGAGGCTGAGTTTTGGGTTTAAAGCCAGAGTTCTTTAACCAGGTGTGTCTTAAGTAAAGTCCCCTGGGCTAGGGTGCGTCCAGCAGTGTCAGCAGAGTCCAGAGTGTTCTTTATTATGTTGTGGGTAACCTGTCTGCCCTCAGCCACGAACGCCAGCAGGCGTGATTGGGTGGGCTCCGGGACATCTTGAAGGCCATCCTGGACTAGGCCCTAATGGACATCGCTGTAGCCTTCCAGGAGAGTGGTATTGTTTGCGATCCTAGTAGAGTAGGCCACAGAGGCAGTGACCTATTTACCCAGGGCATAAAGCTTTTTACAATCTTTATCCGTAGGGGTTTGCGTCGAGGACAGTGGAACCCCCACCCTTTTCTAAGTGGTAGTAACCACGAGGGAGTCCGGTGTAGCATGACCCCTTGTGTATAGTGGGTCGGAAGGTGAGGGCGGAATCATTTTTCAACCGTCCGTGTGAGAGACTAACAACAAGGAAGGGGCTAGGCGTCTCTTTACAGAGTTGAGTAAGGGGATGGCTTGACTAGTCGGAGGCTTCTCCTTGAGGATATCCTCAACAAGGTCAGAGTCTGGAGCTGCCTCTTGTGTTTCAATCTGGAAATGATCGGCTGCTTTTTTCAAAATATCATTGAACAACATCTGTTCATCAACAGGTGATGAATCCCTCTGTTGAGGCGAAGAAGGGAGATCTAGACAGAGGATGTCCGGGTCAGGGGTATGAGTTGGTGATAGCCAAGGGCCCGGATCCCCCACCTGATCTTGATCCCAGTCTGGGTCCTGATCAGCTGGGTCTTGTGCGAAGGGATTAATGTCCTCATAGATATCCTCCTGTGTTGGGTCCTCTGGGACATCCAAGATATCCTCCTGGTGTGCCTGTGCAGATATGGGGAATTTCTGCTGTTTGTAAGGAATGGGGCAGGAGTCCTCTTCCCTGGGTCTTTTAGGTGTAATGCACTTGTCAGAAAAGTCAATAAACTGGGCCATTTTGTCCATGTATTGTTCAAATCTCTCCCTAGTCCATAGGGAAGAGGCAGAAGGATCTGGAGGTGGAAAAGGTTGACCAGAAGGTGGAGATCTTCCCAATAAGGCCTTGGAGAGAGGCTGGTGGGCTTCAGAATACTCCTCTTGACGAGAGGGGCACCCTTGTGCTCTGTGGCTGCTCAAATGATAGCTGCAAGGCTTTCACAGATTTTCAGTGGTTGAATCAAAGGTCTCAAAGCGCCTGATGGCGCTGTTGTGGACAGGGACTCCATCAAGGCCGTAGGTGCGACAGTGTGTCGACGACTGTATGTTTTTAGGGTGAACGCCCTTTCCAGATGAATGCCCAGTCGCATGCCGCGAAGACGGTTGTGTGGAGGGTGCCGAACCACGAGGTTTCGGAAGGCGATGTCAAAGTTTTCAGCCTCCCTGTTGGCATTGCGCGCTTCATCGACTACTCCGTCGAAGAGGCCTTAGGGGTTGTGTGTTTTTGTATTTGTGGTGCATGGTTGCCCAGTCGCCAGGGTGTGATCTCCCCATAACAGAGCCAATGGCCTGTCTGTCGGGCCTGGGACAGGCATTTGGGAGCCTGAAGGCTCCTCCGAATCGTCGATGGCTTCCAATTTGGAGCCATGACTGCTGATGGATTGCTCGTTGTCCGAAGCGATGGCGCCAACAGGAGAATGGATTTCGGCCTGCATAGCGTAGGCCGCCCGTCTTTCAACGTTTTCTGTCAAAAGAGCTTACAGGACTTGCATGAGCGCTCGTCATGGTCTCGAGGAAGACACCAATTGCAACAGTAATGGGTGTCCTTCCAAGGAAACTTGCCCTATACGACAGGCAAAATTTAAAGGACATCCTCTCCATAGCACAGGGTAACAGCAGCCAGACCAAGAAGAGAAAGAGAGGGGAAAAGGAAATGCATTCTTACAGCAGAATAAATCCAGGGCCCCACTCTCCCCACTGTAAGGGCCTGGCCGGAGGGCTGAGGCCACGCGGTCACAGTCGTCAAGCAGTTGTGGATGTCTTCGGCAGCAGGAACCCCACGAGGCAGTCGTCGAGAAGATTAGTTTGGAGACTAGACGACAGAGTTAGCAATATTAACTCTTGTCGTGGGGACAAAAATAGCAATATTAACTCTTGTGAGCTCTGCATAGGCGACCAACTCGGTTGGCGGAAGAAAACAATATGAGGGACCTCGACACGCGAGGGATTTTGGGTATACTACACGTCACGTTAGGGATAGTGTTACAGTCACGCCCATGTCAACATCCCCTTTCGATCTTCGAAAGAAAGATGCAATACTCTGCGATTTCTACTAGATGTCGAACTATAAGCACATCATGTGATTCTAAGCAGATTCACAAGCATCAGAAATATATATATATACAAAAAGAAAAATATATATTTTTGCAGCTATAGTGACGTTGGGGTGAAAAATCACTGGCCTGTATCGTTTTAAACGGCTGAAGGCCTGGTATTGTTGTAAAATATAAAGTGGGCATGGCCAAAGGCCATGGCTACTGGCCAGTTAGAGTTTTAAAATATACAGTGGGGACGGCCAAATGGTGTGCCGTTATAAAACATGCTGTGGCCACTTGCGATGGCTAAAAAGTCATGGACAGTGGTACTGAAAAATATACAGTAGGCACGGCCGAAGGCGCCGAACAATATACAGTGGGCACGCCAAAGGCCATGGACAGTGGCACTGAATTTGGGTCTGGCCAGAGAGCTGTACGCTTTCTCCCTTAGGGAGTAGGTTCATAAGACTGCGACAAGTGACTGCCCATGATTGCTGCCACCCTTGCATCTATTGGAGTGAGCTCAAGATTATGGAGGGCCTGCTCCAGTTCGTCGAGAGCTCCAGGAAAAAGGCAGGCAAATGCATTTCTTGGTTACAATGGAACTTTGTTACTACCTTAGTCAGTACCATTTGTTACGAATCTGGACAATTTGTCCCTTCTCCCCAGAGGGGCGGCACCCCCTTTGAGGCTAGAGAGGTGAGCGGATACAGCAAAACACTTACTAGGGGTCTGGGCAAGGGCGTCATCACTGGGAGTGACTCCCCTTTCAGGGGCAAAGACTCCCATTCCGATAAGGAACTCCCAGTCCAGTGTACATTAGCCGCCTAAATGAGAATTGGAAAGTCTGTTAGTTGTGAATCCACCAATTAATGATATTTCTTCATTCTCTTTGTCTTCAGGTTATGCTGGATCAGCTGAACACCACAGTCAAGGAAGAAGGACGCACCCTTTTTGTTTGTGATGACATATAGAAAACCAAGAGGAACTTTGAATCGAAGAGAGACTCCTACGGAGGGAGGGGATCAGCTATGCAGAGGCAAGCCTACACAGTATCGATGCCCTGGAGGGGTGGAGCCACACAGGGCTGCGGAATCTGTGGCAGCGAAGCGGGCAAGTGAAACGCTAGCCGAATGTCTGGAGGTTGATGTTCTACCAGGCTGAGAAGCCCATGTCAAAATAGGAGCAGAGATGGAAAGACGCGCGTGCCATCTGGTGGCACGAACATGAAGGAGCTGTGGTGGCCTGGGAGGCCAGTACGGACGCCAAGATCAGATCGCATGAGAGAGCCTGGATCCCACAGCTCCGTACAAGTTAAACATTAGCTACAGAGACACAAAACAACGGGTAAAGGCAGTGAGATTACTGGAGCCTGATCAACCCAACAGACATTGAACGAAGACTATAGGAGCCTGAGAAACCTGATGTAGAGAATACCGTTACAAGGTATGAACATTGTGAGTAACAGATGGGAAAGCTATCAAGGTTACGGGAGCCCGATAAACCAGTGTGTGCAAATACCCTATCAAAGGGGGATTGAGAGTGATATGAACATTGTGAATAACGGCTGAGAAAGCTATCCACGTTAAGGGAGACTAGGCTGGTTCGCCACCCTAGATGA
Source organism: Ambystoma mexicanum (assembly GCF_040938575.1). Lineage (NCBI taxonomy): Eukaryota > Metazoa > Chordata > Amphibia > Caudata > Ambystomatidae > Ambystoma > Ambystoma mexicanum. The sequence goes on from NC_090928.1 coordinate 667,960,954, forward strand.
AATAATATCTGTGAAAGAAAGCAACCTATCTGAGGATTACAGGACTTTGGGGAGTCCCAACACCTCAAAGGTGGAAAAGAAAGAAGTGTTTTTAGATTCTAGATAATCCTAGAGGAATGGGATTGTTCGCAACAAGAGCCAGTTTTCTTTGTTTAAAGGAGAGACATTTGTCTTTGTGTAAAAGGAGAGACTAAAACCCCTATTTTGATACAAAGACTGGGAAGAATATCCTGCTGTGTAAAAGGAACTTTGGTGTCTGCGAACAAGTCAAGAATCCAAGTGTTGGGCCAGGCAGAGTTCTTGTCCTGGTCTCCTTTTTTGTTTGTTTTCTAAAGTAGTAGGCCCAGTTATTTGGTTAGGATTCGGACAGAGGACTTTTTATTTTGGAGTTTGATGTAGACCCTTAGATTTAGTTTGTTAAGTAGGAACTTCCCTCATAGCAATAGGAATAGCTAGGCATTTTATTTTTAATTTTAATAAACAACCCCCTGAACAAGTCAGTAACTCATCTGACTCCTTCTGGTTCGCCACACATTCCATTCCATTTTGCAATTATATAGTGCAGTCAACCATACAGCATCATTGCGCTTTCCTAGGGCGTCGATATCAGTAATATTAAAGGGGAGAGGATTAAGGCTTTAAAAGAGTTAGGAGATGAACACATATATATATATATACATGGTCCTAGAACCAGGACATCAGGAAAGAAAAGTCTTAAACTTCTTCCCAAAAGCCAAAAGGATATCCATTTATCTGAGTTCTTCTAGGAGAGCTTTGCAATATTTCGGTTTTAACACCCTGAAACAATTGGCAAGGGCTAAAGAACACCTATGATGAATGATAGAAAGAGTGCAACGGATCCTAGCACGTTGGGGACAGTTGGAAGTTTGCAATCAGAGGCGTTTCTTTAGGTACCGAGGTGACTGGCCATTTTGCTTTGTGTGTGAAAATAAAAAGCTTAAAATCAATTGTAAATTTCACTGGAAGCCAATAAAGATGCTTAAGAACAGGAACAATATGTACACATCTAGGGGTACAGATCTATACATAGGGCCGAGTTTGTGATGTCCTAAAGCTGCTGAAGGTGTTGCTGAGGGATAATTAGGTAAAGGGAATTACAATAGTCTAGCTTGGATACAATAATAGAGTGAGCTATGACTGCACAGTGATATTCAAACAACTCTTACTCCTTTTGTCTGAACAACAGTAATTAATTATTTGCAGAGATGACAATGCTAGATACTTGCGGGTCCATAGATAGGGTTGAGTCAAGGATCGTGCCCCAGTATCTTACTTTACATTGAACCAGTACATCAAATCCTGATATTGGATAGTCCTCGAGGGCTTTGGGTAGAACATACAGAGAGGTAATACGGATTTCTGTCTTATCTGTGGTTAAGCCCAGCCACATTTCCCTCATCCATCTGTCTACCTGGCTAAATATATTCTGAATATGTGACTGTTTAACAACTTGATCTTCTGTAAACCTGAATACAATCAGTGTGTCATTAGCATAGTTTTGAAAAGTGTCTCCTAGACCTCCAAGAAGATTGTGGAGGGGGTTCATATAAATATAAAAAATATGGGGGAGAGGGAGGACCCTTGATTAACTCCCACAATCAATTAGCTCAGCTTCAAAAGAGCATACTCCCTTTTGATCGTCAAAAAGGAGGTGATTGAGTTGGCCGCTTTCCCTGACAGCCTTGCCAAATCTATAAGTCATTGTGTCAAGACTGAGTGATGAAAGGTGTCAAAGGTGGCCAATATATCCAACATTAGAAAAACAACTTTGCCCTGGTCCAAGATATGAAGTACATTTTCCATAAAGTAGGGCCAACTATAAGCCTCTATTTGCAGCACAGAAGCCTGACCGAAAGTTACTGTGAAGTCGCTTTACTTCAATAAAGTCCTGAAGCCGCATATTTGATATTTTGGCCAAAATGAAAGGCACATATGGGACGGCAGTTGGCACATTTAGACGGGTTCAGAGATTCTTTTTTTTCTTTAAAGAAGGGTTAACTAAACCTGTTTCAATATATCGGAAATGAAAGCTTCTGTGAAGGATGCATTTATGAAGTTTGTTTGTTTGTTTATTTTATTTATAAAGCGCTCCGGACCCGGGAGTAAATGGACGCTGGCACAAGTTACAAAGCACAATACATGGTAGATAACAGTAATGCTATTAGCAGAAATCATATACAGGGAGTACCGGCCATGGCCAAATAAGACATAACTGGTACATGTACAATATATGCAGGTAGTGACTATGTCTAGCATACTAATTGACTTTGTGCCAATAGCCACCCAATGGCAAGTTTCCTGAAGGACTGGAAGGAACTGGCCGACTTAATGTTTAGAGGCAGGGAGTTCCAACGTTGGGAGGCGAGGACAGTGAAGCTAGAGCCTCCGGCTCTTTTAGAGCTAAATCTGGGCACCATGAGACATAGGGTGTTGGAAGATCTAGTAATTCTGTTGGACTGCTTCCAGGTGAATTTATTGGTGAGATGGGGGGGCTAAGTGGTTGAGAGCTTTGTATGTGAGGCAGAGAGTTTTGAGGTCAATTTTTTGTTGGATGGTAAGCCATTTACATGTGATTCTAGTGTTGGAGATATGCTCTTGTCTAGGAATATTTAGTGCTGCTCGTAGCGCATTATTTTGGAGGACTTGGAGTTTACTAGTTATAGCTTGGTTAGCACCTAGGTAGAGGCTGTTGCAATAGTCTAGCTTGGACTGTATGAGGGCTCTCGCTAAAGTAAGGCAGCTGTTGGTCGAGAGAAAAGGTCTGCAGGCCCGAATGAGTTTTCCTGTGTAGGCAGTGGAGGAAGCGGTGGAATTGACTTGCTTGGTGAGATTGATATTGGCATCAAGATAGAAGCCAAGAGTTTTCACGTTTTTAATTAATAAATGGGGTCGCAGCATCTGCACACTCTTGGACCACTTTTGATGGACAAGGGACCTTTGTTGAACATTTTCTTTTTTTTTAAATAAACATGTTTCATGCCGGACTCCAGCCTCTAAGCGCAGGACTGGGTATTGAACCTTGCTGCTCGCGCCATCTAGTTTCCAAGACCAGTGCGCTGCCCTTGAGCTATCCTCCCGGCCCAAAATGTCGTCAGGATGAGACTAGTTATACTAGATTTAATCTAACACCAATCTCTTAAATCAAATGGTGAACACACCAGGTGTTAAGAAAGAGTATAACTAGGGTTCAATTTTCGAAGACATTGTACTAACTAGCCACATTTCACAGTCTTGATTTGAAATACTGATTCCATTCATAGTCTGCTTAATCTTAAGAAAGCAAGACTGTCATTTGTTGCACCATTTGATTGACTGTTCAGCTGAGCAACTGTAATACTGGGTGTTTGCAAAGTTTTTATAGGTCAAATTATTTCTTGGAAGATCTAGCTAGCTGCATTATCAATCTCTGAAGCATAAATTGTCCCTTAGCAACAAAATGGCAGCCTTGTATGCCTTACGTTCAAAGGTATACTTGAAGTGATTACGCGGGTATGGATTCTTCCTCCATTTTCTTTCACTTTACCTAATGGATAGTTTTGGTAGATGTAAACTCTTAGTATACCATTTGTTTCCTACAATAGCAGATTTTTTAGTTCTAAATGGGGAAGTTCTGTGGATTATGTTCAAATTGGCCGAGTAACGAAATGTCATATTTTGACAAGATGGATCCTATGCTAAAGCAGCTTCAATATCAGCAAAGTCTGGTTCAAATGTCCTCACAAAAACAAAGACTTCTCTCTAACAATTGATGAGGCTGAAAATGAGGTCAGACAGAGCGCATTACATTCTAGGAAATTACCCAGTGATGAGTATGAAGAACTGAATGAAATTGAATGAAATGAACCCAGTAGTCAAGATCCTATTTGTCTGGTAGATGTGATAGCCAAAATGAAAGTGGTCTTAGATGTAACCAGATTGATATCCGTGAGCCAATGGGCTCAAATGGGTTGTGCATTAAGGTGTCAAGTACAAAGTAAAAGTCCCACTCGGGTAAGGAATTGTGACTCCCTGCAAAAGTCTATTAAGGCCATTAAAGTGTCTCTTAACCACTTGGTTCTGCATGGAGACAATCACCTCAGCTGATGTGAGGTATGCTCCGGTGAAAACAAAGATCAGTGCATCAGTAAACCAGCTGCAGGCTTGATGAAGCCAGACTCGATACGACAGAATGAACCTCAAAGGATACCTGAAGATTGTTCTATGCAGAAGGGTTCAAACAATGACAGAAGCAACCCATTTGCTGCAGTACTGCTGTCTAGTGGAAGATTTATGAGCCACTTAAAGGAACGCAAGACCAAGGCAGTCATACTTAAAGTCTTTAGAGACCAAACCATCAAAGAAAGTGATTTAGGGGACGGGTGGAGAATCTGCTCAAGAGTGTGGGAAACTGGATAAATCGGGGGCCGTACTTGCAACCTCTTCAGGAGATTTGGGAACCAATACCTTCTTGGTCAAAAAAGGGTTATCGGAAGGATTTTGCAGTTTGGAGAGTTTGTGAACCACTTTGCAAAGTAGAGGTTCAGGAGGGAACACAAATAAACAGACTCATCCAATTTAGTTGGAAGGCACCCCCCAGAGGCTGAGTTACCTCAGCTTCCTAAGAAGCATGGGGCATGTTGAGTTGTGGCAAAGAGATCCACCAGGGCAAGCTGGAGGATGATCCTTTTCACTACTTTTTTTCGGTTCTATGTGATAATGTTGCTGGGAAAAAGTCTCCAGGTAGGTGACTTTTTTCCTGAACCCTAAAATTCTTTCCCCAAATATTCTAGGAGGGGTATAATTATATATTATTACCTCCAATCCTAGAATATTTGGGGAATGTTTGTCTGGAGGGTACATTTCGAGACAAATGTTGCTACTTGGCAGCCATTTTCACAGTGATAATATCACTGGATATCTGTTTTTCCAGTTGCCCCTTGGGAAAAAAACTGTGACATGCTGCTAAGCGGGTCTCTCCTATGTGGGAGCTAACCAGAGGATGCATTTGTATTGGTAAAATGCAATGCCAGAGTTGAAGGGCTAGACTGCATAATCTGGATTCTCCAGTTTACTTAAATAATATATAACGGTTATGTTGTTCATAGGGATCAACATCCAATGGCCCTGTAGAGTTAGTTGGAAAGCCCAAAGGGCTAGGAAAGTTGCATTTAATTCCAGTTGACATATAAATTATTTTCATGGGAGTTCCATAAATCGTGAATCTGCAGACGACCAAAGGTAGTGTGCTCCACCCTCTACGAGAGGCGTCCATTGTTATGGACTAAGAAGGTTCTGGGGAATCAAAAAGGAACCCCTCTGATAATTCGAAGGCACACACCACCATTGTAGATCCTCCTGTACTAAATGAGTAATCGGAACCCAGGCTGAGAGTCCAGGTGGATAATTTACAGCATGAGGCAAGACATAAGGCATGGGGCTCTCTCCACCACCACAAGGCTTGAGGAGCCCCACCCTCTCCACCAACAGAAAAGGTAAGCCCCCTGGTCTGAATTGGGTCTTAAAGAACTCCTACCGTTGCACAGAGCATGGTGCGCTCTGTAATTTAGGTGGCAAAAAAAAAATACTTTTAATCGAAAAAATACTCTTCACCTTCAACAACGCTGTCGCTGCATTATGTTTTTAGCAGCTTGTGCTATGCCGCCCTGCCGCCCAAGGCCTACATCTAAGGCCCTGTCTGAGACTGTCTGGGCTGAGGAGAGCCCAGAGGTCCTACCCTTTGTCCCCCTCCTCAAACTATGAATCAGCCTCCAGACTTACATAAAGCCCCTCCATGAACATGGGCCCCTGGACCTCTATGCTCCCTGCAGTTCTACCAGTGAGTAATGGCTGAACTCTCCCAGTTGCCTCCTCAACTAACTTTCTGAACCAATTACTGTGCCATTCACTGTGTTGTCTTCCTTGCCTCACCTAACCTACTTCTTCGCACACTATATTGTGCCCCTATTTTTGAAAATCAAATTTAGGTGTGTGCGCTTTTACATCTCTGCGCCCTCATCGCATTGCATTTGTGCCACTGTTTTTGAATTTTGAATTTGGTGCGTGTGCTTTTACATCTCTGCGCTCTCTTTGCATTGCATTTGTGCCACTGTTTTTGAATTTTGAATTTGGTGTGAGTGCTTTTACATCTCTGTGCTCTCTTTGCATTGCATTTGTGCCACTGTTTTTGAATTTTGAATTTGGTGTGAGTGCTTTTACATCTCTGTGCACTCTTTGCATTGCATTTGTGCCCCCTTGTTTCTTGAATTTCGAATTTCCTTTTTGGATTGCATTTGTACCTTTTGTGACTACTAGGCAACCTTGTGAGTTTAGCTAGAACTGTGCTCTACAGACAACCTGTCTTTCATTCCTCAACTGACCTCTGCTGCCCCCATGACTCACACCATCTCAACCATTTTCTCTAACTGCTACACTATCACCTATCCTCCCTCTGTCACAAAGTCTGGAAGGAAAAAGCACAAAAAAGACATCCTGTCCTCGAACCTTAGCCTACTCATCGCAGACACCTACGTCAGCGCAACTTCCAGACAGGTCTTTACCGATATCCTCTTCTCTGACCCTTCTCCAGATCTATGAACTCATCATCATCATCATCTTCCCTCTCCTCCCTTTCACATCCTCTCCCATTAACGGTGGCATCAAGTGGGAAGTCCTCTTGGATGGCTTCTCATCATCATGCTGCATCATTAATGTCTACCACACAGGCACTATCTTGGTTCAGGGTCCTCAACCCAACCTATCCTCCTCCTGCCATCCCTCATTAACTTCCTTCATTTGCCTGCCTCTACCCCTACCACTCTCTCTGTCCCTTCCCCTCAGACTGGTGTACCACGTCTTTGTACTCCACCTCAGAAAACCGGTAAAGACGGGAACCTCCTTCACCTGGCTACACTTACTTCCCACTCAGCCAACAAACACTCCACCGACATCTGCCTCTTTCTTGAAGACACTGGCCTCGACATTCTCGCTCTTACCAAGACATGGTTCAATGCCAGCTCAGTCACTGCTTTTGACTCCCTTCTCCCTGACGGCTTCAACATCATCTCCAAGCCACAACCTCACCGTGCTGGCGGTGGGGTGGCCCTTAATATTCCCTGAGTGGGTTCCTTCTTCCGTCATACCCACCCAGCTCTAGTCTTCCTGTGAGAGCCTGGTCTGCAGGCTGGTCATCTCTCCCTCCTCTTCTCTGACCACTGCTACCTTCTACAGCCCTCATGGCACTAGCACACTGTTCCTCTCCGAATCGGCTGATTTCTGTTCCTCCCTGCTCTCAACTACCTCTAATCTCCTCCTCATGGGTGATTTCAACATCCAATTGGACTCCTCTGTCACAGCATCCACTCTCTTCCTTAAGCTCTGCACATCACTATCCATCTCCATTCTAGCCCAACCCACTCGGCTGGACACACTCTGGATGCCCTCATCCATTCTGACCTCTCTCCCCCTGCCTCCTCTGGTCAGACCATTCTCTCCTCTCCTCGCACCTGGGTCGCCTTGGTCGTTTGACCGCTCCTCAAAAAAGCCCTGCCAACCTCGTTCACGTACATCCGTCTGAGTGCCAGCTGGTGCCTTTGCATCCACCTTCAGCCCCTGCTCTTTTTTAAATTTTTTTTTTTTTTTTTATTGTTGCATTTACAGTTTACAAAAAACCTTACATAACATACGTTCAAAAGAAATAAAAAGAGAATAAAGTATGGTTACAATTTACAAAGAAGAAAACATAACTTCCATTAAAAAGGTTCATTTGAATACAAACCCTTCAATAAATATGTTGATAGAAAAAAAAATCAAATGACTTTTTTTCAGTACTAAATTTTTCTTATTCAATTCAGAACCAAGGAATATAATAAAAAGATTCAAAGCTAAAACCAAAGAAATAGCAGTGCCCGACATACAACAACACCAGAACAGGTTCCTGGACAACTCTGAGCTACCAATTATCTTATCCTAGAAAAACTTGATTCGTTCCTCATCAAAAAACACACACAACAACCAAGTGTTTCAAGGTTTCACCAGAGTCACTTACACCACAGAACCTACATTCCCTCTCAGGTACCTTCAAATCAGCTAAGATATACGTGCTGCTCCAATGCCTAATTTTCTCATAGACAGGTAGTTGATTAAACCTGAAACGCATGTAGTTCATACATATTACTGGGCATGGGAATTTCTGACGATATAGTGGTAAACATTCCCTTGCATGTACAAACTGAGTATTCCACAAAGATGGTATACGAGTGGATACAATCCACTGTCTCAACCTAGTCTAGCCTAAACAGAAGCTGTTTAATGTGCCCTGGTCACAAAACCAGATCGTCTTCCGAGGCACTAATGCACGCCAGCTCAGAGCACATCTGAATGCTGAACTCTCTCAAGGATGGAACAGAGCCGGCAAGCATAGCTGCCCTTAGACTCTCATAGAGGGAATTCTTAGGAGGAGCAATTATTCTTCTAAAGAAGGAGAGCTGTCGCCAAATGTACCTTGCCTTTAATGACACAAGACACAACTCGTGTCTGATAATTGCATTCGGAATAGTCATAGAAAGGCCAAGAACGTCCTTCCAAAGTCTTCCCTGAATAATATTCAAAATGTCTCCCATGTTATGGGAGCAGAGGTCAAGGCCATACAGAATGATTGCTTCACATTTAGCTAAGTAGAAGAGCCTCAGGGGAAGCATAGAACATTTACACATTTTCTGCTTTAAAAACTTCATTTGAGCAGTAAGTTTCCTAGCTTTATCATTCAAGATGGATTTCCAGTATTCAATACTGACCCTGTAAGCCAAGTGATATCCCAGATAGATTAGTGTCTTGACCTGCTGCACACCATCAGGTCCCATAGTCCAAGCATATTGTATATCCTTCGTTCTAGAAGAAAGAACCAGGACCTTAGACTTTGAAGCATTGGACAACAGATTATCTTCCTGAGCATATTCGAAGAAAAGCTGCATCTTAGCTCTGAGACCACGCTGGGTTCTGTCGAACAGTATGAAATCGTCCGCATAGGCCATCCACTCCAACCTAACGCTCCCCAACCTTGCCGGTGCAATGGAGGGACCCTTCTACAGTCCCTCAGCATCGCACGTATAGAGGATGAAGAGCATAGGTGCCAGGGTACAACCCTGGTTCACACCTATAAAGATAAGTATCTCTGAAGAGAGAACACCATCCTCAGACAAGCGAACACAGATTGAAGTTTTAGAGTGCAATAGAGCAATCAGCTGAACCAACTTGCGAGGGATACCCAAAGAAAGCATTTTTTGCCAAAGCCTAGATTTTATCACTCCATCAAAAGCACTTTTCATGTCTAGCGAAGCTAGGTAAACCTCACCAACCTGGGAATGATGGACATAGTGTCTTAGATGGGACAAAATGGAAGCATTAAGTGAAGTACCCAGCTCTGCACGAAACCCCACCTGAAACTGGCTCAAAAGATTACGTTCCCTTATAGCACTATTGAGATCTCTTAACAGAAGAATAGAAAAAACCTTACTGGTCGCATCAGTCAAAGCTATGGGTCGATAGACAAATCAAGTTTGTCCCCCCTTTTATAAATAGGTACAATAATTGACTTTACCCAAGAAGCAGGCACCATACGAGACAGAAAAATATGGTCAAACATAGATTTTAAAAGCTTGGCCCAAGTGCCAGGATCTTCTTTAAGAACAAAAGGGGGTATGCCATACGGATCAGGGGCCCTGGATGGCTTAAGTCGATAAATCGCCCATAGTATGTCCTCCTTATTTCAGTTACATGATCCCTTCTCAGGAAGTCCCAGTTCAGAACCATCAAAAGCCCTAAAGACCTCATGTAGAGCATATTTACTAGTGTAGAAAGATACCCAGGTAGCTGAATATATAAGGCAATCCATGCTCCCTTTGACATTCCCCAAACGCCTGTTAACCGAGGACCAAAATTGTCCATCTTTACCCCTGCACAAATACTCCAGCATATTTTGATGATACAGAGAGCAAGCATCCATCCTGAGAGATTTAACATAGTTCTTATGTCTCAGGACAAGTGCATGCTTATGCGTGACATAGTCAGATGGCACAATCCGGATCTTCTCAGAGCGGCAAGTTCCTTTCTTTTGCGGGGCTTAGAAAATAAGATTCTATCATCCCTCACAACACCTCTCTTACTACGATTCGCAGAGCTATGGAGATCTCTAATTTGTCGGGTACAGGCAAGAATAGTATTGTAAGTAGAGGGACCACAGCCTACCCCATGTTCACAACCAAAGAACACAGTAGCAGGCCTCTGCAGAGACACAAGCAGGAGCTGGTTAAATGTATACATGGTTTTCTTGTTCCACAGTACTTTAGTTCCCCTGTTGTTGGACTCCAGACATGACAAATCAGGTCTAATACAAGGGGTAGACATAGCAATGGTCAGAAGGAACAAGTTACTTACCTGTAACTGTTGTTCTCCAGCATGGGTCTGGCATGGATTCACATGCTCATGAATATTCCCTGTCGTCAGGCTGGGAATCCTCGGTAAAGAAAGAATCAGTATCAGTTTTGTTTCTGATCTGTCTTTCTTAGTAGTAACCAATCACTGGTCTCTAGGTCATACTGCCCCCAGACAATGACGGCCCTCTCCCTAAGCCCCGCCCCTGGCAGCCATCTTCAGATTTGGTAGCACGTAAAGTGGCAGTATGACCAAGTGAAGAGCCGCAGAGGGGTAGGCGGGAGGGTTCGCATGTGAATCCATGCCAGACCCATGCTGAAGAACAACAGTTACAGGTAAGTAACTTGTTCCTTCTCCAGCATGGGGTCTGGCATGGATTCACATGCTCATGAATATAAGAATACATAGCAGTACAGACATGCACAACCACGGGAGGTGGCAAGGCTCAACATTAAGCATTACATAAAACTCAATATTAAGCATCTCTTACCTCCTCACCGGGCTCACCTTAAGCGAACAGGTTGTGCAGCACTGCCTGGCCAACTCTGGACTCCTCCCAGGAATCCCCGTCGATGCAGTAGAATCTCATGAAGGTGTGCGTCGACCTCCACGTAGCAGCCCTGCAGATGTCCAGCAGGGGCACACCAGACAAGAACGCCGTGGTAGCAGCAATCGCTCTGGTCGAATGGGCTCTCGGACGGCCGGGCACCGGTCGGTTTGCCAATCGATGACAGTGCATGATGCTGCCGGAGAGCCATCTGTAAATGGAAGCCTTCGAGAGAGCCTTCCCTTGGTTCACAGGTCCAAAGTTCACAAACAGCTGTGATGTCTTCTGAAAACTCTTCGTTCGGTCCACGTAGAACTTCAGCGCTCTAGCTACATCCAGCGAGTGCAAAGTCCTCTCGGCCGGCGACAAAGGCGACGGGAAAAAGACTGGTAACACCAAGGGCTCGTTGAAATGGAAGTCCGACGGCACCTTGGGCATGAAGGAGGGGTGCGTCCTCAGCACCACCCTCGTGGAAAGTCAAGTATGGAGGCTTGCAGGAAAGGGCCTGAATCTCTCCCACGCGTCGTGCAGAGGTGATGGCCACAAGGAACGCTGCCTTCCACGACAGGAACTTCAACGGAGCCGAATGGAACGGCTCTAATAGCGGGCCCATGAGCCTGGTCAGCACCACGTTGAGCTCCCACGCCAGGACTTGAGCCTTCACCGGCGGGAACGATCAGAACAGTCGTTTCATAAACTCCTTCACCAGGCGATGAGACCACAGGGACGACCGTCCTGCAGTTCTGGTGTATTGGGAAATTGCTGCCAGATGTATCTTGATGGAAGCGTGAGCTAGTCCAGCTTTGGCCAGTGACAGTAAGTACGGCAGCACTTGAGGGGCTGTAATCCGTAGAGGGTTTATCTTCTGTGCACGGCACCAGACAGAGGACCTCTTCCACTTGTGTCCGTAGTACTTGAGAGTTGAGGATGCCCTGGCCTTCGCAAGAACATCTCTGCAGTCAGCCAGGATATCGTACCCTCCAAACTCTAGTGCTGCAGGAGCCAGGCCTGCAAGTTCAGCGACTCTGGGTCATGTTGAAGAATCGCGCCTCCTTCTCTGGAGAGAAGATCTGCGTCCGTCGACAGTTTGACTGGTGGGGACGCTGACAAGTCCAGAAGGTCCGGGAACCATATCTGTCACGGCCACCTCAGTGCGATGAGGATCATCCTGCACCGGGACCTCTTGAGTTGGTTGATGAGCCTGAGCAGCAACGGCGGGAATGCATACAGGAACAGGCCGTCCCAGGGGAATGAGAAAGCATCGCCCATGCTACTCGGCTGGGGGAACCTGCTGGCGAACCTCTGGCACTTGGAGTTTGTCGCTGTCGCGAACAGTTCGATTTGGGGTTTGCCCCATTGCCGGAAGAGTTGATCCACTTGATCCTGGCGTAGTTCCCACTCGTGGCACGAGCACAGCTCCCTGCTGAGTGAGTCGGCAATGGTGTTTTTTATCCCTGCTAGATGAAAAGGCACCAGAAACATCCCCTGGGCAACGGCCCAGTGCCACAGGTCCAGGGCTTCCTTGGACTGGGCTGGGGATCTGGTTCCTCCCTGCTTCCGGATGTAGAACATCGTGGTGGTGTTGTCGGTGAAGATCCTCACCACCTTGCCCTTGAGGGACGGGAGGAATGACTTGAGGGCCCAGAACACTGCTCGGAGCTCCAGTATGTTGATGTGGAGCGACCTCTCCTCCGGGAGCCACAGGCCTCTCGCGTGAAGATCTCCGGTTTGCGCTCCCCACCCCTCCAGGGAGGCATCCGTCGTCACTGTCACCTGGTATGCTGGGGTCTTAAAGTCCGTGCCCGCGGAGAGGTGCGCGTGGGTGCCCCACCATCTAATTGCTTGGTGGAATACTTTATTGAGCGAGATCTTGTCCTCGAAGCCGCCCGTCGCTTGCGTCCAACGGGCGTCGAGGAACTCCTGCAGAGGACATCATCCCGAGAAGGGACTGAATGGAGCTCACTCTGGCCACGTCCGTGGCCAGCAGACGCTGTACCTTGCCCAGGATGGCCTGCGTTCTTTCCTCCGACGGCGAGGCCAACTACGCTACTGTATCGAGCTTGGCTCCCAGAAACAGCGCGACCTGCGACGGAACCATGTGGGATTTGGGGAAGTTGATGGAGAATCCCAGGTCCGTGAGCAGGCGGACGGTCTTTGCTGTGTGTTCGACGGCAAGCTCCCTTGTTCCTCTTCGGATGAGCCAGTCGTCCAGGTAGGGGTAGACGTGGATCCCCTGCAGGCACAGCCGCGCCGCCACTGGTGCTAGGCACTTGGTGAACACCCTGGGCGCCGACTTCAATCCGAATGGAAGGGCCTTGAACTGGTAGTGCCGCCCTTGGACCACGAACTTGAGAAACTTTCGGTGTCCTTTTAGGATGGGGATGTGAAAGTATGCATCCTCCAGATCCAACGACGATAGGAAGTCGCCTTCCTCCAGCTGGCCCAGCACGTGCTAGAGGGTGACCATCCGGAACTTCTGTGCCTTGATGTATTTGTTTAGCCGACGCAAGTCCAGGATGGGACGCCAACCTCCTGTCTTCTTTCTGACAAGGAAGTATCTTGAGTATACTCCGGAGCCCCGGAGCCTCTTTGGGACAAGCTCAATGGCTCCTTTCTTGAGCATGGCCCTTACCGCTAACAGCAGTTAAGGGACGTGGTTTTCCTTCCTGGCCACGGGCGAAATTCGGTGGCACTTTTTTAGAAATTCCAGGGTGTGCCCGTGGGCCAGGGCATCCAGCACCCAACGGTCAGTGGTGATGGACTCCCACACGCTGATGAACTCTGTCAGCCGGCCTCCCACCGGGGTGCTTCGGGGGGCCCGACACGACGGCCGGTTCAATTTTGCTTGGAAGCAGCCTTGGCCTCCTTGGCGACGACGGCGAGATCCACCTGACTTGCCTCGTCCCCTGTAGGCTTCTTGTGACGAGGAGCGGGCTGCCTGACAGTAAGTCGAGGAGCCACAGGCGAATCCTTTGAAGGCACCTTGCTTGCCTCCGGAGTTCCGAAAGGGCGGCCGCCGTTGGTGCAGAACTCCCAAGGCCCGAGCCGTCTCTGTGTCGGTCTTGATGGCCTGAAGCGACTCATCCACAGTCTTTCCAAACAGATTGTTCCCATCGAAGGGCATGTCCAAAACCTTGGCTTGCACGTCCTGGCAGAAATCCGTCACCTTGAGCCACCCCCGCCGTCGAAGGCAAACGCTGTTGCCCAACTGGCGGACACCGGTGTCGGCAATGTCCGTGGCCACAGTTATGGCGTGGTCTGATGCCACCTCACCCTCCTGTAGGATCGCCAGGGCCTCTGCCCTCTTGTCGTCCGGGAGGAAGTCCAACAGGGGGGTGATCTTGTACCACAATTCCCTGTCGTAGTGAACCACAATCGCAAGGGCGTTGGCCGCCTTAATAGTCGTCGCCGCCGACGAGATGACTCGTCGTCCCTCTTCGTTCAGCTTCTTTCCCTTGCCGTCCAGTGGGGAAGTTGAGGAGGAAGCCGATGCCCCCCCTGACCCCCCCGCTTTCTTCTTGGCCGCTGCTGAGACGACCGAATCCGGGGTCGGCTGCGCACTAAGGCACAATGGGGCGACGTCGGGGACCCGGTACTACTTCTCGTACCGGTCCCTTTTGGCAGGTGTCGTGGACGGGTTCTTGAGGAGGGCAAGTCCCTCGTCCCAGATGTCATCCAGCAACGGCACCGTCTTCCTCTTGGCCTCGTGCCGTTGGTAGAGGAAGCCTTCCTTCTTCTTCTCCTCAGGGCAGAGCTGAAAAAGCTCGGATGCCCTGGCAATCATGGCGTGGAAGGAGCCAATCTCGTCGGGCGGCGACGCCCGAGGAATCGGAGACAGGAGGTCAGTCCCGTCGTCACCGCCGTCGTCATCCGTCCCTGTCGTGACCGTGTCTGTTCCCGTGTCGTTCCTCGGGATCAGGGTAGGCGACAAAGGCTGAGAAGGCCGTGAGGGCTGAAGGGGCACTGGATGAATTCTCCTCCTCTTGTTCGGAGGGCTTCCCGACGGACCCGGTGTGATGCTGGAAATGCATCAGAGGGACAGGGCCTCTGAATCCTTGTCCTTTTCTGCCTTTTATCGTGTGTTCTGTTATGTTTTCTGCCCAGGAGTCCATTTGCGACTCCTGGCAGTGCAGCTCTCTCTTTTGGTTTGGTGAACAGACCCATGGGATACCCTTATGGCACCCCTGGGTAGGGGTACAACCCTGTGCCCCTAGTGTATGTTTTTGGGCACCTGTGGGTGGCCCACAGAGCAGGGTATGGGCTGGTGGCAGCTCCATGCTGAATTGGACAGGTGCTCTGGGTGTCCTCCATTTTGGGATACCCAGGCCCTGCCATTGGGATCAGTTGATTCCTGATAGAAAACAAGATGGCCCCTGTGGCCTCTTGCTTTCTATGGCCTGTTGTCTCGTTTTTCCCAAAGTCCTGGGAAGCCCTGACTCTGTACCTTCCCCCTGACTGGCTGTTGGGTGGAAGTTCCATATATGGTGTTGTTGTGAAGGCCCAGCTAGACTGACTGGAGCCTTCCCTTTGACTGTATGTTGTGGGTACCTCCTGTGGGTGGGACCTGGGTGAATGGAGTGTGTGACCAATATACACTTCTTGTTGTGGTTGTCTGGTTTCTGGCATGTGAGACAAAGACTGAGACAGCCCTGCCCGAAACTGGCCTGAATGCAGTGTGTAGTGTTGAATGGCTGGGTACTTGTCCCAATCCACATTCCTTGTTGTGAGTGTCTGAAAGGGAGGAGTGTGGCCTGAATGCACTGTGTGCCTGATTGGCTGCTGTGTGTGTGCCAGCAGTGTGGATGAGAGACAGAATAGTATATCTGGGGACCTCTCACCACTGGAAATTGTTCAGAAGCATTCAGAAGCTGAGTCTCCACTCAAGAGTAACTGGATTTGCTAATCCTCGACGTCCAGCTGGAAGAAGAAGACTTGCTGTGGCATTTGCTTCGACAGAAACTGAAGGTTGTCGAAATCGTCGAGGACTGACCCGAGAGAGGACCTGGCTAGGCGCCCTCTTCCCGTGCTCCGAGGGACCATCGAGCACCGCTGAATCTTCGCCGAAGCGCCCTGGAAGTCAGACCCTCGAAAGGCTGCCGACCCGAGACGGAACCGCCGAGGAGATCGAAGTGAAGCACCCGGACATCGACGCTGTCGAAGTCCATTGCCGTCGACCAGGGTTCGCAGGTCTGTGTAACCGCTGGAGGCCCGTCGAAGTTGTGTTGCCCAGCCGTGGGAACCACTTGACGCCGTGCCGCCGACGACCGGAGCCGTCCGCTCCTTGCCTAAGAACATTTCAATCGAAGGACTCCCTCGACCGCATCGTCGACCGCTTATCCTGCCGGAGAAAGTCGAGGACGACCAACGCGCCGAGGAGAAACCTGCCGGTGGGTTTCCCGCCACCCAACGACCTCAAAGACTCGGACGACCCGACGCCCTTGCTGGGCTTCCGTCTCTACAATCTTTGCGGTCCAGAACTATTGTCATCGAGGTGCCCCGCACACCTCCGCCTTGCAGGACGCCGACGCCCCGACGCCGACGAGCACCGCTCGGACGAAGCTGCCGCCTCTTTGACATCGTTCTACCTCGTTTGTCGACGGACGTTCGACGCCCCGTGCCTCCCGCTTGAAAGGGAAGGCATTCAAGAAGGGCCGTCGATTCCCCGTCGCCGAACCCCGAGGTCTTCGACGTTTCTCGACGCCTCTCGACGATCCGTGACTCCCGCTTGAAAGGGGGGGTCATTCAAGAAGGATCTGTCGACGCCTCTTCGAAGAACTCGACTCCACCAGGTACATTGGGGGGGTAAAAACATTGCAGGAGAGAATAAGACTATTGAACAATATATGGACTGGGCTTGTGTTATATCTCTTTATTTTACAGGTTGCCCAGGTGGGGGGATCTCCACACAGAACTGTGTCCAGTAGCTAGGGCCAGTATTCTGCCTATTGTTTCAACCATCTTTTATCTCTCCTCTCTCTATTGCTGGTTTCCTTCTTATTGATCTGTGTGCCATTTCTACAGTATTGTGAATGCACTTTAATGAGGTCTAATATTAGTGGTACCACTTTAGAATTGTAGATATTTACCATTATTGATTTTCCTGAGCACAAAGTGCGTTATTGTGATAAGTGTACATAACCCTTGAATATTAATTATATAAAGACTGTGTTTTCAGTAATACAGTGTGTGGACATTCCTTTGTGGGGGCTTGGGGATACACTGTACTTAAGAACCAGCCTGCATCACCTCCTGAGAAGCTAGGCCTTGATTGCTCGTCCATTGCTACCGTAATAGAGAATCTTGGCTGGGGTCTTCTGTGCCTCCCTTCTACCATATAGGGAGCAGAGGTACAGATACCCCCTACCGGTCTTTACACCCGGTACAGCCGGTTCATCCGTCGGGGGTAGGGGCAGTCTCGTCCTCATCTCCGTGCATAAGGCCTGGATTGCTGTCAAAATGGCCGCCGAGTTGTCCTGAGGCTCGGGTTGCGACGGGCGTGCCGGGAGCGACGGTTGTTCCTCTACGGGAACCTCGTCCTCGTTGCCACCCTCGCTATCGTCGTCCCCCTCCTCGGGATTCCTCCCGTGGGGATGGGCCTCTTCCAAATTCTCAGTCAGTTCCTCCTCAGAGGTTGTGTCCATGTCCGTAACGGCCACCGCCCCCCCCCTCTTTTTCCACCAGGGTCTTCACAGGGGTCTTCTCGATGGGCTTAAAAGAGGATTCCCTCCACGGAGGCAGGGAAACTCTGGGCCCCAAGGTCGCCTCCACTGGGATAGCCTCCACAGGCTTCGCCAGTGCCGCAGCGACTCCCTCGATCGAGGCCTTGGCCGGGATCAAGGCCTTCACCACCTTGGGTGCGCTTGAGGCCTTCACCTTAGAGGGAGGGTCACCGCCTCGCTCCCCTTCGGCCTGATACTTCGAGATCGACCGGGGCCTCTCCAGAAGCTTAGCCGGGTTCTCGGATTTTCTCTTCCCCAAGCCAGAGCATTGGCTCGCGGTTGATGGCGTCGGTGAAGGTGCGCCCTGCCTGGCAGCCGAGGAGCCTGACCGTTCGGCGCTCCCGGTGCCCGCGGACCCGCAGTGTTTTGCCTTCTGTTGGGCCCCCGTCACTGGGGCGCCCTCACAGGACTTAGAAGACCGCTCAGACGACTTCTTCTTCTTCTTCTTCTTCTCACCTGCTGGGCTCTTGCCTTCCAGCCAGTTGGAGAGACGGGTCCGGCGATCCCTCATAGTCCGATCCGACATGTTCATGCAAAACGCACAGTCCTTCTCCACGTGCGTTTTGTCCTTGTGGAGGCAGTAAAGGCATTTCGAATGCTCGTACTCCTTGAACACATTCTGTAGGTTGCATCCAGGGCAGATCCTGAACAGTTTGCCGGGAGTCGAGCGTCCCTTCTCCTGGGCCATGTTCTTCTCGTCCGCAAGGTAGGCCTCAGAAACTTCCGGAATCCTCCAAGAAGCGTAACTTGATGAAAACTTCACCCTTGAGGGGCGTAGATGAATCCAAAACAGTTCCCCGTTGATCGGAAGTAGAAACGGAGGAGCTTGAGGCTCGATTAAACCGAAAAATTAGATAAATCTCTTTAAAAAAGCGCAAAACGGAGTAAAAGCTCGAGAGCTATAGTACGAGGACTCCCAACACTTGAACTTGCGGTAAAAATCTGAAGATGGCTGCCAGGGGCAGGGCTTAGGGAGAGGGCAGTAATTGGCTGGGGGCAGTATGACCCAGAGACCAGTGATTGGTTACTACTAAGAAAGACAGATCAGAAACGAAACTGATACTGATTTTTTCTTTACCGAGGATTCCCAGCCTGACAACGGGGAATATTCATGAGCATATGAATCCATGAGCATGTGAATCCATGCCAGACCCCATGTTGGAGAAAGAAGGAGAGGAGCAGATGAACCCCCAGGTCACAGTGAAGGGGGCTCAGATGGCTACAGTATTTCCTAATACCATTGGAAACGTAGAAAAAGTCAATTCGAGAGGTGGGCACTCCTCTATGCCGTGAGGCCGATTCATGGAATTAATGTGCGCCGAAAATTTCGGCGCAAGCGTGCGAAAACCTGCGAAAACCTGCTATTCGCAGTGAAAGAGCGAAAATCGCAGTGCAAGTGCGAATATCGCAGGGAAACCAGCGTACATCTATTCATGGAAGTCCGTGCGCGAGTAAAATCAGGGATGTGCGCTGAAAAAGTGCGCGGCGCACGCCGGCGCACAGGTCATCTAACGGCGTGCGCCAAGGCCACAGCGAAAGCGCACATAGCGCGGCGCACATAACAAAAGTAGGCGGAACACGGGGCGTAACACTCGGAATGGGGAACAACTCGTGAAAGTGTGGGCGTCACGGGGGAAGTACAGGAGGCAAGTGCGCGGAACGCCCACACGCTCGCCTACAACATATTCATGGAATCGAATAGGGCAAACCAGCGCACGGGCAAAGACGCGCACTGTCCCAAACCCGTCCGCCACACGAAGGCAGGCGGTAGCGTCCCTGCGCTGGAAAAAAATGTGCACCAAAATGTGCGCTAACAAAAAGCACTAATATACAGCTCTGATGAATGTCCCATACTGTGGCCCCCTAGGACAAATGACGTGCAAAGAGGTACGCGACAAACAGCGACACCCGCTGTGTGAAAAATTAGCTTGTGAGTGTATTTCGTGTGTGTGCGCGGGAAGTTTTACACGCGATCGGGCCTGGGGGAGCGGGGTATGTGTATTTCAGGGGTGCGCGTGAAGTTCTACACGCGATCGTGCCTGGGAGAGCGGGATACGTGTATTCCAGGGGTTCGCGGGAAGTTTCAAACACGATAGGCCCTGTGCGAGTAGGGTGCGTGTATTCCTAGGGTTCGTGTGAAGTTGCACACGCAATTGGCATGGGTACGTGTGAATCTCGGGTTCACAGGAAGTCTCACACACGATAGGCCCTGTGCGAGTGGGGTGCGTGTATTCCTGGGGTGCGCGGGAAGTTTCACACGCGATTGGCCTTCGTTGAGCGGGGTACATGTATTTCGGGGTACGCGGGAATTATCACACGCGACAGGCCCTGTGCGAGTGGGGTACGTGTATATATGGGGTGCAGGGGAGTCCTACACGTGAATTGGCAGTGTGGGTCCTCCCAGGTGTTCCCTCTACACCCTCCACGGCCCCTGCAGGCAGCCCACACCACAGGGGACTTCATGTCCCGCAGGCAGCCCATCCACCATGGGCATGCCCCCCAGGCAAGCCACATGTCAGCTTGCACTACTGATCACCAACTCATGACCCCCTCCACCCCACCCCACAGCAGTGCAGGGCACCTGCCAGCAGGCCCCCACTCATGTCGCACTCATGTCCCCTTGCATCTCCACCCCCAGCGGTGGAGGGCACCTGCCAGCAGGCCCCCACTCATGTCCCCTTGCACCCCCCACCCCCCAGCAGTGCAGGCCACCTGCCAGCAGGCCCCCACTCATGTCCCCTTGCACCCCCACCCCCCAGCAGTGCAGGGCACCTGCCAGCAGGCCCCCACTCATGTCCCCCAGCACACCCACCCCCCAGCAGTGCAGGGCACCTGCCAGCAGGCTCCCACTCATGTCCCCCAGCACACCCACCCCCCAGCAGTGCAGGGCACCTGCCAGCAGGCCCCCACTCATGTCCCCCAGCATCCCCACCCCCCAGCAGTGCAGGGCACCTGCCAGCAGGCCCCCACTCATGTCCCCCTGCACCCCCACCCCCCAGCAGTGCAGGCCACCTGCCAGCAGGCCCCCACCCATGTCCCCTTGCAGCCCCACCCCCCAGCAGTGCAGGGCACTTGCCAGCAGGCCCCCACTCATGTCCCCCAGCACCCCCACCGCCCAGCAGTGCAGGGCACCTGCCAGCAGGCCCCCACTCATGTCCCCTTGCACCCCCACCCCCAGCAGTGCAGGGCATCTGCCAGCAGGCCCCCACTCATGTCCCCCAGCACCCCCACCCACCAGCACTGAGGGGCACCTGCCAGCAGGCCCTCACTCATGTCCCCTTGCACCCCCACCCCCAGCAGTGCAGGGCACCTGCCAGCAGGCCCCCACTCATGTCCCACTCATGTCCCCTTGCACCCCCACCCACCAGCAGCAACCCCCAGCAGTGCAGGGCACCTGCCAGCAGGCCCCCACTCATGTCCCCCAGCACACCCACCCCCCAGCAGTGCAGGGCACCTGCCAGCAGGCCCCCACTCATGTCCCCCAGCACACCCACCCCCCAGCAGTGCGGGGCAACTGCCAGCAGGCCCCCACTCATGTCCCCTTGCACCCCCACCCCCCAGCAACACCCCCCAGCAGTGCAGGGCACCTGCCAGCAGGCCCCCACTCATGTCCCCTTGCAGCCCCACCCCCCAGCAGTGCAGGGCACCTGCCAGCAGGCCCCCACTCATGTCCCACTCATGTCCCCTTGCACCCCACCCAAAGGCAGTGCAGGGAACCTGCCAGCAGGCCCCCACTCATGTCCCCCAGCACCTCCACCCACCAGCGCGGAGGGGCACCTGCCAGCAGGCCCTCACTCATGTCCCCTTGCACCCCCACCCCCAGCAGTGCAGGGCACCTGCCAGCAGGCCCCCACTCATGTCGCACTCATGTCCCCTTGCATCTCCACCCCCAGCGGTGGAGGGCACCTGCCAGCAGGCCCCCACTCATGTCCCCTTGCACCCCCACCCCCCAGCAGTGCAGGCCACCTGCCAGCAGGCCCCCACTCATGTCCCCTTGCACCCCCACCCCCCAGCAGTGCAGGGCACCTGCCAGCAGGCCCTCACTCATGTCCCACTCATGTCCCCTTTCACCTCCACCCCCCAGCACTGAGGGGCACCTGCCAGCAGGCCCCCGCTCATGTCCCCCAGCACACCCACCCCCCAGCAGTGCAGGGCACCTGCCAGCAGGCTCCCACTCATGTCCCCCAGCACACCCACCCCCCAGCAGTATAGGGCACCTGCCAGCAGGCCCCCACTCATGTCCCCCAGCATCCCCACCCCCCAGCAGTGCAGGGCACCTGCCAGCAGGCCCCCACTCATGTCCCCCAGCACCCCCACCGCCTAGCAGTGCAGGGCACCTGCCAGCAGACCCCCACTCATGTCCCCTTGCACCCCCACCCCCAGCAGTGCAGGGCATCTGCCAGCAGGCCCCCACTCATGTCCCCCAGCACCCCCACCCACCAGCACTGAGGGGCACCTGCCAGCAGGCCCTCACTCATGTCCCCTTGCACCCCCACCCCCAGCAGTGCAGGGCACCTGCCAGCAGGCCCCCACTCATGTCCCACTCATGTCCCCTTGCACCCCCACCCACCAGCACTGAGGGGCACCTGCCAGCAGGCCCTCACTCATGTCCCCTTGCACCCCCACCCCCAGCAGTGCAGGGCACCTGCCAGCAGGCCCCCACTAATGTCCCACTCATGTACCCTTGCACCCCCACCCCCCAGCAGTGTAGCGCACCTGCCAGCAGGCCCACACTCATGTCCCCTTGCACCCCCACCCACCAGCAGCAACCCCCAGCAGTGCAGGGCACCTGCCAGCAGGCCCCCACTCATGTCCCCCAGCACACCCACCCCCCAGCAGTGCAGGGCACCTGCCAGCAGGCCCCCACTCATGTCCCCCAGCACACCCACCCCCCAGCAGTGCGGGGCACCTGCCAGCAGGCCCCCACTCATGTCCCCTTGCACCCCCACCCCCCAGCAGCACCCCCCAGCAGTGCAGGGCACCTGCCAGCAGGCCCCCACTCATGTCCCACTCATGTCCCCTTGCACCCCCACCCAAAGGCAGTGCAGGGAACCTGCCAGCAGGCCCCCACTCATGTCCCCTTGCACCCCCACCCCCCAGCAGTGCAGGGCACCTGCCAGCAGGCCCCCACTCATGTCCCCCAGCACACCCACCCCCCAGCAGTGCGGGGCACCTGCCAGCAGGCCCCCACTCATGTCCCCTTGCACCCCCACCCCCCAGCAGCACCCCCCAGCAGTGCAGGGCACCTGCCAGCAGGCCCCCACTCATGTCCCCTTGCACCCCCACCCCCCAGCAGTGCAGGGCACCTGCCAGCAGGCCCCCACTCATGTCCCACTCATGTCCCCTTGCACCCCCACCCAAAGGCAGTGCAGTGAACCTGCCAGCAGGCCCTCACTCATGTCCCCTTGCACCCCCACCCCCAGCAGTGCAGGGCACCTGCCAGCAGGCCCCCACTCATGTCCCACTCATGTCCCCTTGCATGCCCACCCCCCAGCAGTGCAGGGCACCTGCCAGCAGGCCCCCACTCATGTCCCACTCATGTCCCCTTGCACCCCCACCCAAAGGCAGTGCAGGGAACCTGCCAGCAGGCCCCCACTCATGTCCCCTTGCACCCCCACCCCCCAGCAGTGCAGGGCACCTGCCAGCAGGCCCCCACTCATGTCCCCCAGCACACCCACCCCCCAGCAGTGCGGGGCACCTGCCAGCAGGCCCCCACTCATGTCCCCTTGCACCCCCACCCCCCAGCAGCACCCCCCAGCAGTGCAGGGCACCTGCCAGCAGGCCCCCACTCATGTCCCCTTGCACCCCCACCCCCCAGCAGTGCAGGGCACCTGCCAGCAGGCCCCCACTCATGTCCCACTCATGTCCCCTTGCACCCCCACCCAAAGTCAGTGCAGTGAACCTGCCAGCAGGCCCTCACTCATGTCCCCTTGCACCCCCACCCCCAGCAGTGCAGGGCACCTGCCAGCAGGCCCCCACTCATGTCCCACTCATGTCCCCTTGCATGCCCACCCCCCAGCAGTGCAGGGCACCTGCCAGCAGGCCCCCACTCATGTCCCCTTGCACCCCCACCCACCAGCACTGAGGGGCACCTGCCATCAGGCCCTCACTCATGTCCCCTTGCACCCCCACCCCCAGCAGTGCAGGGCACTTGCCAGCAGGCCCCCACTCATGTCCCACTCATGTACCCTTGCACCCCCACCCCCCAGCAGTGTAGCGCACCTGTCATGATCTCTGCTTCCAAAAGATCAGGACTTTCCCGACTCCCTTGGAAGCAGACCCATAACCCCGGTTCCGAGTGCCAGCCAGTCCCAATTGGGACCTTTTGGACCCTGTCCTGGCGCCAGTGGCACCAGGCTCATAAAGATGCCCAGTCCCAGCGCTGGAAGCGCCGGGCTCATAATGCTTGGGTGGACTTACCTGCAGCAGACCATGCTGCTTACTTACCTGCCAGTTGAACCCCTGATCCTCTTCTGTTTGGGACTACTTTTCCTGTTGGGTGGGGCAGGAGCCACTCCCTAGGTTCAGAACACTGGAACTCTTCTGGAAAGCAGGAACTCTTTTCTTAGGCGTGGCTGTGGAAGGAGACGTCTAAGCACTACAGGAGGCTATTTAAACCACACCCGATGGAGGAATCTTGCTTTGTGTTATTCTGCATTCTCTGCAGCAGAACGCTCATCGTGTCTTCTGCTTCTGATCCTGGGCCTAAGGGAACAAAGGCTTACCATCCTGGAATCCAGTCTTCAGCAGCACCTGTAAAGACAAAGAAAGAACAGGTTAGCACTACGGTCTTCAGTGGCAGCACATCTCTTACCTGGTCCATCGGCTGTCACCAACGCCTCACGCTGCATTCCGGCATCTGAAAGACAAAGGCTTACCTACTCTTCGCATGCTCCGGAGGTCTTCGCACTGCATTCCGGCATCTGAAAGACAAAAGCTTACCAGCTCTTCGCACGCTCCGGAGGCCTTCGGCGCTGCATCCCGCATCTGAAAGACAAAAGAAGGTGCGTTTAAAGACATTGGGCAACTTTATTACTCACGTGCCATTCCTCCTTCCCACGCCGAATCCAGTGGGTATTCCAGCACCCTTCAGCTTCTCTAAAGCTCCGAACTTGTACCTGCAAGATAAAAGGGACAGTTAGTGCGCATCGTGAAGCAGGCTACAAGCGCTTACTTACGTGCTTCCAGGCGCTTCTATTCCTCACGCGGGTTCGATCCTCAACTCTCATCAGCCCGCCATCCGCCATCGCCGGAACCCTGCAAAACAAGAGATATCATTACAAAAGACTTTTAAGACATTTGAAGTGCCCAGAACTTACCGTTCGTGCAGTTAACGACGGACAGCAGTCCTCTGAGGTCAAGAGGCCTGCACCCTTATCCAGTGAAGAAACTGGTTACGGCACCCTGCCCCGAGGCAGATGGAGAGCTCGGCGTTCACTTACCTAAGGTGAGGGCGTTAACCTTTGGGGTTCTACAGGAGAAGAGAAAGGGAAGCGGAGAGAGGCACCCAATAACCCCAGTTCATTAATCCCATATTTTCTATCTGCAGACATCTTACTCTTCGAGTCAGACATACAGTGCACAGAGGTCCAGCCCAAAGAGCCAACCGTGTGTTACACATCACCTTTGAAGATACGGCATTCACCCAGTCAAGACCGGCGCCTCTGCGGGAATCAGGTGAGCGTTACAGCACCTGCCAGCAGGCCCCCACTCATGTCCCCTTGCACCCCCACTCCCTAGCAGTGCAGGGCATCTGCCAGCAGGCCCCCACTCATGTCCCCCAGCACCCCCACCCACCAGCAGTGCAGGGCACCTGCCAGCAGGCCCCCACTCACATGAGCCCCAGCACGCCCAACACCACCAGTGCAGGGCACCTGCCAGCAGGCCCCCACTCATGTCCCCTTGCACCCCCACCCCCCAGCAGCACCCCCCAGCAGTGCAGGGCACCTGCCAGCAGGCCCCCACTCATGTCCCCTTGCAGCCCACCCCCCAGCAGTGCAGGGCACCTGCCAGCAGGCCCCCACTCATGTCCCCTTGCACCCCCACCCCCCAGCAGTGCAGGGCA
The DNA here is from genome assembly GCF_040938575.1 of Ambystoma mexicanum. Lineage (NCBI taxonomy): Eukaryota > Metazoa > Chordata > Amphibia > Caudata > Ambystomatidae > Ambystoma > Ambystoma mexicanum. Next base: position 667,986,713 of record NC_090928.1, read on the forward strand.
CCTGCCAGCAGGCCCCCATTCATGTCCCCCAGCACCCCCACCCACCAGCAGTGCAGGGCACCTGCCAGCAGGCCCACTCATGTCCCCCAGTACCCCCACCCCCCAGCAGTGCAGGGCACCTGCCAGCGGGCCCCCACTCATGTCCCCCAGCACACCCACCCCCCAGCAGTGCAGGGCACCTGCCAGCAGGCCCCCACTCATGTCCCACTCATGTCCCCTTGCACCCCCACCCCCCAGCAGTGCAGGGCACCTACCAGCAGGCCCCCACTCATGTCCCGCAGCACCCCCACCCCCCAGCAGTGCAGGGCACCTGCCAACAGGCCCCCACTCATGTCCCCCAGCACACCCACCCCCCAGCAGTGCAGGGCACCTGCCAGCAGGCCCCCACTCATGTCCCCTTGAACCCCCACCTACCAGCACTGAGGGGCACCTGCCAGCAGGCCCCCACTCATGTCCCCTTGCACCCCCACCCCCAGCAGTGCAGGGCACCTGCCAGCCAGCAGGCCCCCACTCATGTCCTACTCATGTCCCCTTGCACCCCCACCCCCCAGCAGTGCAGGGCACCTGCCAGCAGGCCCCCACTCATGTCCCCCAGCACACCCACCCCCCAGCGCAGTGCAGGGCACCTGCCAGCAGGCCCCCACTCATGTCCCACTCATGTCCCCCAGCACCCCCACCCTCCAGCAGTGCAGGGCACCTGCCAGCAGGCCAGCATCCCCACCCCCAGCAGTGCAGGGCACCTGCCAGCAGGCGCCCACTCATGTTCCACTCATGTCCCCTTGCACCCCCACCCCAGAGCAGTGAAATGGCGATCCCATGACACAAACCAAAAGTCAACTATGTACATCAACACATGTCCGGCACACGAAGGCAGACGGTAGCGTCCCTGCGCATTAAAAAAATGTGCGCTAATAAAAAGCCGTATATACAGCTCTGATGAATGTCCCATACTGTGGCCCTCTAGGACAAATGACGTGCAACGGGGTACGCAACAAACACAGACACCCGCTGTGTCAAAAATAGCGTGCATTTCGGGGATGCGCGGGAAGTTTCACACGCGATTGTGCCTGGGCGAGCAGGGTACGTGTACTTCAGGGGCTCGCGGGCAGTTTTACACTTTATTTTACTTTATAGCATTTGTATGGCGCACCATAAACCCATAGGTGTGAGGGCGCAGATAAAAAACATAGAAGAAAGGGGAGATAAAGAGGCTGAGCGATCTAATGGAAAAAGTAACTGAAAGACCAGGGGCAACTATTTGAAGATGAAGGTTTTAAGGCCCTTCTTGAATGTAGCCCGCCCAGCACGCGATTGTGCCTGGGCGAGCGGGGTACGTGTACTTCAGGGGCTCGCGTGAAGTTTTACACGCGATTGGGCCTGGGCGAGCGGGGTACGTGTACTTCAGGGGCTCGCGGGTAGTTTTACACGCGATTGGGCCTGGGCGAGCGGGGTACGTGTACTTCAGGGGCTCGCGGGAAGTTTTACACGCGATTGGGCCTGGGCAAGCGGGGTACGTGTACTTTAGGGGCGTGCAGGAAGTTTTACACGCGATTGGGCCTGGGCGAGCGGGGTACGTGTACTTCAGGGGCACGCGGGAAGTTTTACACGCGATTGGGCCTGGGCGATCGGGGTACGTGTACTTCAGGGGCTCGCAGGAACTTTTACATGCGATTGGGCCTGGGCGAGCGGGGTACGTGTATTACTGTGGTGGGCGTCGAAGTACAGGAGGCAAATGTGCGGAACGCCCACACGCACACGCCAAAAAAGACGCGCTAATCCGGAAACACGTACGCCAGCAGGAAGCAGGCGTACGTCGAACCGTGCAGCATAAAAGTGTGCGCAAACAACAAACAAGCTCAGACGGCAGGATGAATATACCGTTCCTAGCAGCAGTGGCCGTGGGATACCGCAGGAGGAAGAGGATAGTCAGGGCCAGAATTTTTACACCCAGAACCAGCCTTTTTGGGATGCCTGATGACCATGTATGGGAGGTACAGGTTTCCACCTCACATAATACTCGACCTGGTCAGTGAGTGGGAGGATGACCTCACATCACCCACCCTCTGCTCCCAAGCACTCAGCCCCCTGGAGAAGGTCCTTAATGTACTGCACTTCTTGGCCACTGGATCATTTCAGCGGACAAGTGCCATAGTGGGGGGGGGGGGTGGTGTCAGAGGCCACGCAGTTGCGCTGCCTACACCAGGTCCTGGCCATCATGACTGCATGCCCATCAGTACACAGGCACATATATCTGCCCAGAACACCTGCAGAAAGGCAGGCTGTCGTCCAGGATTTTTACGGGGTGGCACACTTCCCCAAAGTGCTAGGTGCCATTGACTGCACCCATGTGGCTCTACGTCCCCCCAGGGCATCTGAGCACATCTATAGAAACCGCAAGCACTGGCATTCCATCAACGTCCAGGTAGTATGTGATGCCAAGGGAATAATCACCTCAGTATATGCCAACTATCCAGGGTCCACCCACGACAGTTTCATTTACAGAATGTCATCCCTAAACTGGGACCTAGAAGCTGGGCGGCATGGCGATACATGGCTGATCGGTGAGTATAAATGCCACAGCACATGCATGCATGTCAGATACTGAGTAATGTCACAACCCCACTAATGATACCCATCACCACCTCCCCAGGGGACAGTGCCTACCCTCTGAGCACCCACAAGATGACGCCAATTTGGAACCCCACCACGCCACCCGAGGTAAGATACAACACAGCCCATATTGCAACCCGGGGCATAGTGGAGCGCACATTCGGAGTGCTCCAGTCACGCTTTCGTTCCCTTGACCGTTCTGGCGGGCATCTGTTATACGCTCCCCCAGTAGTGTGCAGGATCATAGTGGCAGCATGTGTCCTGCACAACGTTGCAACACGCCGGGGCCTGCCCGTGGACATGGTGGTGCCCCCACATCCCCAACCACATGCACGCCCGCTGCGCATGGGAGGGGAAAGGGCACGGGGTGAGGCAGCCCGTACGCAGCTAGTGGCTAATTACTTCACCTAAAATCACACCCCTGTGGAGTGCACACAGCCCTGGCACATACCAGCTGACTATCAATGATGATGAGTCAAGTGACAGTCAACTGTCACAACCATACCAGCCTGAGATTGTTCACCTGGATGTGTTCCATTGTGTGCATCCCTACCTACACAAACACCACCAATGCTGTGTCATCAAAAGACACACTTCTATGCTGCCAAAATCATTACCCCCTTGCAAGGTACAACATGACAACAGTGCCATGTCACCCAACAGCTCCCCAGCACCGCCACCCAACACACCATGCCATGTCATGCTATGTGAGAGCAAACAAAGGAATCCCCAAAACATGACACAAGTGTCACAGAGTACAGTGTCCCGAATGGAAAATGGCCACACACAATATGCTCCCATTAATGTAGAACTGACAACACACATGACCAAAGACTTACCACAATATATGACAATAGGGCTGAGAAATGCGTAGTGAAAGTGGGGGGATCGAAACAATCAGCCTAAATGAACAATGAATGAACAATGAGAAATACGGAACAATGTTGTTGCAAGATGCCACTTCAAGGGCAACTGGCGTGATGTTGCACAAAATGTCTACTGTGCCAAATCACTCCGTATCAAGCTGGCCACGTATACACACACGGAAGACCACGCTCCTGCCCAGAAGGCCATTTTCCTGCCCCCCAGAGCCCCGAGCACGCTCCCCCCAGCCATCTGCTGCTGCCTGTCTGCCTGCTGCCCACGTGTCCTGCTATTTGGTGCCTGCACGTCAGCCATCTGCAGGGGTCCAGTTGCTGTGTCCACCCCTGCTGGAACAGAAGACTCCCGACTGGGATTCCATCGCTCCACAGCCCAGCCCCAGGACCCAGTTGCCCACCCACTCCTGCCTCTGGGGTTGCCATGTCGGGCACTACACCATCTGGCATCACTGGCAACCCCCAGCCAGAGAGGCAGAGGGCCACCAGCTTCACTGCCACCGAAGTTGGTGTCCTGGTGGAGCATGTCCTGGGGGATTATGATGCCCTCTTCAGAACATCACGCGCCAACAAGGAAGGACGGGAGAGGATCTGGGACGACGTAGTGGTTGCCATCAACGCGGAGGGGGTGGCAACCCGCGACATCAAGCACGTCAAGAAGCGCTGGGAGGACTTCAGGTCCAAGACCCTCCACAAGGCCCGGCGCCTCGCGGAGGGGGCCGGGCACGCCTGAGTGCCATCCAGATGAGGGTCCTGGAACGCGTAGGCCCAGCGCTCCACGCCCAGATTCTTGGGAGGCAGACCCGTCTGGAGTTCAGCGGTAAGTGGCCAAGCATTGCTGTGTGAGACAGTGCATGTTGCAGTGTGCTGGTAGTCTGATGCTTGCCTGTATGTGTGACATAGGCCATGTATGGATATGTGTGTGTGCAAGGACATCATGGTCATGCATGTGAGACCAGTTATGTGTGAGCCACATGGTTGGTGCATGTGTTTTAAAGCAACATGGGGAACTCTATGTGGAATGCACACATGAATGCATGGCTGTCTCTGTTCCTGGACATGGAGGGGGGGTGAGGAATGGGTGCTGATGTCATGTACATGTATGGTGCACATGTGTGTGTGTGTGTGTGTGCCTGAGAAGTGTGTGTGTGACTTTGAAACGCCATGGATGCATGTGACTTTGAAGGCAACATCTTGGTTTACAGGGGCCCTTCTACATGGATGTTGATGTTGATTGCAGGCGCACGGACTGTTTCTGCATGTGTGTTGTGTGCATTCACCCATGTGTTGTGGAATGACAGGATGGAAGTGACATTTGACAGTGCCACTCATGTGTTATTGCTTCCTGTCTAGGGTATTTTGTACTGTACCCTGATGCTTGTGTTCTATGTCTCCCTCTACGCAGCGTCAAGTGAAGAAGAGGGCGGAGACGGCGCTGTGGAGCCAAGCGGCGGGGATGCCTCCACTGGGCGGCGACGCAAGGCCCAGCCACCCTCCCAGGAATTACCATCATCCGGGAGCGAGGGGGCTGGTGCTGCGTCTGCCTCAATGGCTGTGGCGGAAGGGCCGGGTGAGCCCCCACAGGGGCTTCCAATGGCAGAAGACAGTGTGGAGACATCCAGGTTGGTGGTCTCCACAGAGGAGGAGGAGCCCGCTACTGAGCCGCACATGGGGCCTGGTGGGGGTAGTACCACTGGTGCAAGTGGTGCAGTCCAGGGCCGGGGTCAGGAGGCAGAACAGGTCACTGAGGAGGGGCATGTGCATGTCGCTGTCCTTGACCCTGTGACTGCACCATCATGCACCAGCAGGGAGGCCCCGTCCGCAGGTAGGGGAGAGTACCATATCACCTGCCTCTCCACTACCTGTGGATGAGGGGTCCCGTGACCGTATGGGATCCGTCCTGGTGGGTGTCGCATTGCGCACGCGTGTCATTCGTGATGACGTGCGTTCTTCCTGGGCGGAGAACGCACGCCATCACGAAGAGCAGCGTCGTGACGTGGCACTGCTGGGAGGGGCCCTGGTCGGAGGGTTCCTACATGTGACGCGCACTCTGGCGGACCTCTCTTCCTCTGTGGAGGCTATGCGCCGGTCGTTCTCCACATCGTCTTCCGGCCCAGATTCCACCAGGGACCCCTGTGGACCTGGCCTGACCAACACAGCCAGCTTGGTGGAGCTCACATCCCTGCCACAGTCGGGAGTTGGCGGTCCAGCAGTGGTGGACACCACAACTGGAGACCAGCAGATGGAGGATGTGCAGCCACCATCGGACAGGGCACATGGACAGCAGCAGCAGGAACAGGCTGCTCCAGGAGTAGGTGGGAGCAATGATGGCTCTGGGCCATCAACATCGGAGGGGCAGGCATCGGCCGGAGGGCAGGAGGACCCTGGACAGGAAGTGTCTTCCGTGTGGCAGCGGTTGGGCCATGCGATAGATGCGGAGCGGCAGCGGGCGGAAGAGGCACGGCTCACGATGGTCAGGGCGGAGAACTCCATGCGTAGGGCCCTGAGGCGGGCCGAGTGCCTCGAGGCCATTCGCAGGGACCTGGAGTTCCAGTTGTCATCGTCCCTGTGAACCCTCGGGGCCATGGAAGAGGACCGCCTCCGGGAGATCGAGCAGGAGTTCGATGATGCCCTGGCCCGGAACATCAACATGTGAGCCGTTGGACTTGCCCGCTGCCCTTGTAAATAGTTATTAGGTTAGTGTTAGGTTTCCTTTGTTTTTTTTTTTTTATTTTGGACCTTTTGGACAATGGACCACATTTTTGTATATAGTTTTTTTATTAGGTAGTAGTTTTTGATAGGTTTCATTTCTTCAGTTGGGATCATGGACCCTGGATTGTTCATCTGTATATAGTTAACTGTTGGATTCTAGTTTTTTTTTTTTGATTTCCCCATGGAGCAATGGTTTTCACTTTTGTTTTTCACTTGGATTTCATTTTTGGAACTGTGAATTTGGACAGCTTTCCTTTGGATTATGATTAGTTGTTTTTCATTATTTTACGGACATGCAGCTTTTCTTTTTTAATTTCCATTGTCGTTTGATTTTAATTCCATTCATGTTGCTTTTAATAAATTTTTTTCTTCAAACTTCAATGTGTGGTATTATCTCATTGGTTTCATGCATTTCATGATATGGGTTTTGAGATTCACTTGCACCCATTGTGTGTGTGTGACGGACATGTGTTCATTTACATACTTGCCATTGGGGTTGTATCATGTAATTGGCATTTCTATGTGGGTGGATGCAATACTTGGGTGGGTCTTTGGCATGTGGAGGCTGGCCATAAGGGCCAGGGATCTAGATTGCGATGACGTGTTGGCTGGGGGACATGTGTCAGGGCCTGCAGGCAGGTGCCCTGCACTGCTGGGGGGTGGAGGTGCAGGGACATGAGTGGGGGCCTGCTGGCAAGTGACCCTCAGTGCTGGGGGGTGGGGGTGCAAGGGGACATGAGTGGGGGCCTGCTGGCAGGTGCCCTGCACTGCTGGGGGGTGGGGGTGCAAGGGGACATGAGTGGGACATGAGTGGGGGCCTGCTGGCAGGTGCCCCACACTGGTGGGGGTGCAAGGGGACATGAGTGGGACATGTGTGGGGGCCTGCTGGCAGGTGCCCCTCAGTGCTGGGGGATGGGGGTGCAAGGGGACATGAGTGGGGGCCTGCTGGCAGGTGCCCCGCACTGCTGGGGGGTGGGTGTGCAAGGGGACATGAGTGGGGGCCTGCTGGCAGGTGCCCCTCAGTGCTGGGGGTACAAGGGGACATGAGTGAGGGCCTGCTGGCAGGTGCCCCTCAGTGCTGGGAGTGCAAGGGGACATGAGTGGGGGCCTGTTGGCAGGTGCACCACACTTCTGGGGGGTGGGTGTGCAAGGGAAACATGAGTGGGACATGAGAGGGGGCCTGCTGGCAGGTGTCCTGCACTGCTGGGGGTTGGGGGTGCAGGGAAACATGAGTGGGACATGAGAGGGGGCCTGCTGGCAGGTGCCCTTCACTGCTGGGGGGTGTGGGTGCAAGGGGACAAGAGTGGTACATGAGTGGGGGCCTGCTGGCAGGTACCCTGCACTCCTGGGGGGTGGGTGTGCAAGGGGACATGAGTGGGGGCCTGCTGGCAGGTGACCCTCAATGCTGGGGGCGGGGGTGCAAGGGGACATGAGTGGGGGCCTGCTGGCAGGTGCCCTGCACTGCTGGGGGGCGGGGGTGCTGGGGAGAAGAGTGTGTGTCTGCTGGCAGGTGCCCTGCACTGCTGTGTGGTGGGGGTGCAAGGGGGTAATGCGTTGGTGATCACTAGTGCAAGGTGACATGTGGCTTGGCTGGGGGGGCATGCCCATGCTGGATGGGCTGCCTGCGGGACATGACCAGGGGTGCAGGGTAGTCCCCTGTGGTGTGGTCTACCTGCAGGGGCCGTGGAGGGTGTAGACGGAACACCTGGGAAGACCCACACTGCCAATTCATGTGTAGGACTCCCCTGCACCCCCGAATTACACATACCCCACTCGCACAGGGCCTATCGCGTGTGAAACTTGCCCGCACCCCAGTAATACACGTACCCTGCTGAAATCGCGCGTGGAACTTCCCGCGCACCCCAGTAATACACGCACCCTGCTGAAATCGCGTGTGGAACTTCCTGCGCACCCCAGTAATACAGGTACCCTGCTGAAATCGCGTGTGGAACTTCCCGCGCACCCCAGTAATACAGGTACCCTGCTGAAATCACGTGTGAAACTTCTCTGCACCCCAGAAATACACGTACCCTGCTGAAATCCCGTGTGGATCTTCCCGCGTACCCCAGTAATACTGGTACCCTGCTGAAATCGCGTGTAAAAATTCCTTGCACCCCAGAAATACACGTACCCTGCTGGAATCGCGTGTGGAACTTCCCGCGCACCCCTGTAATACACGTACCCTGCTGTAATCGCGTGTTGAACTTCCCCGCACCCCAGAAATACACGTACCCTGCTGAAATTGTGTGTGGAACTTCCCGCGCACCCCAGTAATACACGTTCCCCGCTCGCCGTTTGCTGTTTGGCAGCCCTGTATACTGGCCCAGGGTTAGCGCAGCCCTTTGCGATGAATTGGGTATTTTGATGGCTTTTCCTTGCGCGAGGGCGTTCTTGGGGGCGTAACTGGCGCAGCTGCAGGGTCGCTGTGCCACTCTGCACCACGGCTGGTTTTGGAGGCTGAAATCCATGAATACGCTGTGCGCGGATATCGATTTTAGCGCACGCGGCTGGCGCAGACATTCGCATGCGCACAATGTGCGCCAGCCACTTGCGCCACTTTTGTGCGAAATTCTATGAATTACCCTGCGTGATTTTAGAGGCAAGTGAGGATAGCAGATGATTCCACAATGACAGGTCCCACTCACTAAGTAAGAGATCCCACCTAATAGCTCATCTAATATTCACATGGTGCATAGACGGAAGAGCCCCTATAGAGTTCCACCGTGACCCATCTGCACAAAAGGAATTAAAGTCCCTTCCCAGAAACACTTGATAGCCACATCCCTTCCGAATCCACTCGTACATAATTTCACCCAACCCCTCTTCTATAGTTTCAAAGGAAACTCTAATGGGGTTCCAGTAGAAGTTGAGTATCAGTATCGAGGAAAAACCAGGGCCCACATTTAGCTCAATAGCCAAGAGCCATTCAGTGCAATACCTAACTTCCTATGAAAAACCCAAGTTGCGATCTATTGCAATAATAAGACCACCTCTCGGGCGCCCCTTCTCTCCCCTGACAGCAGGACAAGAAATAGTATATTAACCATCTAGCAAAGGATTGGCCAAGAGCATAGTCTCCTGAAGTAGATACATTCTTGGAATACTAATACATGCAGAATTAAGCAAAAATGTATACAAGTTAGAACTACCACAGGTATTCCAGGATAGAACTTCAATAACAGTTCTGTCATGCATGAACCAGACCTTTCCTCAAGCTCTCTAAAGACTTAAGAGAAGGTTGAATCCAAGACCATTCGTGGCCATTGCCCAGAAGATTAGAAATAAGAGAAATCACAGTTCCAGAATCACACTGCGGTACAGGAAGAGCCCTCACCACTGCTTCTGAGAATGGCACAGGTTCATTCAACAAAAGGAAGGTTTTAGCTTCAGCAGAATTTTGTAATTCCACCAGATCATCCCCTGCTCTTCCCCACCCCTAGACTATCACCGATTCTACTCTCAGCAACCTCTATTTGTCCATTACCAACACCCTTGACATTCTTGCCCCAGTCATGAGGATCCACCTGAAACCCGCCTCCAAACGTGATACCTGGTACGACTCTGACCTTGCAGCCCTGAAACGCAAGTGCAGAGCTGTGGAACAGAAGTGGCAAACCTCAGGATCACCCTCTGACAAACTGGCCTGCCGCCTGCTCCAAAGAAAGACAATACAGACTCTCCATCTGTGCCAAGAAAAGGGCACACATCCAGGCACGGGTAGATCCAACCATTCTCCAGTCTCCCCCTCCCTTCTTCTGTCCCAGGCCCTCTGCAATGCACTGGCCACACACTTTACCACTAAAACTCTGGACATCCTGAGCACCCTTGCTACCCTCCTGCCCAACCCCTCCCTCACTGCCTTGCCTCCTATGGCTTCTCACCCTCCTACTTCCTCTCTCTCCTCCTTCTCCCGTCACACCTGTAGAAGTCACCAGAGTTGTCCGCTCCATGAGGTCTCTTCCAAACAGGTTTCCCTATGCTCCTCCAGAACCATCAAGGACAACATTGGCTCTCTTGCTCCTGCACTCGCTGATCCCTGTAACCACGCTTGCCACTGGATCTTTCCCATCCTCCCTCAAGCACTCCCTTGTGCCCTCTCCCCCTGAAAAAACACTTCAGCATACCCTACCTGTCTAGCCAACTACCGCCCTATTCCTATCAACCCCCTTCCTTGGGAATCTTTTGGAGAAGCTGGCCTTCCCACAACTTAACTCAACACAATTAACTTGGTGGTGGTCTCCATGACCATCAATCTGGATTTCGAGCACCCAGAGACACAGAAACTGCTCTTATGAACACCTGTGAAATCTGCTTGCATGTCTGGACTCTAACTCTCCAGCTGTTCTCATCCTACTCTATCTCTCCTCTGCCTTCGATACGGTTAATCATTCCATCCTCATAAAACAGCTCCATGATACCCTTGGCATCTCTCAGCGGGCACTGAACTGCCTTACCTCCTTCCTAACTGACCGTTCGTCCCAAGTCATTTTGGGTACCTTATACTCACCTACTTCCTTTTCCACATGTGGTGTCCCCCAGGGCACAAACCGCTCCCCTGGTTCTTCAACACTTATCTTGCTCAGCTAGCACTACTCTTTTCCTCCTCCTTCGCCAACTTCCAGTGCTACGCAGATGAGACACAACTCTTTTTCAAACTCCCTGCTGACCCTCTTGCATCTTCCATCATCCCTGACTGCCTATCTGCCATCCAGTCCTGGTGTACTTTGAACAATCTCTACCTCAATGCCAGCAAGACTAAGATTATTCCCATTGGAACCCCTGCTCCCCCCCCTCACTCTGACAATCCTCTATGGGCTCTCCCCCTGCACCTCCTTCTGAAGCCAAAATCCATGAAGTTATCTTCGACTCCTCTCTCTCCTTCCTCCCTCATACTCAGGACACTGCCAAGAAGTCCCACTTTAAACTCTTCCTTCACAAAGGAATTCTCACTTTTCTCACTTTCCCCCAGAAGCTCAATGTTAACCGAGCCCTGGTTCTCTCTCGGCTTCACTACTACAAAAGCCTTCTCCTGAATCTATCTTCTTCCACTTTACGACCCCTCCAGCTAATCCAGAATAGGGCAGCAAGACGTATCATTGGCCTTAAGCCCAGGGACAGCATCTCTCTTGCCCTAAAAACTCTTCATTGCTGCCGGTTGCAGTATGGATTAAATTCAAATCCATCTGAATCATCCACAAGGCTGCCTGGGGCCTGCCTGGGACCAGGCTATCTGCAACTTTCTTTTGATAAATACTCTCCCTCTAGACCTCTGTGGTCCTCTGGCACCAACTCTCTGTGTGTAAAGCATTTCGCTAAACAGAGAGCCGGAGGCAGATCACTTTCTTCAGCTGGCTCCCTCTTATGGAACAGCTTCCCCCTCCCTCTCCGTCTTGAGCAGGACTTCCTCAAATTCCGGAAGCTCCTCAAGACTTTCCTCTTCACCTCCTCCTTTCCTTCGTCCCTCCTCTGCTAATTTCACAGTCACTATGATTGGTGGCCAGGGCCCTCGGAGACCTGGCCTCCCATACACAATCGCCTCACCCTCTGTTTACCTCTCAGCACTTGCCTCGGCACCCACCAGCCTCAATCCTGCAGGCTTTCACTTTCCACCCAATGTGGCCCCAGGCCACATAGCACTTACCTTACTATGCACTTCATCTGCTGCTCACCCAAGAGCACGGACATTCCAGCACTTACCCCCACCGCCCACTTCCCCACTGGCACATTCTAAATACTCACAAGGCATAGTAGGCTTGTCTTTATCTTCCACTGTATTCATAGTTTTTCAATCCCATGCTCCCTCCCTGCTGCCCTGTGGGCGCTTTGAAACAGAAATGACTTGCTGTATAAGTGCCTAACAAATGCACAATAAATACATGCAATAAATAATGCCCACTACCCTGTCCTCTGGGTTGGGGAGGGGGAAGGCACGAGCCCTCTGGGTATTCCACAGGTAGCCACTGCTAGGTCAGATAGGGATTCTCCACCAGCTAGCTATAGAAGGTACATACTCTTGATTGTTCATTCCAGCATTGGGAGGTCTCAGGGTTATTGAGAAGATCCATCATTTACTTGCAGCAGGGCTCACATCAGAGAGCTGGTGGCTCCTCCAACCACAACGTTCCCTAGTCTCCCTTTGCTGCTTGGACCAGAATGACTTCATCACATACAGTATTTTTTTATTTATAACTCTGTTAATTGATTCATCAAGTGCCCTCCCATTTCCCCCAGACTGTCCGATACTTCCTGGGGCACCCTCTGGCCATGTAGATTTGTCTTTCCAGGGATGCACATCTATCTACCTCATTGGACCATCTGTTCATACTCAGTTTTTCGGCCGAGCCCCAAGTTGCGGCGGTTTGCATCTTCCCTGCTCCAAATGTCACCGCCAGGAATGTCTTCTCATGTTTAGTGAAGTCCACCTCACCCCATACACCCAGCAATATCAGTTTCGGGTCTTGTGGAACCGGGGACCCCAAGGCGGCAGAGATCTTACTAATACATTTCCACCAGAAGTTCTGGAGAATGTCACAGCCCCACACCATATGAAAGAAGGTGCCCTTCGCCCTTTTGCATCTCAGACATTCCCCACTGTCCGCCACCCCCCATCATGCCATCGCTGTTAGGGAGCAGTACGATTGGTATAATATTTTGAGCTGAATCAGCCTTAGTTTGGCATCTATACCAATATCACGTGGAAACATTAGGGCCTTCACCCACTCCTCGGCTTCCAGTGGGCCCAGGTCCTTTACCCATTTTTCTTTTAGCCTAGCTAGTTCTTGTGTTGCAAAGGAATTAAGGACCTGATATAACGTGGAAGTGACCTTGGTTGGGATGTGATCTGGGAAAACATTGGTCTCGAGGCGGGAACATTTGGGGACCTCCCCCAGATTAGGGAATCAGGCATTGATGGCGTGTGTTAGCTGCAAGTATCTAATTGTTATGCCTTGTCCCAATTGTGAGCCTGTCCTCACCGTAGAGCTCTTTGGAGAAGGGCTCAGTGAAATTATGTATGAATGTCCAAATAGCTAAGTTCCATATTTTAGGCAATTGGCTAGCAACATAATAGTGGCTCTCATAAATCTTTTATTAAGTGCTCAGGGCTTACATGTTATGTAATGTTATATAAATGTATATAGCGCACAAATAGTGAAGGCAATTTGGCGCTAAAAATAATCAACAGAACAGTAGGTGTGAAGAGAAGAAACATCTAAATCAGTAGGTTTTTAACAGATACATTAACTGGAGATGATTTTCCACAACCCTAAGCATAGGTGGTAAAGAGTTCCACAGCCTAGCTGCAGAGACAGAAAAAGAGCAACCACCAAACCTGGCCAGACGGAACCAGTGGATCAGGATCAACCAAGCACTCTGGGAACGCAGAGCACGAATGGGACTGTAAGGAGGAAAGTTGGCCCGAAGGTACTCTGAGCCCACTCCATAGAATTCCTTGTGCACAGTACAAAGTGATTTAAACGAAATGAGCTTGGGTACTGTCAACCAGTGAAGTACACAAAGCAAGGGTGAAATATGAGATCTGTAGGGGGTCCCAGTATCTACCTTAGCTGCCAGATTCTGCAGGAGCTGGAGACGCTTGGTAAGATAAAGTGGTTGAGCCACGTAGAAGGAGTTATAGTAGTCCATGCAGCTCAGAACAAGAGTCGCAACGATTGGCGCCCAAAGATGGGGCGGGAGAAATGGAAGGACTTTCTGCAAAATTCTTAGATGTAGGTGGATGGTCTGACAGACTGCACTAACCTGAGCCTTGTTAGATAAAGAAGAGGAGAACTTGAAACCAAGATTTTTCACCACTGAAACTGGTGAAGGTAGTGAGCCCAATTCGAGATGCCAGAAGGAGGAGGTCCAATAGTAAGACAGAGGAAGAACCAACCACCAAAACCTCAAGTGTTCTCCCCATTGAATTTCAGCCAATTGCTGCCCATCCACCCTGCTACCGCCGCCAGACAACTCCTGAGCCGAGACGCTGGGCCTCATTACATGTGTGCCGGTCCGGAAACAACGGTGCCGGTATCCCTACCGACACTGTTTCCAGACCGGCACACTACGGGTTTGTCTGCCGGAGCCGCTGTGCCCGACAGGGCTGACCCTGCCGGGCACAGCTCCACGGTAGGCAAGCCGCCAAGGAAGCACTGGACTCTATGGCAATGGGGACTTAAAATTACCCACGCCTGACTTCCTGGACCGCCAGGGTTGTAATCCCCCGGTGTTACCAGGAAGTCAGGCGCCAGTAATTATTTTTGGGTCCGGCAGCAACCCGCCGGTATCACCGTCAGGGTTACCACCGGACCCGTAATGAGGAATGCTGTGTCTGACTGGAACACATCAAGGCGGACGATGATTTGGGTGTCGTCAGCATAGGAGTAGCAGCGGAGGCTGTGGGAGTGGATGAGACCCACAAGAGGATCGATGTAAATACTGAACAACATAGGGGACAAGGCGGAACCCTGAGGAACACCACAAGATAAACGGTGAAAGGGGGACTGGAAGGAGGAGATGGCCAGAGTATGGCACCAGTCAGCCAGAAAGACATGAACCAAGCCAGGACCAGGCCGGAGAGGCCGGCAGATGCAAGGCAGCCAAGCAAGAGGGAGTGGTCGACCATACTAAAAGCCGCTGACAGGTCAAGAAGAATCAGGAAGCCGATGCCCCCCTGGTCGACCAGCCAAGCAAGATCATCCTTAGCCGAAACCAGCACACTCTCCGCTCCATGGCCTGGGCAGAAGCCTGACTGAAAAGGGTAAAAGAATCCAGACTCCTCAAGAAAGGAGAAAAGAAAGGGGAGATAAGTGTGTCCAGTAGTTTCATGAAAAATGGCAAAAGAGAAATAGGGCAGATTTGAGAAGGACAGTGGGGTCTAAAGATGTTTTTCCTTTTTTTAAAGAGGTGTAACCAGTGCATGTTTCAGCTCTGCAGGGATATGGTCATGTGAACAAGAAAGGTTCACAGAATCAGACACCTGTGGAGCAATGGCTGGCATAATCTCTTTGATGACATCTAGTGGTATAGCATCCAAAGGTCTCTTTTTCAAATGTCTTGTTTGCTAACATGCAGCATTTCTGTATTCATTGCATAATCCATCTTGCCATTCCTGATTTACTTACTGGTTTGGCTGATTTGATTGGCAGCAGACCACAAGAAGTGGTCTTGTTTTGCTTATTTTCTTTGTTGTGTGAATGTAATACATTACTTACCGAGTCCCAAAAATGTGCATTGAATTTCTACATTGGAAACTTTTGTGAGGATTGGGTGTCAACGCTATTATCAGAGAGAATTCACACACTACACATCACAAGCTTTTCCACTGCAGAAATTCACTGCATGCTTTTGGGAACCACAAGTCAACTCATTTCAACAAAGAAGCACAAGTATCGTTATACGTTTTATGCTGGCAACATTCTTCACATCTTGATATAGTGACAAAGTATCCTCCTGGTCACCATCACAAGGACCAGGGAATATGATCACCATGGCCTCAAAGCCAGGAAAGACTTGTACGAATATATCCCAAGGGCTTGTCTCCTAAAACATTTTGAAAGACCAAATACATAATGACCGCATCTCCTAGAATGCCCATTCTCACATTGAGGGAAGTCCTGGAGTGGATTTGTAAAATTCAACTACAGATACAAGGGCAGGAAGACTTATGGGGAAACCCTATACACTCTTCAGAAGAATCTTCTACCCTGAAGCGCACTATTAAGAGAGACCCGCACTACTCTCTCATTAAACACACAGGGTGAAAGAGAAGCACAACTCTCCCAAATGCAACAAGCCAGAGAGCATTCCACTTCGTCCCCACGCAACAGATGGCCTTGAGGAAAAGGAAACTCATGTTTTCTCTAGAAAGAGAGTCTCCAGCAGCCAACACTGCCCTTGATAGCAACGAGATATATTTCCTCCGAACAAAATATAGGATTAACATTTCTTCCAAAATTGAAGTTCCTCAAAAGGAGACACAAACTAACATGCTACTTAGCCAGAGTGGACTCTGAGAAGGGCAAGATAGTACCCGCAACAGTGCAGCTTATAGCTACAATCTCACACAAACCACAGCCTGAAGATTTCTATCTCAGACTCAGAACTACAAGGTATTCCTGCTTCTGAGCATTCTCAAACAGAACACTAGACTGTTCCAGTCAGGGAAAAGCAAGTCAAGCCAAGCCCTGTGTTATGGCGAGCTCCCAGAACACCTGGGAAATCAGTATTAGAGTGCAAAGCTGGTGAGTTGCGATACTGGAGCGCTGGAAAGCTACCGGATGAGAATCCAAGGACTCTGGAGTGGACGGGGGGACCATCGGGGAAATGAAGAGGAATCAGCCTGTAAGACCTTGAGAGTGGAGAAAAGTGTAGTGAAAGAGAAACTGCGGAAAGGGTTACATGTCTTTTCAACTAAACATTTTCCATCCCAAATGTTTCCATCGAATATTTTCTAACGAAAAAAAGTTCATCAAATGCATTTATTTGAATTTTTCTTATTTATTTGGGGGTCCCAACAACCCTGCTTTTTAAAACCTTAAAAAACCACCACAAACAAAATGAACCCTTTACTCCCCCACACATGTATTCGATGCACTTTTTTCCTTAGAAAATATTGAATGCAAACATTTTCGATGGAAAATGTTTCGTTGGAAAGACTGCATACCTGCGGAAAGTTACGGGAAGGTGGAGTGATACCCTGGAAATACCAGAAGGTGGCAGGAGAGAGAAAACCCAGAGAGGGGAGGAAGAAGGAGAGAAACGTAAACTCCAGAGAGTGAAGGGAAGCAGAAATGGAGAATTCCAAGGAGAAGAAGAGGGTGAGAGGGGTATCTTACCACAACAAGGTGAGCAGGGCCTGTCTTCCCCAGAGGTGAAAGACAGACAGAGGTGTAGACAGGGTAGGGCCTGAGCTGGCCAGGCCCACCCAAAATCTGTAAATGCCCACTCATCATAGCTGTATGGGCATTTACAGATGTCAATGCCGTTGCGGTGGGCCCAACTACATTAGCTTCAAGCCCACTTGTTAGACACTCCCTGCTACGTCTCTGAAGACAAAGGCTTAAAAAAGCACAAAGATCACTCGGCGGTCTTTATAGAATCACTCTTTGCTGAGATGTCGATGGAGATGACAATTCGAAGATCATGGCTATCAGCGGTGGTTGTTGCAATCTTTAAGAAGGGAGATTGTACAGACACGAACTACTACCATCCAATTGTCCTCCTCGATGTAATTGGCAAATTATTTGCCTCTTTTACAGCAGTGGTTGTCAAAATGGGCAGAAGATGCAGGTATTCTGGACTGCAGACAAACTGGGTTCACCAACCTCATGATGTGAAAACCTGCTCAAGCTAGAAACAATCAAAGGGGGCAAAAATCTGTTTTTGGCGTTTATCGACCTTCGTCAGGCGTTCAACAGTGTGAACCGTGCGACTCTATGGAAGAACCTTGCGAATTGGAATTGTCCCACCGAGCTTCTTCAACCAATTTGAGCGCTGCACTCCAATACGCCCATAAGAGTTAGGTTAAACGCAGAAGGTGACCTTACTGTACGAAATCCAACGGGACGTGGAGTTAAGCAGGGTTGCCCACTCGCCGCACTGCTATTTAAGCTCTATATGGCCGATCTATCAACAGCTTTTGAAAATTGCCAAAAGTAAATGGCCATCATTTAATCTGGGCAATCTACGCGGACGACCTAGTCTTGTTGGATACTACAGAGATAGGCCTCCAGCAACTATTGAACAACTTGATTATATACTTGGAAGCCAACGGCCTGCAGTTAAATGCAAGTAAGTCTTAAATAATCACATCTGGCACCAATCTAGGAAAAAGAGGGAACCAATTCAAATGGACTGCAGCAGAAGAACATTTAGAAAAAATTGAGTCCATCCGGTACCTAGGTATATTGTTCAATAAATCAGTTAGAGAACAACAAATCAGACGCCCCAAACCATGAAATTAAACGCTGATTATGGAAAGTTTACGATCAAGCTGATCTTAATGTTCTTAATGGCGATCCAGAAGGTGCTGGCAATGATCGTGTTTGGGAGTGAAACTGGCCTAAACATCAGACGATCAGTGTGTTGGAAGGCCAATTTTGGCGGTAAGTGTTGCACCTTCCAAGATTTATGCCAATTGAGGCCATCCGATATGAACTTGGGCTGCAGTCCATGTATGTAACCGTCCTGTGGAAATCGGTCATGATGTTGAGAAAAATGTCCCTGAAGCAGCCAGCTCCTGCGTATATCATCTTTAGTGCCACAGCAGGAAGATCTTCTAATGGTTTGCTAAATGAGTGGATTTCTAAGATACTAGTTCAATTGTCTAATGCGAACATCGAGATGCAAACATTATTAAACCACCAGTGTGCCACAAAAAAAACCCTGACATATTGTGACTGGATTACAACCTTAAATAAGAGAGCGAAGTACATTACCGCCTTAAACTTGGAGCATGAAGCTCAAGGTGTGAATATTACTGCAAAATATTTGATGAAGTTCCCTAGTAGATGTCATTGAGACCAACTTCTGCGGCTGCGTCTAAACCTCTATCCGACGAAAGATACTATTAATTTGACACAATGTCAAGGTCTAGCATAATCTCTGCCGATTCTGTGCACAAGCAACTGAATCAGTCAAACATTTGGTCATCGAATGTTTAAAGTTAATATCACAGCGAAGCATGTATATGGCAAAACATGCACCAAAAAACGATGACTTGGAAACATGGTGGATGATAATTCTGTCTGGTCAAAACTTCATGCTAGTATGCGCAATAATTGACAATCTTGATAAGATTTTGCTAAAGCAGAGCGGCTGATAACGGCTGATGAAATGGGTATTATGTGGGGATTGGATCTCTATTAAGTGTATGTACATGTAAAATGAAGTTTGTAATAAATTAAGAAATGAACAATAAAAAAATAAAAAGAACATGTTTTGAATTTTTTTTTTCAGCTGGTAGAAAATTTTAGGTGCAGCATTCAAATGCAATCTGTTGGTACCAAGACAGAGTTATAATTAACACACCACAAAGCATAATGGTTGTGACTTGATTTGGTTAATACCAGTGAAAATCGTTCGGCTTACCTTGCCAAATAATTTCCCCACTACGGATCAGTTTGAACTTCTTTTTTCTGTCTAGCAGTCCCTTCTGTACTCTGCAACCTGCTACGGGTGCTTTCCTTTTCCCTATCGTCACATCAAACATCGCTAGCACTAGAGCCTCTCCTAAAAGAAAAGCAAACAGCAGCTTTACCATTAAAGTAAATGCAAACAATTGTCTGAACATTGTGTACAGCACACAGGAATGATTACATTTATGATACAAGTGAGTGTGTATGCATGTGTTCCCCGCGCAGAACTGTGGGGGGATTTGTTACCATGGTGTTCAGATTAATAAATGCTTTATTGCCCAATTATTTCTAATGTGGTTAACAACATATGAGAGATGTGGAATGTGAGGTTAATGTCCTATTACATTAGGTTTTGTGCACCTACAGTCAGATACTGAAAGATCAGACATGCGTTCCTATTTGATTAAGGTTAGCTGAAAAACTTAAAATAAAACAATTTCGTAAACAAACCTACATTTTACAGAGAATAGGTCCTGTGTGGTTTCCTTAAAGGATGATACAAAACATTTTGGGGGGCATTTTAAAATGCGTCAAAGAAGAAAAGGATGCCTAGAAACGTGGCATAATGCTTTTACGCCTCCATTTCCTGCTCTGGCCCATTGTTGTGCACTGACCAGGCAGAGAAGGGGCATGGAGAATAGTTAAGCTCTACACCATGTTGATCTCCTCTGTTTTGCATGCCTATGGAATCTGCCTCGATTGAGCACCTGCTAAAGAACTTGCAGATGCTGTAGAAATCCATTAAATGGGCACCGGCACACGATGACGTCATCACGTTCACAAATTAACAAGGGAGTCCTGGGAGTCCCCCTGTGTCATGATCTCTGCTTCCAAAAGGTCAGGGTTTTCCCAACTCCCTTGGAAGCAGATCCATAACCCAGGTTCCGAGTGCCAACCAGTCCCAATTGGGACCTTTTGGACCCAGTCCTGGCGCCAGTGGCACCAGGCTCATAAATATGCCCAGTCCCAGCGCTGGAAGCGCCGGGCTCATAATGCTTGGGTGGACTTACCTGCAGCAGACCATGCTGCTTACTTGCCTGCCAGTTGAGTCTCTGATCCTCTTCTGTTTGGAACTACTTTTCCTGTTGGGTGGGGCAGGAGCCACTCCCTAGAATCAGAACACTGGAACTCTTCTGGAAAGCAGGAACTCTTTTCTTACCTAGGCGTGGCTGTGGAAGGAGACACCTAAGCACTACAGGAGGCTATTTAAACCACACCCGATGGATGAATCTTGCTTTGCGTTATTCTGCATCCTCAGCAGCAGAACGCTCATCGTGTCTTCTGCATCTGATCCTGGGCCTAAGGAAAAAGGCTTACCATTCTGAATCCAGTCTTCAGCAACACCTATAAAGACAAGAAAGAACAGGTTAGCATTACGGTCTTCAGTGACAGCTCTTCACTTACCTGGTCCATCGGCTGTCACCAACGCCTTGCGCTGCATTCCGGCATCTGAAAGACAAAGGCTTACCTACTCTTCGTGCGCTCCGGAAGTCTTCACACTGCATTCCGGCATCTGAAAGACAAAAGCTTACCAACTCTTCGCACGCTCCGGAGGCCTTCGGCGCTGCATCCCGCATCTGAAAGACAAAACAAGGTGCGTTTAAAGACATTGGGGAACTTTAATACTCACGTGCCATTACCCCTTTCCACATCTAACCCAGTGGGTATTCCGGCACCCTGCAGCCGCCCCGAACTTGTACCTGCAAAATAAAAAGACAGTTAGAGTGCATCGTGAAGCAGGCAACAAGCGCTTACTTACGTGCTTCCAGGCGATTCTATTCATCACACGGGCTCCATCTTCAACTCACTTCAGCCCGCCATCCGCCATCGCCGGAACCCTGCAAAACAAGAGACATCATTACTAAAGACTTTAAAGACATTAGAATTACTCGAAACTTACCGTTCGTGCAGTAAACTACGGACAGCAGTCCTCTGAAGTCAAGAGGCCTGCTCCCCTTATCCAGTGAAGAAACTGGTTACAGCACCCTGCCTCGAGGCAGATGGAGAGCACGGCGTTCACTTACCTAAGGTGAGAGCGTTAACCTTTGGGGTTCTACAGGAGAAGAGAAAGGGAAGAAGAGAGAGACATTCAATAACCCAGTTCATTAATCCCACATTTTCTATCTGCAGACATCTTACCCTTCAAGCCAGACATACAGTGCACAGAGGTCCAGCCCAAAGAGCCAGCCGTGTGTTACACATCACCTTTGAAGATACGGTATACGCCCAGTCAAGACCGGCGCCTCTACGGGAATCAGGTGAGCGTTACAGAACGCAAAGCCTACCACAAAACTCCCATCCAGGCGCTATGGAAACCTCGGATACCGACCAGCTAGCCCAGTTACTTGGGGAACTAAGGGCAGAAGTGCATGCAGCCCGTCAGGAAACGAACGCTCTAAGAAGGGAACTGATTATTTCCAAGGAGCGAACAGATGATCTCGCTAGACAATTGCTACAGTCACAAGCCGGACAGATCCCGTTACCCGCATCTGGGGGAAATCTTCCTTCTACATCCTCTATGAATCCAGTGCAGATCAACCTACCTGGGAATGTACCTCTGGCTCCGCCCGAACGATTTTCTGGTGACCCAAAGAGGTTTGCAGTATTTATCAATCAGTGCCGGTTGCATTTCTTATGCCGGCCAGCAGCCTTTCCAACTGATCAAGCTAAAGTAGCTTTCGTGCTTTCGTACCTTAGTGGCAATGTGGCAGACTGGTCGATCCCTCTAGTAAATCAAGATGATCCGGTCCTCCATGATTTTCAAGCTTTTCAGCTCAGTATGGAAAAACTGTTCGCAAGACATTCACAGGGGCAGGCCTTGGACAATGAGCTTCTTCCGTTGCGACAAGGTAATCAAGACCTTTTGGCTTATATTGCGTCTTTCAACAGACTGATAGTGGAAACTCACTGGCCTGAGGACAAAAGGATTACGCTGTTTTATAGAGGTCTACGCGGAGAGCTCAAAGATGTGTTAGCCCAAGTAGTGAATCCCCCACAAGATTGTTCGGACTATATAGACTTAGTCGTTCAAATAGATCACAGACTGCAGAACAGGAAGGCTGATCGTTCCAAGTTTGATGCTCGAGTATTTTCCAAACCGCCAACGCCTTCCAAAGGAGTAGACTCCGGGGAACCCATGCAAATAGGGGGTCTGAAAGGTCCTCTAACACAAAAGGAGCGGGAAAGGAGAAAACAGTTGCAATTATGCCTCTATTGCGGAAACTCAGGGCACTTTCTTCGAGACTGTCCGGTGAAACCTGCCAAGTAGGAGCTGCAGTTACCAAAGTTACAAACTCTGAGCAGGGAAACGACCTCGCCCGACAAGAATAGAGGTCCTCTTGCCGAGCGTGAAAACCAGTTCCGTGACCTCGCATTTCGTGATACCTATGGTCCTCATTAGCCCTGATAATCCAGATCGATTACATGCAATTGAAGCTTACGTCGACAGCGGTGCCATCGGCAATTATGTGGATCATGAAATGGTTTTGAGGATGAATCTAACTCTTTGTCCCAAGGCTGTAAAGGACGTCATTACTATGGTGGATGGTACGGAGATAGCCTCCGGGCCAGTAACGCATACCACTCAAGAAGTGACGCTAGTAAGTCAAGATGGACACCATGAGAAGATCGTGTTCGATGTGATCAAGGCCCCTCAGTTTCAGATTATTCTAGGAATACCTTGGTTAGAGAAACACAATCCTCTGATCGATTGGCGAGCAAGAACGGTCCAGTTTCCAGAATGTGTCTCTACTTGTCACCCTCCACCTGGTGTTGCACTGGCAGCAATTTCTTCAGAGACTCCCCAGTTACCTCCCGAATACCTAGAATACCAAGATGTTTTCCGGAAGGATCAGGCTAACTCTCTACCTCCTCATAGGTCTTATGACTGCCAGATCGACCTGATACCTGGATCTTCTCCTCCTTGTAGTATAATTTATGCCCTCACCGAGCCTGAGAACCTTCACCTTCGACAATACCTGGATCAATACCTGGCAAATGGGTTTATTCGTCCTTCCAAGTCCCCTGCTTCTTCAGCTTTGTTCTTCGTTCCAAAAAAGGAAGGAGACCTTAGAACTTGTATAGATTATCGCTCCCTGAACCAGATCACCGTTAAGAATAGATATCCGTTACCTTTGATCCCTGAACTCCTGGACCAAGTCAGAAAAGCATGCATATATACAAAGCTGGATCTTAGAGGAGCTTACCACTTGGTACGAGTAAAAGAGGGTGATGAATGGAAGACGGCCTTCCGCACCAAGTATGGGCTATTTGAATATCAGGTCATGCCCTTCGGACTTTGTAATGCCCCGGCCGCCTTTCAATATTTTATGAACGATGTCCTCAGAGAGCTCATAGATGTGTGTGTTGTTGTTTACATTGACGACATCCTCGTTTATTCTTCATCGGAATCTGAACATCGGAAACACGTGAAAATGGTCCTCGAAAGATTGCGTCAACACAAACTTTTCGCTAAGTTGGAAAAATGTGTTTTCAACGTGACTGAAGTTGAATTCTTCGGATTCATATTATCACCTGGCGGAGTGCGTATGGATTCAAAGAAGGTCGATGCAGTTCTCAAATGGCCATCACCATCCTCCGTAAAAGGTGTGCAAAGCATGTTAGGCTTCGCTAACTTTTACCGCAGGTTTATCCCCGAATTCTCTCGAATAGTCCAGCCCATCACTGCCTTGTTAAAGAAAAACAAACGTTTTGAATGGTCTACCGAGGCGGAACAAGCTTTCCAGGATTTGAAGACTAAATTTATCTCTGCACCAATCTTAAAACACCCTCGCCCCGAACTCCCCTACATCGTGGAAACTGATGCTTCAAGCCTTGCCATGGGGGCAGTTCTATAACAAAAGGACCCGGTAACCAATCAGTTGCATCCCGTGGCATTTGGGTCCCGCAAATTCTCGCCTCCTGAAATCAATTACACGATTACTGACAAGGAACTTCTGGCTATCAAGTCTGCCTTTAAGGCTTGGCGGCATTATCTGCTGGGGGCCCGACACACCGTTACTGTGATTACGGATCACCAAAACCTGCAATATTTGAAAACCGCAAAAGCCCAATCCTCTAGACAACTCCGTTGGGCATTATTCTTTGCCGAGTTTGACTTCATAATTACCTTTCGACCTGGTACAAAAAACGGTAAAGCTGATGCCCTTTCTCGGATGGGAGTGGAAGAACACTTGATCAACCCTAAACCTGTACCAATCATTCCCGAACAAAGAATTCTGGGTGTAATCGCCACAGAATCCATAGAGGAAGTTAAGGATAAAGCCAGGCAACTTGTAACTCCAGCAGACATACAGAATTGGCATCTGCAGGGAAAGGACTTTGCAGTAAAGGACAACTTATTGTATTTCCAAGAACGATTATACCTACCCAGCACAGATTTACAGAAAAAAGTAATCTCTTGTTATCACTATTCTTTAATGGAAGGACATCCCGGTATGGCCAAGACCTCAGAAAAGATCAAGCGCTACTTCTGGTGGCCGTCTTGTAAAAAAGATATCAGAGACTTTATAATGTCCTGTGGAGTATGCGCCCAAAACAAGAGTCAAAAGGAAAGACCAGCAGGCCTCTTACGCCCTATTGACATCCCACCTCGCCCTTGGCATACGCTTTCTATGGACTTCATCACCGATCTACCTCCATGCTCCGGATACAATACGATTCTAGTAATCGTGGACTTATTCTCCAAGATGGCGCATTTCATTCCGCTCAAAGGCTTGCCAACAGCAGCAACTCTGGCCCGAGAATTTCTCGAAAACATCGTCCGACTGCACGGTTTTCCTTCGGTTCTAATTTCGGATCGAGGTAGTCAATTTATTTCTCATTTTTGGCGAAGTTGCTGTCGGTCGGCTCAAATTGATGTGAGACTATCGACGAGTCACCACCCTCAGACCGACGGACAAACCGAGAGGACCAATCAAACTCTGGAACAGTATTTACGCTGCATGCTGCAACAAACTGAAAAAACTTGGAAAGACATCCTTTGGATAGCCGAATATGCCTACAATAACTCTGTCCATTCGGGAACTGGGAAAACCCCGTTTTTTCTTTTGTACGGCAGTCACCCTCGAACCTCGGAGTTGGATCCCCTCCAAGATCTTGAAACACCAGCAGTAGACTACCTGCATTCTACAATCACCCAAGCCTTTAAGGAAGCTGTTTCTCACCTTCAAAGGGCTAAAGAACAATACAAGAAAGGAGCAGATCAACATCGGAAGGAAGCCCCTCAATATCAAGTAGGGGATCAAGTCTGGTTATCCACCAAATATCTACCTCTAAAAGGGCCACGCACATTCAACCCAAGATACCTTGGTCCCTATTCCATCACTACCATAGTAAACCCAGTAGCGGTCAAGTTGGACTTGCCCCCGCACATGAAGATACATCCGGTCTTCCACGTCTCTCTATTAAAATCCGTGCAACCTCAAACCCGGCTAACCAAATCTCCAAAACCTATCCTAGTGGATGGAGAACTCGAGTTTGAAGTCAAAAGCATTCTGGACTCCAAGATCTCCAAATCTAAACTATTCTACCTAATTGACTGGAAAGGCTACGGCCCCCAAGAGAGATCCTGGGAACCTGCTGAATATGTCCACGCTCCTCGCCTAATCAAAAGATTTCACCGAACATTTCCTGACAAGCCAAAACCCCCGGAGAAGCCCGGTTTGGGAGGGGCCTTGAGGGGGGGTACTGTCATGATCTCTGCTTCCAAAAGGTCAGGGTTTTCCCAACTCCCTTGGAAGCAGATCCATAACCCAGGTTCCGAGTGCCAACCAGTCCCAATTGGGACCTTTTGGACCCAGTCCTGGCGCCAGTGGCACCAGGCTCATAAATATGCCCAGTCCCAGCGCTGGAAGCGCCGGGCTCATAATGCTTGGGTGGACTTACCTGCAGCAGACCATGCTGCTTACTTGCCTGCCAGTTGAGTCTCTGATCCTCTTCTGTTTGGAACTACTTTTCCTGTTGGGTGGGGCAGGAGCCACTCCCTAGATTCAGAACACTGGAACTCTTCTGGAAAGCAGGAACTCTTTTCTTACCTAGGCGTGGCTGTGGAAGGAGACATCTAAGCACTACAGGAGGCTATTTAAACCACACCCGATGGATGAATCTTGCTTTGCGTTATTCTGCATCCTCAGCAGCAGAACGCTCATCGTGTCTTCTGCATCTGATCCTGGGCCTAAGGAAAAAGGCTTACCATTCTGAATCCAGTCTTCAGCAACACCTATAAAGACAAGAAAGAACAGGTTAGCATTACGGTCTTCAGTGACAGCTCTTCACTTACCTGGTCCATCGGCTGTCACCAACGCCTCGCGCTGCATTCCAGCATCTGAAAGACATTACCTACTCTTCGTACGCTCCGGAAGTCTTCACACTGCATTCCGGCATCTGAAAGACAAAAGCTTACCAACTCTTCGCACGCTCCGGAGGCCTTCGGCGCTGCATCCCGCATCTGAAAGACAAAACAAGGTGCGTTTAAAGACATTGGGGAACTTTAATACTCACGTGCCATTACCCCTTTCCACATCTAACCCAGTGGGTATTCCGGCACCCTGCAGCCGCTCCGAACTTGTACCTGCAAAATATAAAGACAGTTAGAGCGCATCGTGAAGCAGGCAACAAGGGCTTACTTACGTGCTTCCAGGCGCTTCTATTCATCACACGGGCTCCATCTTCAACTCACTTCAGCCCGCCATCCGCCATCGCCGGAACCCTGCAAAACAAGAGACATCAGTACTAAAGACTTTAAAGACATTAGAATTACTCGAAACTTACCGTTCGTGCAGTAAACGACGGACAGCAGTCCTCTGAAGTCAAGAGGCCTGCTCCCCTTATCCAGTGAAGAAACTGGTTACAGCACCCTGCCTCGAGGCAGATGGAGAGCACGGCGTTCACTTACCTAAGGTGAGAGCGTTAACCTTTGGGGTTCTACAGGAGAAGAGAAAGGGAAGAAGAGAGAGACATTCAATAACCCAGTTCATTAATCCCACATTTTCTATCTGCAGACATCTTACCCTTCAAGCCAGACATACAGTGCACAGAGGTCCAGCCCAAAGAGCCAGCCGTGTGTTACACATCACCTTTGAAGATACGGTATATGCCCAGTCAAGACCGGCGCCTCTACGGGAATCAGGGGAGCGTTACACCCTGCCAGACATTAGTCCAGGTTACGAGAGCCTTACCCAGATTCTTCAGCTCACTATCTTTCTCAGAGGAGGAATATCCAAAATGTATCAGTCTTTGTCCTGCCCTGGGGCAGTCCAGCACCGAAAAGCTAGGCAATTCTCCTCTGAATAAGTGTACCAACACCAACCCTAGACACGTGTTTCGGTCTGGTTGGACCTCATCAGTAGGGTGGAGCTGTGCCTCTCTAAGAACAGTGAGCAAGGGGTCCACGTCTGGATTCCCCTAGTAACTTAGGGTGAGACCCAAAGCTACTTAAAGTATGCAAATTAACAAGGGGTCCTGGGAGTCCCTTTGTAAATGGGCGCCGGCACACGATGACATCATCATGTTGACGGCATCACCATGTAACGCATGCTGGCACCATTTTAAAAAAAATATATAATAAGCAAGCAGGGCACATGAACTCGCGCATCTGTGCGAGTCGGGTGCCCTGCTGACCGAAAACTTTGCTGAACAAGGTAAAACCCTGCTTTATGAAGAGGAATGTTGATACCATGGACTCTTTCTGAATGTAGACTGGGGGCACCAATTGTCATATCAAAATGTTCTAACATACAGGTCCGGACAAGATTAGGAGTCATGATAACATATCTACCCCAACAAACTAAGGCATATTCATTATAATCTTTGCATCATAGCATTGTGATCTCTTTGCGACAAACCCTAAGGACATTGTAACATTGTTGAAATAACTAATGTATTACAGAATTATGGAGGGCACCAGATTCAATGCAAGATAAATTAGGGTTCACCCCAAATAGAAAATAAAAGGTCTGGTAAAAATTAAAAGGAAAACCATTCTAGTATGAAATGTAACATACCTATCACAGTTTCTTGAAAAACCTAGCTTAAACATGTTCTATGTATATGTTTTTCTTTACTTTTTGAATAGTCCCATAAAATGATCTTGGTTGACCGAAATGCATTGGACATTATTTGCCACTGGCCTACTTTTCAACTGTTTTTAGAATAAAGATCACGCTTAGTGAAAATTCACAAACTATCTGACGAATCATCATTTACATATACTTATGAACCTTGATACAATATAAAGTGAACCATTCAGTGGATCTCCACGCAGGTCCTTCCAGTTGTCTGGGACACCCAACCTAGACTAATATTTGGCAAATATGAAAAAATTGAGTGGCCACTACTTCAATGCAATGTATACTTTTCCCATGTTAATGTGTAAGGACATCAGCTGAAACACTGAAAACCCATGAAACAACAGTAGGAATTGTAATATTGTGATGGCCTTGCTCTTGGCCCCCCGATTGTTCTTACTCATGACATCAGCGCCTTCTATGTTATGGCTGATCCGAAGACCTCCGGACCTAGGGTAATGGACATGATAAAGGAGTTTGGTAACTGCAATGGCTAAGAATTAACTAGGAGAAGTCAGTCCTCATCACTGGAAGAGGCGGAGAAGAAGCAATACCAGATCAATGTCCCCTAAGGGTGGAGAAAGAGTCTTTTAAATACTTAATGATTCAGATATGTATAAAGAGGACGACTTTTGTAGAGGAACTTATATCAGGTCCACAGCAGGCTTAAAGACGACTCTACCCATTGGTCGAGACATCCGATATAAATGATTGGTCAGGCGAACCTTTTTAAGAATTCCTAGACTCCTGTATATCCTATAAAACACTCCATTGAAAGTTCTGCTGACAGTGTTTGATCAAGTTGAGGGGCTAGTTAGGAAGGTGGTCTGGGAGTGGTGGGGAACACCAAGGGTGAAATTAAAGACCTTGTACCGATTGCTTTGGGAAAGAGGAATAGGGCTTCCGGATGCCCACTGATATTACTGGTCTTCCCAGCTAGCAGTAGCTAATGGGTGGTTGGTTGATGGAAATTCAAATGTCCACCTGGGGTTGGAGAGGGATGACTCCATGTGTTGCAGGTCCTCTTATGGGCCAACCCAAAGAGTGGATCTACCATAAGTTACCATCCGTGCCATATAAGCGAAAAGAGTGGTCACAAATGTCCTCGGATTGGGAAGGGAAGGTCACGCTCCATGTCTCAATCTGGGATAACCACAATATGACTGAGGTTAAAACACTGAGGGTATTTCATTTTGGGTAACCAAGGGTATTGATAAAATAGCTCATGTGTCCCAGGGATGAGTGGTGCTCTTTGTGAATCTGCAGGACAGATTTTGCCTGTGGAAAAGAGTTCTCTTGCGAAAGCTCTTGGTCCTATCCAGGTAGTATCTCAGCGTACATCTTACATCCAGACTTGTATATTAGGCTCAAGTTCGCATTGCGCAGACAACTTAGAAGGTGGCAATACTGTGATGAATAGAGGGTATTCGTCCCTTCTCCCCAAGGCGGAGCAACCCCCTTTGAGGCTAGGGAGGTGAGCGTGCTCCACAAGACCCTCCCTAGGGTCTGGGCAAGAGGGACGTCACTGGGAGCGACTCCCCCTTAGGGGACAAGGCTCCCGTTCTTATGAGGAGCATTCTAGATTGCCCAACATATAGGCATATATGGGACTGCCTGCTAGGAAGAAGAATAACATCTTCATGTTTGCCTTCATGCAATGCTGAACTAAATCCATCAGAAAAAGGAAACGAAAATGTCTCTTTAACACATGACGTGTATTTAACTGAGACGAGAGGAGGATGGTGGAGGAGACAGTACGGTACGCAAGGGAAGCCCCCTGACGTGATCGAACCTTGGAGTAGCTGAGCAGAGACAAGCCGCAGAGCCCGCGACTTTTGAGTTGGAAACGAACACCAGAGTGAGATGCAGAGAGACCAGAGAGAATGGCAACGGAGAACCCGCTGCCCAAGAAGCAAGAGGTATCCAGGAGCTGGCAGTGGCATGACCACGAACGGTTTGTGATGGTTGAGACACCCGAAAAATGACAACGAAACAAACACAGCTGGGAGACGGCTGCAGCCTAAGGGGAAGCCAAGAACAAGGCACCACCGAATGTCTTGAATGGGAAAACCGCCAACGAACAAGAATACCCAAGTGTGTGCCAAGCCCTGCAAAGTTCCCCAAAGCAGATGAAGGTACTGGGGCACACAGGAAAAGCAGTAGGTCACCGGGACGAGAGCACATGAACAGTGCAACTCGTCCCAGTCATAAAGATGAGATCCGAGGAATAACATTGTTTGATTACCACTGTGAAAGGCTCATAACACAAATGGCAAGTAAACCTGTAAGGAGAATAAAGAGACACTGTAGACAACAACCCAGGGAAAAGTTCTTATGAACAAAAAGACAGAGTGGGTAAAACAAGGCTTATGCACAGCTTCTAAGGAATGTGATATAAGACTATCAAGAGAGCCAGATAAACCAAGAAAGAGTATAACAGAGAGAACCTAGGAGTGGGGAAATCTAAAAGGGGATCAAGTCCCATGCAAAGTAGCCAAGGATGAATTGAGAGACTGTAAAAGGATCATAAGTGAAGACAAGAGTGTGAGAGACCATCTCAAAACAAGTTGCAAGCAGCACACCCTTAAAGAGGGCACCAAACCCAGACGTGTTTTACAAGAGCTCATGGAGGAGATTTCCAGGGCTTAGCAAAGAAGATTGCATTCAACTCAAGGGTTTAGGTTTACTTGGTCGAAAATATTTAACTGTATATTTGGTCGAAAATGCGGGGGGAGGCCCCCAGCAAACCCGCCCCATTTCCTTACTCTCTCTCTCTCTCTCTCTATATATATATATATATATATGAAGTCCTTTGTTTTCTCTATATGTCCACTTACTGAATAATAAACACACAATTACGCGTTTCACCCAAACTGGGCTTCGTCAGATTGTGAATGGAACAATGAATTCCTTTGCATTTAACCTATGACTCATCAATGCTCTCCTTGGTTTAAAAACACTAAGACTGCTAATTCATTGCACTCTCCTTAGCCTCTAACAGCGGCCATGTTGAATGTCCCTTGGGCTCTAATATCAACATGTTATCATGTTCTGATCCCTTTGTTTGCTGATATAAATATATATATATATATTATTGCTACATTGTGCATATGATGTATATTCAAACTCATTCATTTTAAATGAACTATCATTGTGCAAATATTGCTGTTCAAAAATTGTTGATTTTACTATAGTAGCTATACTGATTTGATTGCTCAGTGTTTTACCTTAATAAAGTGCAACATGCTAGTACTCAATACATTGCTACATTCATTTTGCTATAGTAGCAGTACTAAGGTAATTTCTCAGTGCTATTACCCTAATAAAGTGTGAAGTGCTGGTACTCAATAAAGTGCTACGTGCTTGCTAAATTAGAATGTTTGTAATGTATGCACAAAATTGTATCTGTAGTAATGCAGTAATCAGCGTACAAATATGAGTATTTGTGTTTAACGGGATATTTACTATGCCGCTTAATGTTATTTGTTGCAATCCATGTAACTTTATATTGAGACCTACCAAAGGTGCAACCGATTAACCGCACTATTTTTGGTAATGGGAGTTGATATTAATTCATTTACTTTCAAGAAATATTACGCATGTTCCTTACTGTGCTTACTATATTTGGTAAAGTGCTTAGTGCCTTAGATGATTTCAAATGCAGAGTCCGGCAGTGAGTCCAGTCTGCCCAGAACTCTGGTTGTTTGGTTGGTTTTCCTAGAGGAGCTGCAGCAACTGTGTTTCCAGTCCTCTTTCTTTGACAACTATAAATATCAGCTTACCGCGTGGAGCGCGGCGCGGAGTCCGGCAGTGAGTCCAGTCTGCCCAGAACTCTGGTTGTTTGGTTGGTTTTCCTAGAGGAGCTGCAGCGACTGTGTTTCCAGTCCTCTTTCTTTGGCAACTATAAATATCAGCTTACCGCGCAGAGTGTGGCGCGGAGTCCGGCAGTGAGTCCAGTCTGCCCAGAACTCTGGTTGTTTGGTTGGATTTCCTAGAGGAGCTGCAGCGACTGTGTTTCCAGTCCTCTTTCTTTGGCAACTATAAATATCAGCTTGCGGAGCGGAGTCCGGCAGTGAGTCCAGTCTGCCCAGTCCGCCTCAGACCGCCCTCAGAGCGCCCTTGGGCTATTGTCGTCAAGGCCGATGGAAACGTCTCCAGGCAGCGCGGCGACATTACAACTGGGCGTAGGGGCACACACGCGAAATCGCTTACAACAGCTGCGGAAGCAGCATTCCAAATTAGGAAAATGTAAGGTAAGCGAGCAATGCCTTATTAACGATGTGCTGCCACGGAAAGATGATTCGCGAGCAACTGCTTCTATATCTATAGAAAATGTGTCCTCGACTCCGAAAGGATCCGACGAGAGGCTGTGTATTGCACAGTTAGTCACGTCCGACAAATTGACAGAGTCAGCTGAGTTGCCCGGGTTAGCTGAGGCTGTCGAAGCCATTCACAACTCCTCAGCGTCCGTAGGCAAAGCGGCGCCCAACACTAATAATATTGGCACTGAAACTGACGCGGCTCTTCATTCGATGGTAAAAACTCCTCCTCAGCCAGCACAGAAGCTGGCGTCTGATTCAAGTAAAATAACAGAACATCTACCGATATGCGGAAGTGAACATTCAATGTGTGAGACGACCATTCCTTCTGAACTGGTATTAATAGATCTGCTGGAGCCCCCTCTCGTACAGCATACTTAGATGCTTCTGAAACCTTTTTGTTCGACATAACCGATGCCGACCTGCTGGCAACACGGTCCCCGTCAGTCGGTAGCCTGAAATCACCTTCAACGCAAACGTGTTTCAAGCAGTCTGACGCCCTGTTAAATAATAATGCGACGCAGTATGGTCACACTAGCATACTGGAACATCAAAAAATTGCTACACTGCCCGACATGAGGCTTGACACCTACGAGGGAGTCTCACAATTGAGTTCAACCACATCAAAATCACTGAACACCTTAAACAAGGTTGTCGGAAACGTAACAGTCCATGATAAAAATCGATTGACATCCAATGCACTGATAACAACTGAGAATGAAGTACCTTTGTCGAAAACGCAGCCGTCACCTAGTACGAGCATGTCAATGCCCTATGATGTTGCTGCTCGCGAAGCACGGCTGACTGCTCGACTAAAAACAGACTTCAACCTTATGCGTGAACGCCTAAATTAAAGTTTCTTAATCAATCACGGCAAAGAGCGCACTCCTGCCTGTAAAGTAAGCACTCACCGAAAAGAAGCAAACTATCTACCTCACAAAGCTGTAAATCCGTCTAACCTTGGCTCTACAGTGGGTCCCCTAAATCTGGATGTGTAGGATGACTACCTGCAAAAAAATCGATGGAAACAGAAAACAGACAAAGAAAATTCCAACGATTTCGAATTAGGTCAAAATGAACACAATTTTCCAGGAAGCGGACCGTCTGAAACTTATGAAAGCAAATCAGTAGAAAATTCTATAAATACAAAAGGAAACATCTCTATCGCGGCAGGAATTCAGATTCATAATTATGTCTTGGCAGCAACATCAATAGCTTTAATGCCATTCATGAAATTATATGAAACACTGAATGAAACAGTACGCGACCAAAACTCAATTTTGGTACTGTTAAACAACAAATTATCGCTACTGGAAAAATGTAATGAGCAGTTAAGTAGTCGTTTGGACTTAGAAGCTGCATCAACACACCAATGGCACTCTCGCCTAAACGAAATAACAAGAAGGGAGTCTCATGAAAAAATAGATCTTGCTGAGGCCCTAGTAGAATGTACTAGGTGGATCAGGCATAATGTTGCTGTTCAACCCCACAGCAACATAATGAGAGAGCCTTGCACTGGTAACTATTGTAATCTTGACCAGGGCATGATTCCTCCGCAAAATGTGCGACTTGACCATCTTCTGTTGCCATCTAATGAAATTGAGGATAAATCAACAGCAAAAGAGATTAGCGGTGCAAAAACCACTAACATGAGCGAGGTAACCAAGGCACCCCTAATTGTCTCCACTCCTGTCGCTGAAATAATTAACGAAACAAGAGCCACAGTGAGCTCCTCTACTTCAACTGATGTCCACAGAAATTCCACCATAAGCAATGAGGCACTAGCCGCAAATCCTGGAACAGCTGCGACTGATGTGCATTCCTCCCCGCAGAGTGGCCCGCCAAATCATGTTAATATTAATAGAAAAAAAAATCTCTTTTGACATATTCTCAGGAACGGCAAAAACAATAAAACCAACTAAGACTCTGGCCATCCCGAAGGCAAAACAACCTAACTCCGTGAAAACAGCAAGGAAAGGTCTGGCACCAAAACGCCCACGTACAAACGAGGCCAAATAATTCATAAGGAACTTGACTACGCCTCCACGTCCTGATGTACCAAAAACTACAGCAGTTCCAAAAAAAAAAAACATGATGCTCAATTTGCTGCTAATATTCAAGTAAATGACAACGTAGGCAATTTTGGTGAGTCCACAAAACGTAGACGAGACGACATTAGTCCATCGGTTGGTCAACCCACGGAAGAGTCAATAGATCTCTGTGACTTATCTACTTATACAGTAGAAGATGAGTATGAACTAGATGGCGACTCACATGCGAGGGGTGAGCTGATAAGGGAAAGGGTTGGGACAAAACTACCTACCTGTGATGAAAGATTTGTGCAACTGGAACGTTACCCACTGGGCCCTGTTGGACCACGGTCGGTGGGAGACGAAAAAGGGCGCTCTACGTCTGCTAACGACAGGACTGGCACACAAAGCAAACTTTCGAGAGCACCTGAAAAGCCGGCATTGAAACTCAACCCTAAATATACAAATGCGCAAACGAGAAATCTGAAACAGCACTGTACTCCAAGTAGAGCCGAACAACAGATACCATTCAATGGAAGTCTGTATAAAATGGAACTTGAAAACATCCTAGAAGACATAAATGAAATAAATTTAAACAGAGCAAACGTGATGAGATTGCTGCATAACGTACCTGCTTTGAGGAATATCCGATCGGATGATATCGGAATTGTTGAATACAAAAATGAGTCAAGATCAGACTGGGTAATTCTGCACATGAGGTCCAAAACTGTAGCAAGACCTATACTTGATGCAAAGGATGATCTACTGTTCTTTGGCTTCAACTTAACAACTGGATTGGAACCTAAACCCTCTACTAACTCGACAAACGGAAAAGGCCAATGCCAAAGGTCGAATATCACAAAAAGGGAAGATCTGAGGAAGCAACTTAAACATCAATTGCCACATGCTACTGACGCAAGTAGACAAAGAACCAACGTATAGGATGACGCAGGGTCAAGGCATACGACCCAATTGTTAACGTCATGGAATACCAGAGGCTTCGCCCATTTATTCCAAGAAGGAAGAGCCCATGACATTAAAAGCCTGTTCATCTGTCTGCAAGAAACATGGCTTAGAAAGACGCCTTCTTGGGACGGCTATACAATCTATCTAAATGAGGCTGGTAAAAATCAATTGGGGCGTCCTTTCTCTGGCCTACTTGATATGATAAAAAACTCGTCAGGATGGGAAGTAACTGGAATCCAAAATCCGAACCTATTCGTACAAGCGATCACTCTTGAATCTTCTACTCACATTCAACAGGGAAATAAACAAAAACACCACCTGCTGTTGTTAAACACCTATTGGAATCCTGCAATGATTTCTGATGAGGATTATTTGACGCCAGTAACTACACAAATAGATAGCTGTTATGCATCGTTTGTCGCGCATTAATTTGTGGTGACTTAAACTACACCTGGTTCAACAAAACAAAAGAACATAACCTGAATGATATGCAAGAGATTCCAACTGAAGGCTCTGATTGCGGCACGAAATGGGCATATGAACTATCAACACGTAATTGTGTACTGTTGAATGGCTGTACCAGAGGAGATATTCCCGCGGCCGCTACGTGGCACCGTGGAGTTATAAACAAAACCCTAGATTACATCTGGGTATCTGAGAATTTACACGCTTTAATCTCAGACTTACACGTAAAAAAAATCATCCACAAGCGACCATAATCCACTTATTTTATCTTGGTACATAGGAAACACAAGCATTCAGCCAAGCTATACTGCACAATTGGATATTAACAACTCCCAAAACCGGCTGCGAATAAATAGCAGGCAGATTGACACTTTGACAATGGATTTCATTCATGCTTGTTCCACTAATCTATATGCAGAATATGCAGCTCTACTAAAACAGTATATTAACACAAATAAGAGGACGATCAGAGATCACATCCATCCTTTTAGTCCTGAAGTATGTGAAGCAAAAAAATCATTAGTAAGCGATCTGAAAAAACTATTGGCGGCATTAACCTGCCACAGCAAATAGCCACAAGGCGTCAACGCTATCGGAATTGGATAAAGTCTTTCAAAATCATACGAGACCAGGAACAAGCAGAATTAATGTTGCGCCTCTTAATCCAAAAAGACAGTTCCAACATATGGAAAATAATAAATAGTGGCAATTTGATACAATCAAACTATCTAGCCAACGGTGTGAACGCAGCCACTTGGATGCAACATTACAAAGCGTTTTTCAACAATGACGGTGCCGATAATACTCCTAAGTTAAAAATGGAAGAGTGCAAATGGGATGTCACAGAATCAATTGAGGAAATTACACAAGCAATTCAAAAGTTGAAACCATCATGAGCTGCTGGCCCCGATGGGGTATCAAATGTCATGCTAAAAACGAATAAAGAAAATTGGGCATATTTCATCAAAGTCCTATTCGATCAAATTGCCCAAACATCAAAAATTCCCGATTCTTGGACTAAAGCGATCATTGTCCCGGTGTTCAAAAGAGGAAACAAAGAAGACCCAGCAAATTATTGACCCATAGCGTTGCTAGACACTATGGGGAAGATATTTGCTACATTCCTCCAAAAGAAAATCTCTAAATGGGCTGAACTGAATATGATCAATGACGTAAGACAAACTGGGTTCACCAAAGGAGTCGGTGTGGAACTCAATCTGTTGCTACTAAACCTGGCTAAACTAGATGCTCTAAAACAAAAAAAAGATTGTTTTTAGCATTTATTGACTTCAAACAAGCTTTTGATAGCATCAATCGCAATCTTCTGTGGCAAAAATTGAAGACGTGGGGATGTCCTAATGAACTACTAGCACCGCTGATGGCACTAAATGCTAAAACTAGCATTCGCGTGCGCCTAAATGCAGAAGGTGAATTATCTGATGAAATAAGAACCAGAAAGGGTGTAAAACAAGGTTGCCCTCTTGCAGCCCTGCTGTTCAAACTTTTCATTGCTGATTTGCCTGAAGCTCTATCATTAACACAGTGTTTTCCCCCGAAAATAAACGGTACTCACGTAAGCCACATAATTTATGCGGACGACGTAGTGTTGCTCGACAGCACTGAAATAGGCCTACAAAGATCATTGGTAGCCTTACAGTCCTACCTAACGACAAACCATCTAATGATAAATGTGAACAAATCTCAGGTGATGGCTTTTGGACCTAACACTAAATCAAAAAAAGTGACCAAACTAGAGGGCTGCTTTTGGCGCAAAGTTCTCAAGCTGCCACAATGTGTCTCAATGGTGGCATTGAGGCATGAATTGGGTCTCGACTCCCTGCATTCAATAGTATTGTGGAAATCTATATTATTGCTAAGGAAAATGAGATTACTTCCGGCATCAAAGGCATAGTCAATCTTGGCCAACAAGAACTATGACACATCCGGCTCCTTGCTAAATAGCTGGGAAGAGAAACTACTAGACATTTTGGAAGAAGCAAATATAAAAATGTCCTTGGTTATACAGATACCGCAACTGGCAAAAGTCAAATTCATGCAATGGAAGTGGATCAAAAATGCGGAAAGACGAGTCGCATTAACCTCAGGAATAGACCTTGGCCGGAGTGCGCAAAAAAGGGGTATATTGCCAAAATATTTGGCCAAATTTCCATCTAACTACCACCGGAATCAGTTCTTGCGGTTACGCCTCAACCTTCACAATACAAAGAAGCGTATGATGAGAACAAAAGACTCAATGATTACAAACGACAAATGCCGATTTTGCAAGAAGGAAT
The DNA here is from genome assembly GCF_040938575.1 of Ambystoma mexicanum. Taxonomy (NCBI): domain Eukaryota; kingdom Metazoa; phylum Chordata; class Amphibia; order Caudata; family Ambystomatidae; genus Ambystoma; species Ambystoma mexicanum. The sequence continues at coordinate 668,025,209 of NC_090928.1, forward strand.
CTGAATCCATAAAACATCTAATAATTGAATGCCTGCAGATCAAGGGCCAACGTTCCCTGCACCTTGAACGCTATGCCCCTAAAAATGGTAACATGGCCGAGTGGTGGTCCCACCTGATTACGGGAACAAATGTGCAGTTAACCTGTAACGTGATTAATTTGATGGATATGATATTATCACAACCATTGTAAATATTGGAACTCCTAAGAACAAAACTATAGATAGACGGACCAGCCCACGTCTGCAAAATCCCAAAGTGAAGAAGTGAAATGCATAATGACGTGAGTTAGGGGATTGGAAATGTGATTGACAAAAAGTTTGTTTTCTTTTACAAAACTAAAAGTCCATAAAAAATAAATAAAAAGAAAATGCAGAATTGCAATGACTTTCTCAAAAATGTTCAAGAACATATTATAAAGTGCTCAGTGCATCAAGTATAATAAAGCGCAAAGTTGCTATAGTTCTCTTAAGATATCATAATACATATTATATGTATGTCACATTTTTTTCCCCTGTACCAAAAACCATCAGTGCACAGATTTTATACCACGGTTTGTTATCATGCCTAGGTTATACTTGTCTTCTCAATACCAAAAGGGTCTAGTGTTTTTATGGGATCCATTGTATCAAAAATTGTTGTGATAAAAACATATACTGTGCACGGGATTATTGCATATACCTACACCTCACTTGCTAAAAACTTATCAAAAAACCATATCAGAAAAACATACATCATAATTTTAAAAGTTATTAAATCCTAGGTATCATGTCAATAATTGTTCAGTTTGCAGCCCCATTCATCATTAGATTTTCTTTTTATAATGCAAGCCATTTGTTGTGAAATGCCCATATTTTCACTCTAGCATCTCACAATCACATCTGTTCTTGAAATAGACAATACATGTGTGATCCTTAAACTCATTCTCCTATAAACGTATAGAGCTCTTCATCCTTGTTGTGTCCTCCTGGGGATTTGGTATTATATTCAACTATGTATCTACTTTCCAATTGGCGTAACTGTCTCTCTCTATCCCTGCCTCTCGGATGTTGTTGAACATGATCAATGCCGAAATATTTTAACGGCTCAATGTTTCCTTTATGTACTTCTGAAAAATGTTTTGCTAGAGGATATGTCGGATCATTGTTTTTAATTGCTCTCAGATGTTGCAAAATTCTAATTTTGACTTCCAATTTAGTGCTTCCTATGTACCAGAGGTTGCAGCTACAACTGATTACATATATCACAAATTTTGTGCTGCACACAATGGTTTTTGTAATTTCCACTTTTCCTCCTGTACGTGGGTTTTTATATTGTTTAACATTTTCGCCAAATTTGCATGCTTTACATTTTGCACATTTTTGGAAGCCTTTGAATTTTTCTGAGAGCCAATTCATTTTGGTTTTTGTCTGAAACAAATTTGGAGATACTTTTGACTGTATGGTTTTGGCTTTTCTATATGTTACCGTTGGATTGATACTTAGTAACCCATGAATATCTTGGTCTTTCCTTAACACTTGCCAGTGTTTTGCCAATATTTTTCTCACATTTCTTGCTCCACTGTCAAAAGTAGTGATAAATCTTATCTTTTCTTTCTTATGTGTCCAATGTTCTCCCTTTTTGTCATTGGTTTCTTTGATTTTTGTAAGGATTTCTTGTCTCGCTTGTTTGTTACACTGAATATAAGCTTTGTTAATAGTCGACTTCTTATATCCTCTAGCTTGAAACTTGGATGCTGTTATTTTCGCATTTTGTTCAAAGGTTGATGTTTCACTACAGTTCCTTTTCATTCGGAGAAATTCTCCATACGGTATGCGGTTTTTAAGATTTTCTGGATGGGCACTTTCTGCATGCAGAACCGTATTTGTGCTTGTGGGTTTTCTATATACCTCTGTGGTGATTTCGTTATTGACAATTTTTATCTTGATGTCAAGAAAAATAACTTCTGTTTCACTATGGTTCTCTGTGAATTTCAGGCTTGTACTTCGCATGTTAATGATTTCAAAGAAATCTTTCCATTCGCCTGTTGTTCCTTCCCATAGTATAAAAAGATTGTCAATATAGCGTCTCCAGAGAATTATTTTATTGGTATATATTTGTATGGTCTCGTCTGCAAATAGTTTTTCCTCCCATGCCCCCATATACAAGTTGGCAAAAGAAGGAGCCACTGCTGTCCCCATTGCTGTGCCGCATACCTGTGTATAGTACTGGCCGTTGAACATAAATGCATTGTGCGTTAAACAAAATGTCAACATTTCCAACAACATAAGTGAATGTTCTCTAAAACTTAGCGATCTTGTTGATAAATATCTTTTAATCGCTTCCATCCCGTCTTCATGGACTATACAAGTATACAAAGAGACTACATCTAGTGTAACCAGGAGATAATTTAGTTTCCATGGTATTGTGTCTATTTGCATCAAAAAGTCTGCTGTATCTCTTGTACATGAGCATATTTTGACCAAGAAAATGATCAAAGAAATTAGGTCAAAAGTAAAAGGTCAAATTTGTTTCGAACAAGTAACTAATACCAACTCAAGTGCCATACAGAGACTATAAGAAACTACGAGAAGCAAAACCTTCTCTTGGCTGAATTTAAGTTGGCTCAAATAGTGGTAGGGTCAGGTAGAGTTAGGTTTGGACCAAGGACATCTTTAATTTGGCACTGACGACAGATGAGCACCCTTAATTTCTTTAGAAAGACAGGGTGATCCCTTTAGCAATAGGGAAAGTTAGCCATTTTAACTTAATTTCATTAAAGAGAGTTCAAAATGTTATTAATGTGTCCAACTCCTTCTTCTGAACCGCCACAATACCGGACTATTCCCCAATGGAGGTCAATCTATTGTCAGAAAGAATCTTGAACAAACCCATCTCATCGCTATACCAAGCAATTGTGAATATTACCTCTCCCCCTCACAACGTGGGTCAGTTGGAGAGGATGGAAGCTTTGATGTCTGTCTTTGATGTCAGCATCTGCAGCAGATTCTGACTAGTTCAATTTAAAATTGTACATAGAGTTTATTTCTCTAGATAGTTTCCACACAGGATAGCTTGTGCTCTTGACCAATCATGTCTCCGATGTGCAGTGGAAAGAGGGTCTTTTTCCACATACTATGAGCTATCCACATACTATGAGTTGTCCAAAGATTCAGGAGTGTTGGGAGGGCGTAGTGACCAGAGTGCTGTCCATTTCAGTAAAAAAAGATCTCGGAATGGTGCTAATGAACGTTGTGAACAAGGCAGAGTTAAGTAAATGTGAAAAAGCATTTGTAGCAGCAGTTTTGATGGTAGCCAAGAGATATTGTCACTGGATGGGATGTAGGAGAAGGCCCAAGTCGCATGATGTTGAAGACGGGGGCTGATAATTGTTGCACCCTGGAAAACAGGATGTACAGAGCGAGAAGACTCCCTCAGTAACACCTTAAATTATGGAGCAAATGGGAAGAGCATGCTTCAGGAAATGAATCAAGTTGCCAATGGGACATGTTGGGCAGGGAATATTGAGGCATTGTGAATGCCTAGGTAAAAAATCAGAATGAGGTTCGGAAATGGGAAGGGGCATTGAATTCATGAACAGCATTTGATTACATTGATTACATTGAACACTGTGGCTGTTTTATTTCCAGAGGAGGGAGAGCTTAGTTCTTTTTGTTTTCATGTAAAAACCTCAGTACAATCTTTAAACAATTAAATTGAAAAAAGGCTCCACACAAACCAGAACCAGACCAGAAGACCAAACAATGCAAGACCACAAAAGAACATAAAATGACCATACAGTTCTTAAGTCTGCAAGGTCACCGGCCAAACACCTCAGAAGAAGCCAACTGTCCAGAGAAAAAAAAACAGAAAGACCTGACAAAGATGCGAGTCCTTAGACAGCTTAGATGCCTCAGAAACTGTAAGTGAAAGTAGAAAGGCTTATCACTGCCATCAAGGGAGCTAGGAACTATACAGTTGAATAGTGAGTGTGGCACCCTGAAGAGTAATATGGGCCCTATATAGTGATCCTGGAACTATATGCCTGGACAGATAGCAAACTGGGTGGTATATCCCTGGGAGCATAATAGTGCTAAATGCCGAGGCGGATAAGTATCCCTATTAGACTGATTACCGTGCATACAATACAGTATAACCCAAACTCAGCATCTTCTTGTTAGTGTAGCAAGGCCAAGAAATTATACCCATGACACAGACTTCTTATGGTTAAAAATGAGAGTGCTTTGTCAGTGAAGGTTGGATAAACTTCTACAGATTCTATGATATAAACTAAAAATATTAGGGATTGGCCTAAAGCAAACAGTGCAAAGGATGGGTCAACACAAAGTGCGGCTTCCTCAATAAGTCCAACACCTTCATAAGATCTGGTTAAAATGATAAAGTTTTCAACCTATTCTTGCATGCCCTGTCTCTCCTTGAGACACCCTATCCTACAAAGTAAAGTCCTAAAAAAGATAGCAAAAAACAAGTTCAAACACCTTATTTTAACAATCTTAACACGTCTTTTAGCCTTCTGGTTACCCAAGCTAACGCCGCAAATATTCCAGGATTTGGCCTATAGCAAACATTCACAAAACCTAGCCTTCAAGGTCTAACCCCTAGTCAACACCACAAAACAGAAGCATTCCTTTGGGAAGGTTCTTTGATTAATTAATTATAAATTACTCACTGTAGTGACTAACGTACTCCTAGTCCATAGTCCCTTTCCTCCATACTGTATGGGCGTCCCTCGCTAGGGACGGGAGACGGAACCTTTTTCACCTGAAAAAAATCACTTTTCCCTTTAAATGTAGATGCGTGCAGGGGCACGGCACTGGGAGCATGCGCTTCCCTGACTCCACCCACCGGCGCCACTCCTCAGTCCCCTTTGACGTGTCAACAATATTAACATTTCCCAATGACACCAGTTTTATTAGTGAGGAGGATGGTGGGACATATGGAGGAAAGGGGACTATGGACTAGGAGTACGTTAGGCACTACGGTGAGTAACTTATAATTACGTCCCGTCCCCTTTCGTCCATACTGTATGGGCGAGTACAACTGAATGTAGCCACAGGGCGGAGAGGTGCTCTCTTAAGAAAACAAGTTCCTTAACACTGCCTGACCGAATCTGAGTGATTTGCCCTTGACTGAAATTACTGCGGGCAAATCGTTTGCATGAGAAAGGTGCGAACTACCAAAAGTTTGCAACTTTCTCATGCGAACACACATACATTCTCACACCCACACAAAATACACCCACAACAAACCCATTACACACCCATTACACACCCCCCACCCACACCCCCAACATAAACAAACCACACTTACCTTGTCTTCACGTTGGTTCCCTGCAGCGCCAGTTCCCTTTCACTTCCGTGATCGGGAACCGGCGCTGCAGGGTCCTTTTCTTCTCTTCTTTTTTTTTTTTAAACGGAAGGCTGCGGGGTGTCCCCCGCACTCCTGCTCACTATACCATGCCATATAATGCTACCACCAAGGTTCGAACTTTTGGTGTTCGAACCTTTGGTGGTAGCATTTTTAGATCAAAAGGTTCATACGAACCTTTTGATGCAAGAAGATTGTCCTAAACCGTCTGACCAAATGCGGTGTCCGAATGGGAGCCAGCATCCAAACAGTAGTGCTTGCAGAATGCCAAGGTTGTAGCTCATGTAGCTGCCTCGCTGATAACCTGCCACAGAACGTGCCTCTGGAAAGCAACTGCTGTGGCTTTGGCTCGGATTGCGTGGACATGAATATTCAGTGGAAGCGGTTTGTGCTGGCCCTTGTACGCTTCCTTGTTGGCCGTAACCATCCACCTCGCTATGGAGGCCTTGATGGCTTGACAGTCGGGCCTTGACCCGCTGAAGGTGACAAAGAGAGCTTTCGACTTGCAGAAGCGCTTGGTCCTATCCAGGTAGTATCTCAGCGCACCTCTTACATCCAGACAGTGCAATACCCGCTGGGCATCATCCTTAGGATCTGCGAAGAAAGTTTGTAACACTATCTCCTCGTTTAGGTGAAACGAGGAGACCACCTTAGGTAGTAATGCAGGGTGAGTTCTAAGCCTTATAGAAAGTAGTATATGGGTCTGAAGCCACTAACGCCTGGATTTTGCTGATCCGGCATGCCAAAGTAAGGCCGTCTCAATGGTGACTAGTCTGATGTACGCGGACACCATAGGCTCAAACGGTTTATGCGCCAGGGAGCTCAAGACCACATTGAGGTTCCACACCGGGTGTGGTTTCTTGAAAGGCGGATAAAGCCTGGTTTGGTTTGGCCCGCTAAGTGTCTTTTAACCACCGGATGAGAATACCTACTCCTCCGAGTTCCTGTAGGCACCAATGGCCGCCAGATAGGTGCAGCATGTGTCTACTTGCACCCGAGTATATGCAAAGTGTGCAGAGAAGGATAGCACATCGTTCAACGTGCAGGTCAACAGATCAACCTCCTTTGATTCCGCCCAGTGACAAAACCTGGTCCACTTGCTTTTGTACTGGCTTCTGTAGCATCGCTCCTCGCCCCCTGTATAAAGTCTAGGTTAGCCCGAGACAGATTCAAATTCCTCAGTGTGACCTGTTCAGGAACCACGCTGCAAGGGCAAATTTCTGGAGGGCATGGTGGATAACCGTGCCTCCCTGCTTAGTGAGTAGGTATGCCAGGCCCAGTGGAAGGTGCACCGGGGCCTGATCCGACAGGCTGAGTAGTTCCGAGAACCATGGCCTTGCCGGCCACCACAGAGATATCAGGATGATCCGCAGGTGCCGAGCCACCCTGATCTTGCAGATTAGAATGTGAGAGAAGGAATACGCACTCATGTTGTTCCACTGGATCTGCAATGAATTGCCCAGAGAGCCTCTGCCCTGTCCCTGCCAGAAAGCGAACTGTGGGCACCTCCTGTTCGACCAAGTGGGGAAGAGATGCACCTCTCAGGGTGACCCCACCTGTTGAAAATCCCCTGAAGGACTTGTTCGTCCAACTGCCATTCGTAGTTGCCCGCACCCAGCCTGCTGAGCCTGTCCGCCTCTAGGTTGGCCTCCCCCGGGAGGTGGCATGCCGTCAGGTGCATGTTGTTTTCCAGAGCCCACTCTCAAATCTGGACTGCTAGAGTACAGAGGGGAGAATGAAAGGGGCCCCTAGGGGTCCCTCGCGTTATGGAAACAAGGCAAGTCACCACACACGATAGATACGCCAGACACGAGGTTGTATTCCCAAAGCTAGGGTTTATTGCAAAGCAAATAGTCTCAGTTGGCCAACTCGGTCTCACGCCCCGCGACGTGTATCTCTAGACCTCGAGGGACGCAAGAGAGCGAATTGCGTACATCAGTTAAATATATACAAAATGCATATCATACAATCAGCTTTAACACCGCCCTTTATTGGGTTTCTTTGAACTCGGTTTGATGATGGACAATTTCGACGAATATGACACCTTCAAATATCTATTCTAGCAACAATATGCAACCTTGCAAGTGTAGAGACATCTTTTCTTTGTTGAACAGAACACAGTGCTTCTGTTCGTGTAAGCGAGCTACATACGGGGGAAGAGTCACATTCCAGACCTTGCTATCTATGAGGTGCTATTCGTGTCCTGGGAGCCGACACGCGCTACACGGCTCGGGAAAGGGGGGCCGTAAGAAGAGCATAATTCAAGCCTTTAGCTGCTTTATTCTAACATATTCTACCATATAACGAGACTGGCTGGCAGCTGTGAAATTATTAAATGCCCTGCGGCTCTCCTTCAAGGCTACATTCGGGAGAGAGCCGGGCATTCCTCTTCGGAGCTGCCTACGTTGTGTTTCAATGACCTCCTTATTAGCCTTGTTGCCTTGCGGCCTTGTCCTTTCACGTTCAGACAACAATGTTAACAGTCGAGCAGAGTAAGCAAATAATGTGCTGCAAAGCAGTTTGAACAGAAAGCAATGAGCAATTGTTAGAAAACAAAATGGCGATCCTTGTTAAATCAAAATGGCCGCTCATTGGTCAAACTCGGAAACCTGTATTTCTATCGTTATGTACATGAGACGGTTGGCCTTCGGCCACCAAAATACGTTTGCCTTCAATCGTGAGAGGTGTCCATTTTTCTAGACCGACAAACCCTCCTTTTGGCCGTATGCCAAGCGTCTCATTCATTCATTGTATCCTCCTCTGATGATGATAATTCTGAAGTACCTATGTATGAATTTTGCATGTTATTATAAGCATCATCATCATCATTAATATCTATAGCCATTAATTCTTTCACTGTTTTCATTTCATTCGTGTCTCTGTCATCCCGGCCATAAGTTTGTTTTCTTTTTGTTATCATATGCATACATCCCTTAGTACATCCCTCAGTTATCTCAGTGCAAACTATCGGTAGGCAGTGTATGCAACAACAGCACGTTATGAATATTCCAAACACTACTACTAATATTGCAATCAACTTCCATCCCCAAGAACGGAGTATTCCCCAAAACCAGGACCCTATTCCCCAGCCCCCTTCTCCAGTAGGGAGTTCGGAGCTTAGGACATGCATTTTTTTTATTGCTTCAAAAATTGTAGGGGAGTAGTCATCTACAAATACGCAACACGCTGATCCCAAATCTTGCAAATTCCCCCACGATCAACCAGGATTACATCGAGAGCCATTCTATTTTGCAGCATCATTAACCTAATTCCCTTTTCTTCCAACGTCATGTTAAATAGTAGATCTCTCGTTGTGTTTATCGTATCCTTTAGTATTCTGGACAGCTGTCTTATGTTATAGGAGTTCACTATCTGGGACAAGAATGGTATGAATGATTTTGCTACGTCCTTCGCTATCAAAACACCTTCGCTACTCCTTCAGTTTCTAGATCTTGATAGCCTGGCCATGTCTGCTGTTTCAAAGAGGAACACTCCCGGGAACAGTAGACCAAGGTAACATGTACCTCCCCAGTTTCTGGGCAACCAAGGATATGCTTTTTCTCCACATATAAAATAGACAGGATCTCCCACATATACTGGTTCTATTTCCCATGTTAGTACCGCTATATTCATGCATCCAGTAAATGTTCCTACTGAACAGGAGCCTTTCTTTTTTAGACAAAAAGGGACAGTTCTCGGGTTGTAATTCACCGTGTAAGAAGGGGGGATTGCATCTTTGTTCCCGTCTGTCCTTAGACGAAACGTCATCACAGATGTTTTAACTGGCGGGGACAATCTATCTTGTCTATTTTGTCGTGTTATTTTTCGCATACTTTTAGACGTAGGTTCTGGGATCATCACTTGCGCTTTATGGAATATGGAACAACACACAGGCCTCATAATTATTTCCTCAAACTCATTCATGTTTGTTCTATCTAATTGACCCGTACTACTCTTATTCCACTTCCCAAAAATACTGCAGCCTATTCCTTTCCCCGTATGCTGCGGTAAATGGGCGCATACCCAACAATTATTTTTCTTTAGAATTGCATGCATCATGTTCATGATGAGTAATAGCTTATTGTTCCCATACCCTTCTCTGTGTCTCTCTTCCATTGGGGACAAAGTAATCACCTGAACCGGGCTTTCAGTAGTGGACATATTAACTATTGGTAAGAACATTCCCAATGGGTGTATAGATTCCACATACCATAACACAAAGGCTGTCGTTATTGGTGCTACCACACTCATGAAGCACATGATTATTGTCAAAGCCAGCATACAATTTTTTTTACCATGCGTTTTCCCTAAGTTTACAGTCTTTATAACCAACTCATTCTCAGCAGTGGTGCAGGTGGAGGCTGAAACCGGTCCCGACATTTTTCTCACCGTCCTTCTTCCCGACAAAGTTCGTCGTAGATATCTCTCTTCGTCGCACTTGTCCGGATGGCAATAAGTTCAAAGGAATTGTCAACAGTTTGGTCTGCCAGCCCTTTGCAGCCTGGATTGCTTATTCGTTCTAGGCAAGATCACTTGTCCTCTCTCACACTGCTCAGAGGACTTCTGAACAGTTCTCTATTGCCTTTGTACCATGTGCGCCCAGCTTGTACGCTCTGGTTCAGGACACATGTACTTTTTATGATCGCACCGAGGAGCGTCGAGTCTTGAATTGTCCGACTTGCACAACTCTCACGCTTCTCTCCTCTACACCTCTAGTTCCTTCTCCGTCCATGAGCGGAACCAGAGGTTAGCATAAACACCAAAGAACTGTGGATCACTCTGTCTTTCGAGGCCGCAAATCTTATCGCCTCACTCCTGGTATTGTGTGATCCGTGAACAGTGCCGGTGCACTTCCAGATCCAGGCTCAGAGTCAGCCTGTGGCGCAATGGCAGATGCTGGTGTGCGCCGCGATAGTGATGCGGATTCGGTCTTTGGCTCTGGCGCAATGGCAAGTGCTGGTGGGCGCCAAAGGGGTACACGTTTAGTGTCTGCAGTTATTTGCAATGCAGATTTTGTGTTGGCCAACAGTGATGTAGGTTCTGCTGGGCAACGTTGGGGCACTCTTTGCCCTTCCCCCTTATTGGCAATCTTTTCAGGCTTTGTTTCGAGTTTTACTTCTTGCTCGGACAGATTTAGCGGCAGTGGACTGGCAGCAGTTTCTTTCATTTCTGGAACCGCTGTCTCTTTCCGGTCGTCCGGATTGGGCAAGTCTTTCAGTGAAGATGGGATCTTTTTGGCATGGGTGGCATGGATCCACGCCTTCCTTCCATCCACCCGTATTGCCGTCTGCGTTGCCAGAAGCACTTGATAGGGGCCGCGCCACCTGGGTGCTAATGATGATTTTCTCTCAAGGTTCTTAAGCAGCACCCAGTCTCCTGGCTCCAGCGCGTGCCCCGGACCAGTATCTCTTACGGGTAGAGCCTCCTGCACCTGCTGATGAATCAAACGTAATTTCTGCATTAAAAGGCCACAATAAGTGCTAAGTACAGGATGCTCCACTTCACTCAGTCGCTTTGGCTGAGGTGCGAACCAAACATTCGCCGGCCTCCCTATCACAATCTCATATGGGGAGAGCCCAGTTCTAGCCTGTACAGACATATGCATGCACAATAGCGCTATCGGTAATGCATCCACCCAACTCAACTTGCTCCCTGCACATATCTTGCTAATTTTTGACTTGAGGATTCTGTTGTGCCTCTCAACAAGACCGGCCGAACTCGGATGCCTCGAACTATGAAATCTCTTATCAATCTGAAAACCTGCACATATCTGTAATACCACTGCGCCCACAAAATGTGGACCGTTATCTGACCATATGACACGGGGCAAGCCAAAACGGGAAAAGTATTCTTTAAGCATTACTTTTGCCGTACTCATTGCTGTGCAGTCTTTTAAGTGATATGCCTCCACCGACTTGCTGAATGCACAGATCACCACTAAGACATATTTCAAGTTTTGGCCACCTCTCTATCTCTATGAAATCAAAATGGATTACCTCAAAAGGCATAGAGGGCGGGCCAAAACTGCCTATTGGAGTCACTGTTCCCTTTCCTACATTGTGTTGTACACGTAATGCAGTTCTGCACCAACCTCTCTGCATTCTTCTTTATGTTTACATTCTTCCATACCATAGATAGGTGCTGTATTATTTTCTTATTTTTTTTTTTTAAAAAAAAATTATTTTGAAAATAAACAATACAAACCAAACTTGCAGCATTAATTACAATAGACTCATAAACATCAATTAACACTCGTTACTGCACCCCAATTCCCCCCCCCGCTCAAGAGCTTATCAACATTTCGGTTCTGTATCCACTGCGTGTGGCTGGGTATCGCTTCCTTCCGAAGCTGCAGGGTCCACTACTGTGCCAAACAGTCCTGTAATTAACATCCTCCAAGCCGTCAGGTTACCTACATCTTCCTCCCCGCAATTGCTACATGCCTCCTGCCATACCACCGTTTGAGCCTCCGCCCATTTTTTGCAAGTACCGCCACCATACCTCTATCCGTGGCTTGTGGCATTGCTTCCAGCTCATGGCTATCCTTCTTTTAGCAAGCACATATGCCAAGTCCCTCAGTTTTCCAAGGTGTTTAGTATTCCGTGGTCTGGGGAACCCTCCCAGCAGGCAGGCCCAGGCCGTATCTATGTGTAGTGGGACCCCTTTGTCTGCTAGTTTCCGTGCCACTTCCCCCCAAAAAGCTTCGATCACTGGGCAAGACCAGAACATGTGTGCCATATCCGCATCTTCCTCATCGCATTTCGGACATGCTTGTCTTCCTGCGTTTGCAAACTTAGATATTCTTTTCGGGGTCATATAGGCTCTATGCGTTATGTATAGCTGTATTTTCTGCAATCTAGCATTTCTGGACACTTTCTTATGGTATCCCATGGCCCGTTCCCACATCCCATCGGTCAACTGCGCCCCCACCTCCGCTTCCCAGTCCAGCCTCAATTCCATCAAGTCCTTCCCCACCCGGGTCATCACCACCTCGTATAACCTAGAGATCTCGTGCCCTCCCTCCGATATGTCATATATCGTTCCAATTAGAGCGTCTGGTTCTTCCGCCAGCAAAGTCTCCGGCCAGGTTTTACGGATGGTCTGCACTAGCCTAAGATACGTAACATATTGGCCCCCATGCAACCCTGTCTCTTCTCCCAGGTCTTCGAATTCTTTAATAGCCCCTTCTTGCCATATGTCTCCCAATGTGGCCAGCCCAACCGATTCCCAATAGGTCCTGATTATCATCCTAAGCTGGCTGTCTACCTTAGTTAAGGCAACTAGCGGCACCTGTGGGGAACACGGGCACGGGCTCTCCATCAATTGGCATGCTCTGTGCCACATCTTCCACCCAAGCAACAGCATACTCGGGCGTTCGTTCATTTCAAGTCTAGGAACCCAGATGATCTCTTTTAGGTAAAACGGGGCGCAATCCTGCCCAAACAGCCTAGATTCAGGAGTTTCTTCATCAGAAAGCCATTTGGTTACATATTGCAATTGGCTGGCTACTTAATAGGCCTCAAAGTCCGGCAGCTTGATGCCCCCTCTATCATGGAAGTTCTGTAGCTTCCATAGCGCCACTCTATTGCGGGTGCCGTGCCACAGGAAGTCCCTACACATGCTGTTTAGTTTGGCAAAGAACTTCTTGGGTATCAGGTGTGGTATATTACTGAAGAAATGCAACAGCCTAGGCAGGACCACCATCTTGAGCATCGCCCCCGCCCCATCATCGCCAGCGGCAGCTTCTCCCAAAACTTCATATTCGTGCGGATTTTCTTCACAGCCACCTCGGTATTGTGCAAGTGTTCCCTCTCCACAGTATGATATACATCTATTCCGAGGTAGCGGAAAGAATCAGCTGCCCAAGGCACGGACAACACTGGCAATCATTCCAGAGGGACTCCTGTGTAGCTCCCCAATGGAAACATGCTCGATTTTTGGGGGTTTACCGCTATGCCGGACAGTTCCGCATACTTTTCCATGACCTCTAAAATATACTGAAGATTTTCCTAAGGATATTTCAAATACAGTAACAAATCGTCAGCATATAGGGATATCAGGTGTTTCTCTCCCCCCACTTCAATGCCAACAAAGTCATATTGTTGTCTGAGGTACACTGCTAAGGGCTCCAGGGCTAGAATATATAACATCGGGGACCAGGGGCACCCTCGTCTAGTGCCCCTACTGAGTTGCCACCTCTTAGATATCACTGATCCCGTGCGTACTCTGGCCAGTGGTTCGCTGTACAACAATTCCGCCCACCTAACATAACCCGGCCCCATCCCGTATTCTTCCAGGGCCGCCAGCAACCATGGCCACCTCACCGAATCAAAAGCCTTGACTGCATCTAGGGACACCACCACCATTTCCTCATCGCTTCTGTTCCCCTCTTCAATCACCCGGTGGAGTCGCCCGTGGTTATGAGTTATATTTCTATTGGGGACATAGCCTGTCTGATCCGGGTGTATCAGTTTACTGATGACCCTTCGTAGCCTATTAGCCAGGACCGCCGTCAGGATCTTGCTGTCCTGATTCAACATTGACAGCAGCCTATACGAGCCGCAGCAATGCCCTGGCTTGTTGGGCTTGGGGAGCGGTACGATTAGTGCTTCTCTAAGCGTATCTGGTAGCCGACCCTTCTCAAAAGACTCATTAAACATCTCTAGCATAGGGGGGAGTACCTCTGCCCTATATACTTTATAAAACTCGCCAGGGAATCCGTCCGTGCCCGGGGTCTTGCAGGTGGGCAGCTGTTTCACCACCTCCTCTAATTCATCCAGGGTAATAGGTGCGTCTAGTTCCTCCCTTTCTTCATCACTGATCTTAGGTAGTTCCATGTCCTTCAATGTTTCTCTAATCTCCTCCTGATTTTCCTCTCCTCTGTCCTCATATAGTATTCTATAATAGTCAAAAAATGCCCCATTGACTCCTTCCTGGGTGTCAACCACCTCCCCGTCCTCTCTAGTTATTATCCTAATCGGGGGCCTGGGGGTTTCGCTCTTATATAACCACGCCAACAAGCGGCCAGTTTTGTCCCCACCTGCATGTTGCCTCTCGACATATTTTTTGTAGTTAAGGTTGCAGAGCCTTTCCCAAAGCTCCGCACACCTCTGCTGCAACTCGAGTACAAGTTCCGCGTCCCCTCCTGCCCTGTCGCTTTCGCGCTCCAGTTGCTTCTCTGCCTTCTCTAGTTCCATTAGGACCCCACCCTGCAGGCCTTTTGACTTAGAAATGGCAGTACCCCGCAACACAACCTTAAAAGCCTCCCAGAGTGTACTCACTGAATCCACACTGCTCGTGTTCACCTCAAAGCACTGCAAGATCGCATCCCTGATGTCTTCCCTGAAGACTGAGTCTCTAAGCGCCTCCGCACGGAGGCGCCACGTCGGTATCCGCGCCCTAGGGCGACAGTACTGCCAGGTAAGCACCAGGGGCGAGTGGTTCGACAGGACCCTTGCTCTATATTCTATTTGGGTGGTCTCTATCACCACATCTGGCGTGGCAAAACAATAATCCAACCTCGTATGTAAGTGCTGTGGAGCAGAGTAGTGAGAGTACTGCGTGTCATTAGGGTGTTTCAGTCTCCAAACATCCGCCAGCCCAAAGTCCTCTAGTAATGCCTGTAATACCCTGGCCGCCGGGGTGGGCCGATCAATCTTCTCATCAGACCTGTCTGCCTTTGGGTCGAGCACGCAGTTAAAGTCCCCTCCCCAAATAACCGCTCCCCCTACACACGCGCCCAGATGAGTACATAGGGTTCTGAAATACGTGGCAGTGTTTTGGTTGGGGGCATATGTATTTATAATGCACACCTCCCTATTCTCTACCAAGGCCCTCAGCATGACCAGCCTGCCCTCCGTGTCCACCACCTCCTGTATGAGTCGGAGCGGAACATGCGGTGCCACCCAGATCAGCACTCCCCTAGCATAGGCAGAGTACGGAGAGCCCACTACTGTGTCTCTCCACTTTTTCCCCACCAGTTCCAAATTTTTTGGGTCAGGTGTGTCTCCTGCAGCAGCGCAATATCAATCCTCTGTCTTTTAAGGTACATCATGACCTTGTTCCTTTTTAAATAGCTGTTAAGTCCCCTGAAATTTCATGTTACGATCTTAAGGTCTCCCATGGCTCATGAGTATCTTCTTGCTTCCCATGTAGCGACTCCCCTTTGCCCACGTGATACAGATAGCATCTCATTCTAGTAGCTTCTCGTACCAGCTCAAACCCCCTTTAACTATGTACACAGCAAAACCCCAACTTCCCTCCCCCCCCCCGTCCCTTCCCCAACATCACACACCCCAACTGCTGCCCAGCTCCAACCTCGGAGCTCAGGCACCCCCACATCTAGCCCTGCAAGCACCGCCCGATGCAGAGCTCAGTAGGGTGAGGTCGCCCTAATGGCCACCCAACTAAAACTATCGTGGGGTAAAGAGAATCGTTCCGTAAGGCTCCCGTTAAGTAAACATTAACCACAGTGCTTATGACAAATAGTGCAATCATCTGACCTTCTCTACCGAAGGCTGCGCAAACAACTATATTCAAGTCCCATGTGTCATGCCATCTTGCGGCGCCATCTTCATGCCTTACGTATCTCTTCCGAGCTCTTTCTCGTCCGAACTTCTGACTCCTGGGGACATCCTTGTGCATCGAGCCATCCCATGGCATCCTCCGGGGTCTCAAAAAACAGAGTTTTATGTGCATGAATGACTTTCGATTTTGCGGGATAAAGTAACATATATTTGTGGCCCGCCTTCCTCAATCTCCGCTTTACTGACCCAAAATTCATGCGGCTACGCTGCACAGTCAGGGTATAATCCGGGTAAGCCGTGATGTTTGCCGCTCCTCGTGTGATCGTTCCTCCCTTACGAAAGTGTTCCAGTATCCTCTCCCGGTCGCGGTAATTGAGAATTTTGGCGATCATAGGCCTAGGCGGGTTCCCCGGCGGCGGCCTCCTCGTTAGGGCTCTGTGTGCCCTTTCTACTGCAAATCCTTGGGATAGGGCTCCTCCGGGTATCTCTTGTAATAACATGGATTCAATGAATTCCGTGGGATCACGGCCCTCCATCCCCTCCGGCAGGCCCACGATGCGGATGTTATTGCGACGGGCTCGTCCTTCCGCCTCCTCCGCTCTGCTCTCCAGGTTGCCCACTCTTTGTATCAGGGCGTGCAATTCGGCTTTATGGGAGGCGCAATCCGCAGTGTTCGGGCCGACTTCTTTCTCAAGGGACTCCGTGCGCTCCACCAAGGCCCTGACATCCTGTCGGAGTAGGTTAACGTCCTCTTGAACCTCTCCGACCTTGAGGTCCAGCGCCGTTTTTAGTTCGGTGACGGCTAGTTCGAGCTTAGATTCCCAGGCCGCCCTTAGGTACGCAATCGCCGCCAGGATTTCTTGGTTGGCGCCCGAAGTCATTGTGCCGCTCGCAGCCAGCTTGTCCCTGCTCTTGGTGATGTCCTGACCCGGGGACGTCTTAGTGAAGTCGTCCAGGGTGGGCTGTTTCGCCTTCGGCCTCACCGTCCTATTCGACATGACCCAGGAAACCTGTAGTTTGCTTAAGTGACAAATGTGCACGCAGTGCGCCGCCTCCGCTGGGTCACCGTGCGGCTCACTTCTTCCTTTGTTCCGGACCCTGATCGGCCATTTTGTGTCGTCCTTCGTCTCCGGTGTTCTTTATCTCATCCGCACCGATGTCCGCCGCCGTCACTCCTGCACCATCCAGAAGTTCACCATGCGTAGCCCAATCATTCACACACCGGCATGTGTTTTGTCAGTGGTCGGCGGTCCGTCTTAACGCACTTATTTGCCCGGATCGTTGCAGGATCTCGGGAGCTCCTCCAGAATGCGTCCTCTTACATGGCTCTCGTAGCCACGCCCCCCTGTATTATTTTCTTGGCACAGATGCGGGTGGGGCTGTGAGCCATTGTGACCATTGCAGTTACACAGGAATTTGGCAACATCCAGTTTTTAGTTCCCTTGTCCACCCAACAACCCTCTAAATCTAACTCAGCAGAGCCCTCTGCCCACCCTTGTATCTCATCGGCCGTGGCTTCGGCCTGTATTTCTTTGACAGTGGCAATTCCATCTTCTAACATACAGGGTACTTCCTCAGTCTGGACTGTCATCATTTTATTATTCAAATCAGTGGCAGTTTGTTTCGCAATTCTGTCTGCAAATGCGTTTCCCTCTCCCACTTTGCATGTTACCTTTTTATGTGCCTCACATTTCACTATTGCTAGGCGCTTTGGAAACGTGAGTGCAGACAGCAATCGTACAATCAAAGGGCCATGTTGAATTCTGGCCCCATGCAATGTCAAGAAACCCCTCTCAGCCAAGAGTCGACCAAAGTTATGAACCACCCAAAAAGCATACTGACTATCAGTATATATATTCACGTTCAAATTTTCAGAAATCTCACAGGCTCTGGTCAATGCTATTATTTCTGCGGCTTGTGCCGAGTTGTAGGGGATTCTTTTGCTTTCTACAACGCTCTCTAGGGTAGTGATAGCGTAAGCGGCAGTTGACGTGTCATCAGATAGTTTAAAACAAGAGCTGTCACAAAATAACTCTCCATCTGGCTCCTTTTGTGGTATGTCACTTAAATCAACTCTCCCCTTCGTTTCTTCCTCAGTGACCATTAAGCAATCATGAGGTGGTGATTCGTTGTCACCAATTTCTTCTGTGTGTAGTGGCATTAATTCTGCAGGATTTAAAGCGCTACACCTCATAATTTGGATATGGGGCGCAAACAAGATAATTTCATATCTTGTCAGTCTAGCAGAGGCGAGGTGTTGCATCTGTGTCCTATTTAATAGGACATCTATGGCATGTGGCACCATCAGAATTAAAGTATGCCCCAATACCATCCCTTCCGTTTGTTTCACCTCCGTAGCAGCCGCCGCGACAGATCGCAAACATCGTGCTAGTGCGTGCGCTACAGGGTCCAGCGCAGAAGAAAAATAGCTGCACAGCCTATTTCTTCCCCCTTGTTCCTGTGTCAAAACAGCCAATGCACATCCTTCATTCTCGCATACAAACAATCTAAAAACTTTTTCATAATTCGGTGTGCCCAAAACTGGAGCAGAACATAATGCAGTTTTCAATTGATCAAACGCTCTCTGACATTCTTCATTCCGCTGCAAAGGCATCACCGCACCCTTCTTAGTTAATAGCACCATTGGCTTCACAATCAACGCAAAATTACCGATCCACTGCCGGCAATAAGAAGCCATGCCTATTATGGCTCTCACTCCTTTCTGTGTCTTTGGAATAGGCATACAAGAAATACTTTCTATGCGTTCTGGCGTTGTCCTTCTCCCTTCTTTCAAAAGTAGGTAGCCCAAATAAGCCACCTCCTTTCGATTATATTGAAACTTCTTCAAACTAGCTTTATGGCCATGTGCCGCTAGGTGTGACAGTAGTAATATGGTGCTCTTTTTACAAATCTCTTCTGTATCAGCAGCGATCAACAGATCTTCTATGTATTGCAATAGTATACACCCCACTGGTAATTCTAGCATGTCTAGCTGCTCTTTTAACGCTCTACTGTAAATACTCAGACTTTCCGTATATCCTTGTGGAATGCACGTGAATGTAAATGATCCTCCCCCCTAATGTGAACGCGAACAAATATCTACTGTCCTTGTCCACCGGAATGCTAAAGAAAGCATTTTTTAGATCAATTACACTAAAATATTCTGCTGAGGCAGGTATCATTGTCAATATTGTAGTGACGTCTGGGACCAAAGGAAATTGTGGATCTACTACTTTGTTTAGCGCGCGCAAATCAATTATGAAACTATATGGTACTTCATTGCCTCCTTTCTTATACACTAGAAGAATCGGGCTGTTATATGTACTGCCTGTAATTTCTTCAATTACCCCTAATTTCACCAAATCTGAAGCAATACTTTTCAATCCTCTCTCTCCGTTAGCCGAAATTTTATACTGGGGAATTTGCGGCAGTGTAACAACTCCTTTCAAAATGATCCTCACTGGCTCTATCTTCAAGCATTCTACATCGTTGTCATGCATCGCCCATATACAGGTTGGCACTTTTCTTAACTCTCCTAGCAAAGTTTCAGACATGAATTCTGACACAGGGGCATCTTGTGGCCAAATCGTCAGAAACACCCGGTCTGATGTGCAATGCATAATCGCACCTAGCTTTTTCAACAAGCTTAATCCCAACAGGTTCTCCCCAAAATGTTCTGTTAGGAGAAAGGAACAATGTTCAGTGAATGGTCCTATGGTAACTGGGACTGGTTGGGACACTGGGTTTATGACTGGTGTACCTGCGTACCCTACGGAAATATTCTTTTGCCCTGACAGTGGTATATCCGGAACCAAGTGATGGTCTATTGAACACTTTAGCGCTCCTGTATCTACAAGGAAGCGGTGCTCCTCATTCCCGACTCTCATTTCTACGTAGGGTCCTCTCTGATTCACGGGAATAGACACTGGTTCCGACCCCTGCCCTGGGCTGTCCTATTGGGGAAATAACACATCATCCGATGTGTAGTCACTACTATTACTGTAATACGTATTTAGCTGTGTATTGAAAATGTTCCCATTCTTTCCTCTATTTCCCCCACTCTGATTCCCATACTGTTGGTTTTGCTGTCCCTGCCTCTGGTTAGGAGCATTTTGGTTTTGGGCTTGGTTTTGATTACCTTCATTATTGTGGTGCTGCTGCACACTATTCCTATTTGGTCCATTCGCTCCTTGGTGCCCTCTGTGCTGTCTTCTCTGGCCAGTTCCATTTCTATTCTGTAAATGTGGAGATTGCGCTCGCCAGTGTCCTTCCTCCTTACAGTATACACACTGATGTGGTCCCAATGGCCCCCCACGCATATTCGAATTACTCCTCCCTTGTGCGTTCCCTCTTCCTTTATTATGTCCTGCTACTTGCTACAGTAACACCCTTGTTTTCAGTATGCACGCTTTTAAGTCTTCCCCCACCTGTTTTAACAACAATAATTCGTCCACCATCGCCTTTCGCCCCGGCGATGGTAACTGTTGCCGTCGATTATGTGGCCCTAGCACTTCCTTCCTATCTCTCCCGATATCCTTACCCCTGTTCCCAGGTGCAGTAAACATTTCAGCATAATCATTATCCAATTCATTTTTAAGCTCAAAAAGTCCATACACATGTTCCCTTACTTCTTCATCTCTTTCTCTACAGCGTGCTAATGCATTCAAATCTAACAATCGCTGCGGTGGTAATTTCCCAATTAACTGTTTCCATCTCTCCACCAAATATTCACCCATGCATTCCAACACTACCTGTCTTTCGTTGCTTCTTCGGAAGTCATACATCGAAGCAAATGCTGCCGTCCCATCATTCCCGTCTATATACATCTCTGCCTGTTGCTGCAATTCCACCTTCCTTTCTTTGCTGATCGCACTGCGAGTAACCCTTGTGCATCCACTTTGTTCAGTCCCGCCTCTCGCCCGTGGTTTCAACTTCAACCCCTGGAGGGACAGACGGTACCGAGTCTGTATCTAGGGTGGGAGGTGCGGATGGGAAAATAGGAACGGGGAGTGTCTGCTGTGGGCCTGGTTGGTTAATAGGAAGTGTTACGTGCGCGGTCTGTGGCTGTGGGAGGGCTTGAGCTATGGGAGGGAGAGTTTGAGCTACGGGAGGGGCTTGAGCAATAGTTACTGGCGTGTTTGGCCTCGCTTCTGATCTTGGGCCTTGTTTTGTATGGATCAATATGTTTTCCATCACTTCATCTGATATGTGCAATTCTCGTTGTGGGTATATTTTTTCTATATTCAACTGGTCACGTCTACCTGACCTCCTTAGACTCTCCGTCCACTCCTCCTCCTTTTCTTCTGCTACTTCACCTTTCGATTTATGCCTGTGCGCATGCTTCGCTCTACTTCTAAATCAGAGCATTGCTTCCCTTCTCCAGTCCTTAACGATATCAAATGCTGCGGGACGCGCTTTCTTTCTTATCAACACCCTTTCCAGGTTATCTATTCTTGCTATCTCAAAACTACCATTTATCGGCCACTGATGGTCTTGTTGCTTTCTGGTTTGCCCACACCATACTTCACATACATCTCATACGCCGGCGTTCCCCCAGGTGGTGCAATTTGGCCATCTTCCAAAGATTGTCTACCGCAGCGGAAAAACCCTGCTAGGGTGGACAATACCCCAGGCATGTTTCAACCTCCCCTGGGTTAATCAACCTTACCCAGGGCATTTGATTTTGCAAAGTCAACTCTCAACCAATATCAGGGTTATTTTGAATCGGGGTATGACTCACCTGATAAATCAATTTGTCCTCCAGGACACAATTCGTCTGTATACTGACGCAACCAATGATGCAGTGTCTGCGTTTCTTGGCTTCTGCCTAGTTTCGGGACCCTCGCCTCCTTGTTCTCTGGCCAGATACGTCGATCAGGGATCAGATGTGTGCAGATCTGCAAAGGAATCTCATCACTTCTACAGGGCGCCCCGAACACCTCTTGATCCCGGCTTGATCGTCCCGTCCTCGTCGTTCTCCGCCTTTACTCAATTACAACGTACACGATGGAACAAGTGGGGGAGGGTCCCTATTCGGGTCCCTATTTCATCTTGAAAGGGGCCCCTAGGGGTCCCTCGCATTATGGAAACAAGGCAAGTCACCACACACGATAGATACGCCAGACACAAGGTTGTATTCCCAAAGCTAGGGTTTATTGCAAAGCAAATAGTCTCAGTTGGCCAACTCGGTCTCACGCCCCGCGACGTGCATCTCTAGACCTCGAGGGACGAGTGAATTACGTACATCAGTTACATATATACAAAATGCATATCATACAATCAGCAATGACATGTTTAACACCGCCCTTTATTGGGTTTCTTTGAACTCGGTTTGATGATGGACAATTTCGACGAATATGACACCTTCAAATATCTATTCTAGCAACAATATGCAACCTTGCAAGTTTAGAGACATCTTTTCTTTGTTGAACAGAACACAGTGCTTCTGTTCTTGTAAGCGAGCTACATACGGGGGAAGAGTCACATTCCAGACCTTGCTATCTATGAGGTGCTATTCGTGTCCTGGGAGCCGGCACGCTCTACAGGGCTCGGGAAAGGGGGGCCGTAAGAAGAGCATAATTCAAGCCTTTAGCTGCTTTATTCTAACATACTGTACCATATAATGAGACTTGCTGGCAGCTGTGAAATGTTTAAATGCCTTGCGGCTCTCCTTCAAGGCTACATTCGGGAGGGAGCCGGGCATTCCTCTCCGGAGCTGCCTACGTTGTGTTTCAACAAACTCCTTATTAGCCTCGCAGCCTTGCGGCCTTGTCCTTTCACGTTCAGACAACAATGTTAACAGTCGAGCAGAGTAAGCAAATAATGTGCTGCTAAGCAGTTTGAACAGAAAGCAATGAGCAATCGTTAGAAAACAAAATGGCGATCCTTGTTAAATCAAAATGGCCGCTCATTGGTCAAACTCGGAAACCTGTATTTCTATCGTTATGTACATGAGACGGTTGGCCTTCGGCCACCAAAATACGTTTGCCGTCAATCGTGAGAGGTGTCCATTTTTCTAGACCGACAAGAAGACCTGGTGCCACCCTGCTTGTTGATGTAATATATGCTGGTGGAGCTACCTGTTTGAATGAGAATCACCTTGCCGCTGATCATAGGGAGTAAGGCTTTGAGTGCGAGCCAGATGGCCATCAACTCTAGCCAGTTGATATGGGCCGCCTGCTCCAGACGGGACCACACACGGACACTGTGGCTGTTCAAGGTAGCTCCCCAGCCCTCTACTGATGAATCCATGGTGATGGTGACCTGAGGTGCTGGTTGCCGGAAGGCCCAGCCTATCCGCAGGTTGCTGTCCGTGCTCCACCAGACTAGGTCCTGGTGGAGATGATGTGGGATGGAGACCTGCTCTGCCTGGGAACCCATCTCCTGACTCCAAGAGGCTGCAAAGTGCAGCAGCAGCCTCCTCATTTTGAGTCTTGTACGTGGACCTGCCAGGAAACATGCCGCCATGATGCCCAAGAGGTGTTGGTACCAC
Source organism: Ambystoma mexicanum (assembly GCF_040938575.1). Classification (NCBI taxonomy): domain Eukaryota; kingdom Metazoa; phylum Chordata; class Amphibia; order Caudata; family Ambystomatidae; genus Ambystoma; species Ambystoma mexicanum. The sequence goes on from NC_090928.1 coordinate 668,048,592, forward strand.
CATGCAGAGGTCACTGCTCTGCTGAGAAAATGCCCTGTAGCCCTCTTGATGGCTGCGATCATGTCCGCTGAGGGGAAAATCCTCTCGGAGCACATATCCCAGATAAGGCCCAGGAAGGTCAGACTCTATGTGGGCACCAGCTTTGATTTCTTGAGATTGATGAAAAATCCCAACTTGTGTAGTGTACCCATGAGGGCGTGAGCTGGACTGCGTCCAGAGACCTTTCCTTGACTAGCCAGTCGTCTAGATATGGGTAGATGTGGAGACCTTGCGCCCCGAGTAGGGCTGCCACTGCGTTCATTGGTCTTGTAAAAACCCTGGGGGCGGAATTCAGGCCAAAGGGTAGACCCTTGTATTGGAAATTAAAACACATGATCCTGAACCTCAGAAAGGACCAATGGGGTTGCCAGATCGGGACGTGCAAGTAAGCATCCTTTAGATCCAGGGAGCACATCCAGTCTCCCGCACATGTCTGCGCTATCAGCACTGGAGTAACCATCTTGAACTTTTGCAGAGGTAGGGAAAGGTTCAAGGTGGAATGGTCCAGCATAACTGTTTCTCCAATGCCTGACTCTCTACGAGCGAGTGAATTTCCGCCAACAGAGTTGATGTGCCAATCTGTGGGAGCAGAGGGGGGGCGAGAGGAGAAGGAGGGCTCGGTAACCGGAACCCTGCGAATACTACTGAGAGGATCCACAGGTCCGTGAACCTTGTCCGCCAGCATTGACAGTGAAAGGCAAGCCTGCCCGCCACCGGAAGACTCGTGGATCCGGATGGCCGTCATGGTTTTTTCCCCTCTGAGGGTGGGGCAGAGGAGGGGGACTGGAAAAAGCCCTTGTGGGCTGCCTTGTGCTGCTTGCGCCTGTGCTGGATCGGGGATCTGTCCGGTTGCCTGGACCGTCTCTCCTGGAAGCCCCTGAAGCCTCCAAAGGGCCGACCCTTGTCTGAGTGCTGATGCGCCTGGCTGTATGCCTTGGGGGTGGACTTGGTTAGGATCGATAAGGACTTGGCAGTTTGCAAACTATTCTTCTTATCGAGTTCCTTGTCTGTAGTAGAATGGAACAGATCGCCCCCCTCAAAAGGAAGGTTCACTATACGCTCCTGGACATCAGGGTTGAACTTAGTAGCCTGTAGCCAGGCCGTCCTTCTCACGTCGGTAGCAATGCATAAGGCACACCCAGAGGTGTCAATGTGAGCCACTGTAGACTCCATTATGTCCTGCGCTACTATTTTGGCTTCAGCTATCCCAGCCTTGTACAGGGAGCTTCGGAAGGAAACCGAAGGAAACCGGCGATCTCTTGCCAAAGCCTCTGGTTGACCGCAGCCAACATGGCATCAGCATTGGACTGGTGCAGATGGAGAGAAGCATTGGAATAGTATTTCTTAACATATGCTTCCAGAACCTTCTCCTCTTTACCCAGGAGTACAGAGGCTGATGTAGCCGAGGACGATTGTGGCTTGGAGTAGAGTATATTCCTATGCTTTGTACTTATGCTACTGTAATGACCACCTTTTATGTAACTACTGTTTGAAGATATGCACCCGGTTGCCTCCGGGCCTGGTTTGCGCTATACAAATAAATAAATACAAATACAAAGAGTGAAGCTGCAGCAATCACCAAGGAGTGAGGCTGGGGGTGCGCTGACAGTAAGAGGGGGGTCTCCCTCCTTTTGCCTAAACTTGGCATTGGGGCGCCTATTGGTAGGCTGTGTAGAGTGTGGTTTGAGCCATCCTTTTTTGTCAAGCACCACCACGTCCTTCTGCATTGCTATTCCTGTTCATGCCATGGGGCGTAGAGTGAGAACCTTTGCCAACACCCCCACCTCTGGTTGTTCCACCTCTGGCTGCGGAATCCCCAAATACTCAGCCAGGCCAGCCAGCCATTCATGAAAAGCCTTGGCTGACGATGGTGTGCCTGGTTCTTCCTCTTCATCCGTATCCACCACTGTGTCCTGCTGGTCTGGTGCAGCTGGAGGAGTGCTGGGAGCATGGAGCTGTGGCGTACTGATAGGCGCCCAAGCTGCTGCAGCAGCGGATAAGGGGCTGCTTTGACTGGTAGCGGCATGGGAGCTGGTGTCGTAGGGACTGGTGCAGGCAGCTGGGCTCCGTTGGACCCAAGGGCGGGGTGGCCGTGGGTGCTAGAGGCTATACAGGGGGGAGCATGTCCCTGATAACATCCCTGAGGATGATACTCATCTGCGGGGACCTCATGAGAGTCAGGAATTTCTCAAAAAAACAGACTTCACAGGCCGGAGGAGCGCTTGGTGGAGCAGGCATAGGCGCAGGCCCTGAGGTAGCTGAGACCTAGGCGCACCCTGTATTGCTGTGTGTGGTGAAGTGTATCTGCCCTGCGATGCTGATGAATATGCCGTGGGCAAAGTGGCAGGCGATGACCAGTCCCACCTGGAAACTCGTGCCCCTATCTGGGGGATGGTGTCGGGCAAGACGCCATTTTGTCTAACCCGGCGGCCATTTTGTTTGGCTGCATGCCACGTGCCTGCATCGTGGCGCTTGCTGAGCTGAGACCGGCTTCCTCCAGGACGTGGGCGGTGGAGATTGAGGCCTACCCTGCATCTCAGGACGGGGCCTGGTAGGCAGAGGGCCCTCGGCTGTGGCGCCGGTAGTGCTGCGTACAGGCGCCCCCTCAGACATCAGTGTGGTGTTAGGGCGTAGCCCCTCAGGTTGAGACTCAGTAATAGAAACTTGTGGTCCCTCAGCAGAGTCACCGGTAGGATCTTGCGACCCCTCAGCCTGGTGGCTGATAGCTGAAGCAGCCTCCGTGTGTGTGGTGGTACTAGGACATGGTAGGTCCCTCCCAATACTGCGCTTCCTGAGGAAGGAGTCGCCTTTGCAGGGTGCGGATGAGAACAGTGCACCTACCTTGGGCCTGGTCTTCTGTTTAACGAACGCCTTTAGGTCCTCTGGAGGTGACTTCCCGAAGAGCTCCCTCCACCTTGCTAATCTGTTCTTGAGCGCGTGGGGTGTTACTGCGTGCGACGCGCTACAGCCTTCCCAGCCGTGGTTGGGGCCAAGGCAGCGAAGGCAGAGAGCAGGGGGTTGGACATAGGAAAGAGACCCTCACAGGCTGGACACCTGCTGAAGCCCGCTGATGTCGACATGCGCCGGGGAGGAGCGGGGCGCCAGAGGACAGAGCGGTACCTAATTGAAAAACGAAGAAAAGAAGATAAAAGCACAGCATGAATGGGTATCCGCCCCGCCTTAGGGTTGAGTCTGGTAGCCAATATTGGTTCACCCGCCTGCCATGCATCAGGTACTTCACCCTCCTGCCATGGGACAGGCTCTTCTCCCTTTTACCTTAGGGTTGCTGTTGAGTAGCATTTGGCTTTCCCCCTCCAACTCCCTCATGATTTGGGAGGTGCCCTCCAAAACACCCTGACCAGACTCACCTTCCAGGGTCATCTACGTCTGAATTGCTTCCAGCCTAGCCTCTCTGATTTTATCCAAGTTAGTACTGTGTTCCTCCGGCCAGTAGTCCTTTCTTTGTTCCTCGATCAAGGAGTCTCTCCTTGTATCAATGGGGCACTATATGCATGTCTGCCTCCTCCAGGATTCTCTCGCCATTTGAGCCTTCCAGCTTTTTCCCCCCATCTTCGGTTTAAAATCACAATACTGATTGGTTATTCCCCAGGGCATCTTAAATCCCACACATTATTAAATTATCAGCGTAGCTTTCAAATGTGGTTGTTACCGTATAGTGTTCACCACCGTTAATGAGAGTTGGCAAAGTTTCAAAGGTGTTCGTTGGTCAGGGCCACCTTGAAATCCCTTTCTGCATGGCGAGTGGTTTTGCAGCATTGTGCAGTCGCTTGACCCTGCTGGGGATTGTGCTGTGCTATGAGCACTTGAGTATGAAGTACACAACCCTTCCCTTTCAGGTATGATTCAGAACCCCTTTTCCTCTAGAACACTGCTGGTTGAAGGATTCCAAACTTTTCCCAGCTACATATTTGTTGCTCGAGTCCCTGGGATGTGGGTGGTGAGAGCGGGGGGCTGGACAGCAAGCTGGCAGGATACCTCACCATCAACCCTCTGGGAAACATATTGGGTAGTAGCCTGGACAAGCCCAGTCCTTGATGGATCACTCCCCCCACATATTAGGAATGCAGGGATCAGGGAACTCACCTCATTAGACCTTTCCAAGATAGTAATACCTTTTTCAGTTGTACATATACCTCTAGCTACCATAGGCATTTTCCAAACCCGGTCTTGACCAGAATCAAGAGCCAAAGTTGAATCCACAGTTTTGTGTCACCTGTTCTGTTGGTCCACCTAAGACCACAATGGGGGCTTTCTTTGCTTGCCTTCTCACAGGTTCCTTAGCAAAAAACGACTAGGAAAGCTATAAAGGAGAAGGGGAGTTCAGGAGCAGTGCTTGGCGTTGGCATGGCAACTTGCCAACGCTTGGCGATGAAATTGCCAAAGCACCAGCTGGGCCTTTTTTTATTTTTTATTTGCTTGGCCTTGGTTTTCAGTCATGTGCTTCTGCCATTCGTGCTTTAATGAGTGCGCCCAACGCGAAATGCAGAGTGATCTCAGCTGCTACTGTTGCAACAGGATCGAGTTTGGCGCAAGCACAGCATTTGCTTACTACAGGGAAGCTGTGCATGGTGGCCAAAGTGGGAGCAAAGGCACACAGCGTTGATTACAGCAGCAGCATCGGGTACACTTTTTATAGCATCTTCGAGGCTTTGGACGGAGGATGGCTGGGGAGCTTTGCGGGTTGCTGGCTGTGTTTTGCCTGGTATGTTCCCCGAAAGCGAACGACATCGGACCTAACCCTTCTGTACAACTGACCAATTATTATTCACAGATCTCGCAGTTCCCCGTGTTGAGTCGCTCAGCCAATCACGCTATTTATTTGCATTCTGGGATGTGTAGTTCTAATGGGGAACACGATTAGTTTTGAATTTATACAATTGACCCTCATTGCACGGTTGACTTGACACCTTGATTTTAATAATTCCCCTCTTTGTACGCATGGACACTTAGGAGTCTGTTGTCGAGAGTAGCAACCATGCAGTGGAAAATTGGCACAAAATGCCATAGCGTGCAATATTGTGTTCCTTGTGGTAGCCCCAATTCATAAGATTTACTATTAAAAAGGGTTGGGATGCACATTGTGGCAGTAACCTTACATGGACAGACAGTCTCGCCCTCACAATCATTAGTTATAGGGCAAAGGGTGACGCCCTTGCTTATAGTGTGTGTCCTTCACTGCAGCTACGCTGCAAATATCAGTTAATTTGCCGCAGGAAGCGGCTCGCATAAGCGGCCTGAAAATCGACTTGCCCAAATTGCATCTTTAAAATGGCTGCGTTGTTCATGTTTAAACGAGCCGCATTCATTGTGGTTCCTGTTTACCAGGTTGCCTTGCAACCTGCAACGTAGTTCCGTCTTCTGCCCAATTGGATTGCGGGACGGCTTAAGCTGGCCCCTACAGGCAAGGCCAGCAGAGAAGGCCCCCGTCTGTGCCAGAAGTGCAGCAGGGTGCCCCATCCTCGTCTAATCATGATCCATGCGCATCGACTTTTTCACTTGCAACAAACTACCCAGTTGTCGGACTCTGACCATTACTTCACGGTCTCTCATGTGTACCTCCCTGACTTTGCCCAGAGAGCACGCTGCACATAGGGTGCCTACATTATGGACGGTAAAACGCCACATGTCTCACTACCTAGATTTATGCTAGCTACCTACTATACGCTATAATTAACAAGTTTGTTTTACCTTGAAGACTACCCTAATTTGTATGGCCTCTAGCTTGGAAGTAACCCAACTCCCAGTTAGATCACTGTTCTGCTTTTGCTTGGCCACATCAGGGGAACACTAATATTTTCCCTGGCCCCTCTAGCAAAACAAGTTATTGGACTCAGACAGACAGGAAAAGGGAACCACACAAGAACTACTCATTATAATAAACAAATAGCTCGTTACAGGCCCTTTATTCACACAACGGAGATATATATATATGGGATACATTACTCACCGTAATCGTATTTCTGATGCTTGTATCTGCTTAGATTCACATGCTGTGCATAGGCCGACATCTAGTGGAAGCTGCGGAGTATTACAGTTTGTTTTTCGAAACTCGAAAATGGGCGTCGACACAGGGCGTGCCAGTAATACTATCCCTAGTATGACGTCCACTGTACCCAAGATCCCTCACGCGTCTAGGATCCTCAGATTGTATTTTTTCTGACATGAGGTAGCATGAGGAGTAGCGTGAGTACAGATAATCCAAGCAGATAGATAGAAAGGTAAGACTACAAGCAATCATGCGCCTTCTCTCAGAGGGGAGGAAGGGTGGGTCGCATGTGAATCTAAGCAGATACAAGCATCAGAAATACGATTACGGTGAGTAATGTATCCCTTCTGAGGCTTGTGGAATCTGCTTAGATAACATGCTGTGCATAGATTAGCGAGCAGTACCTGAAGAAGGAGGTGGGATGTGAGAAGGGTCATGAGCAAATAAGTGTCTTAGAACCGCTTGTCCCACTTGTGTATCTACCTTGGAATGGGTGTCAATGCAGTAATCCTGAGTAAAAGTGTGAATAGAGCTCCAAGTAGCTGCTTTGCAAATGGTGTCAAGGGGTACATTTGCAATGAAAGCCAGAGTGGCCCCAATGCCTCTAGTAGAGTGGGCTCTTGGCGTGAAAGGCAGAGTTCTTTCAGAGAGTGAGTAGCACAGCTGGATACAGTTAATAATCCACTTCGAGATGGCACCTTTAGAGACGCGATCCCCCTCTCTGCCTGTAGCTACGGAGACAAACAGTTGATCTGTTTTTCTTAGCGGTCTGGTTTTATTTACATAGTAGAGGACCGCCCTACGCACATCTAGGGTGTGTAGTTTCACCTCAGCCGAGCTTTGCGGGTCCTGGAAGAAAGCCGGAAGCTCGATGGACTGGTTTACATGGAATTTAGATATAAACTTAGGTGAGAACCTAGGGTGTGTGCGTAAAACCAGTTTGTCTTTATGGACAGTAAAGAAGGGATCCTGCACTGACAGAGCCTGAATTTCACTGACCCTTCTTATAGAAGTAATAGCTACTAAGAAGGCCGTTTTATAAGTCAGGTGTTTGAGACTGCTTTTATGCATGGGTTCGAAAGGGGGGCCCATGAGCTTGGCTAGCACCACATTAAGGTCCCACCCTGGTGGTGGGTTTGAAATAGGAGGGTGAAGTCTCTTTACTCCTTCCATGAAGGCTTTAACTACTGGTACTTTCCACCACAAGACCTTGCTATGGGAAGTGGTGTATGCCGACAGGGCTGCCAGGTGTACTTTCAGTGAGTTAAAAACCAATCCTGCATCCAGCAGGTGGAGCATGTATGTAACAATAGTGGAAGGAGTGCAATCAACAGGGTTGATTTGTCTACTTTGGCACCAGATAACGAACCTCTTCCACTTGTCAAAGTAACAGTGCCTTGTGTTTGGTTTCCTAGATTCCTTTAGGATGTCCATACACCTCTTTGGCAAATTGAGATGTCCAAACTCTATGACCTCAGGAGCCATGCTGCCAGGTTCATTGAGTTGGGTTGCTGGTGCACTGTTTGACCCTGGTGCTGGGACAGTAGGTTGTGCCAGGCTGGAAGTTTGATGGGCTCGCACACCGCCATCCTGCGTAGGTGTGGGAACCACGGTTGTCTTGCCCACATGGGAGCAACTAGGACGAGCGTCATCGACTCTCTGTTCATCTTGTTCACCACTTTCCTGATGAGAGGAGTTGGTGGAAAAGCGTATGCAAACATCCCTGACCAGTTCATCCACAGGGCGTTCCCCTGGGAGTCTGGTTGGGGGAACCTGGATGCAAATCCTGGGCATTGTCTGTTTTCGCTTGTGGCGAATAAGTCTATAGTGGGGAAACCCCACTGAGAGAAGATATCTTCTACGACCTCTCTGTGTAGAACCCATTCGTGTTCCTCTGGGAGGGAGTCTCTGCTCAGAGCATCCGCTAGGGATTGAGCTCCCCTGGAACATGTTGTGATGACAGATAGATGTTCCGTCTGAGTGCCCATATCCAGATTTTCTGGGCAAGTTTGGACAGATTTTGCGAACAAGTCCCTCCTTGCTTGTTCAGGTAGAACATGGCTGTTGTGCTGTCCGTCCGGATTTGCACTGACAGGTTTAGTAGGTGGGGCTCTCTGAATACTGCCAGAAGCTCTAGCAGGTTGATGTGGTTCTTGGCCACTGAGGGAGACCAGAGACCCTGAGCTGTGTGGTGGAGATGGTGAGCTCCCCACCCCGTCAGACATGCATCGGTAGTGACTACTGCCTGTACCTCGGGATCGTAAAAGGGTTTCCCCTGTGCGAGATTCTCTCTTGTCCACCAGTGAAGGCTTTGTAATAGTGTTGGCGAAACGACCACTAGATCGTCCCACTGACCACTTGCCTGAGACCACTGTTTCGCCAACCATTCCTGCATGGGACGCGTGCGCAGGCGCGCGTGGGGGACCAGGTAAATACATGACGCCATCATGCCCAGTAAACACATTGCTTTGCGTACCGTTATTTGGTGACCGGACTGATAATGCGGAATTTGCAGTAGTATATTCCGAATTCTTTCTTCTGAAGGAAAGGTCAACCCCTCTTGAGTATCTAGGATTGCTCCTAGGAACTGTTTGGAGGTGCTTGGCACTAGGCTTGACTTTTTCTCGTTGATTGAGAAGCCTAACTCGTGGAGGAGGTCGATAGTCCTTTGAAAGTTTGTCCTGCAAATTCCTGGGGTTTCCCCCGTTATGAGCCAGTCGTCCAGATAAGGGTACACCGGGATTGCCTCCCTGCGTAGGTGTGCCGCCACCACCGCCAGTACCTTGGTGAATACCCTTGGTGCTGAAGCTATCCCGAAGGGCAGTACCTTGAATTGGTAGTGTCGACTGTCCACCTTGAAGCGCAAGTACCTTCTGTGCGCTGGGAACATGGAAATATGAAAATAAGCATCTTTCATATCCAAGATTGCCATGTAAATCCCCCTTTTTTAGGAGGTGGATTATCTCTTGTAGCGTAGTCATACGAAACTTTTGGGGCTTGACATACTTGTTGGCAGGCCGTAAATCCAATACTGGGCGCATTGTCAAATCTTTCTTTGGCACAAGGAAGTAAGTTGAATAAATACCCTTGTTTACCTGGTGTCCCGGGACGAGTTCTATCGCGTCCTTTTCTAGCAGAATGGCAATCTCCTCGAGGAGAATCTTCTGATGTTCTAAAGAGTGTACTCTTTGTCGTGGAGGATGGTTCCGGGGACGCTGCAGTAGTTCTATACAGTACCCTGTGGATACTGTTGACAGCACCCATCTGTCTGATGTGATCCCTTCCCAAGCCTGGGTGAAGTTGGAAATGCATCCCCCTACTGGGGTTGCGTGAGAAGGGACCCTGAACTGAGCGTCACTGCTTTGGTGGAGGTGTGCCGCCTCCCTTGCTGGGGCTGCCTCTGCCTTTACCACGACCTCTCCTATTACCCCTGCCGTAACCCTGGGTAGACTGTTGGCTGTTGTTCCACTGTGTACCCTGCCCCTGGGAGTAGTTCGATCCTTTCTGGGAATTTTGGCCGCGTGGGCGACGAAAATTACTATTCCCTCTCTGGTTAGGGGGTTTATTGGTTAACAGGCCCAGGGACTTCAGTGTCTCGTATTTGTCCTTGGCATTGTTCAGTGTGTCTTCGACCGCCTTACCAAACAACAGATCGGCTTCCAACGGTTTGTCCAACAATGATGCCTGGGTTTCTGCCTTAAAACCAGACTGCCGTAACCACGCATGTCTCTTGATAACAGTGCCTTCTGCTATCAATCTGCCTGCGTTGTCCGCGGCGTCAAAGGTTGCTTTCAAAATGCAACCAGACACGGCTCTACCCTCTGCGGAAATCCGAGCTAACTGGCCCTTTAAAGGTTCAGGAGCAGAGGCTACGAGTGCCGCGACTTCTTCCCACTGATGGCAGTTGTAGCTGGCCAACAGGGTGGTGGAGTTTGCAATCCTTGCTTGATAGGCGGACGTTGAGGCTACTTTCCTGCCGATGACAAGGGTGTTCCAACCCTCTTACGAGTGTTAGTGACCACTAGGGAGTCTGGTTTCAGATGTCCTCTTATATACAGAGGGTCAGACTGGGCTGCCCTGAAAGGTTTTTCAACCCTGGGATTGACTGCTCTGGTGAGGTTCGGGTTCACCAGGGACGGGTCTATTCTTCGCTGAATGGACTTAAGGATAGGGATGGTCTGGGCAACAGGCCTCCTTTCTCCCACTAACTCCTCTGCGAAGTCCCTCTCCTCCTGGACACCGTGGGTGTCAATATGGAAATGTTCTGCTGTACGTGGGAGAACCTCGTTTAGGAGGGGTTGGTTATCGACAGGGGAGTCGGTAACCGGGGCTTCGTTTTCTACCAGTGAATCTACTCTGTAGGTTTCCGGGTCTTCCTCTTCCTCTTCTTGGTCCTCATCATCCCCATAGTAGCCCGTCCCGGTTTGCTCTTCTACCATGCCAAATTCCTGATCCTCACCAAAGGAAGCCTCTCCTTGATACAGTGAGTATGGTCTTGAGTATGGTTGTACCTCGAAGGGGTCTGTAGACCTCATCGGTGTTTCAAACCGGGGCTTCTTACTCGGGGGGGGGGGTAGGATCATTAGAGCCTGAGGGTGTCGCCCCTTGTGGATCATACGAAAGGAAATGTTCTGGATTTTTATCGTAAAAATCAGCCAAAGAAGACATCCTTGACATGACCCTATCTATGTCTTCACTCGACCATTTTTTGGAACTGGGAATGACTCTCTCAGTAAGTCTCTGAGATTTATCTTGAGTAGATTTGCTGGTTTTAGACATATCAGCAGACCTGGTTTTGTCTGTCTGTTTAGGGGGAGTGGTGTGTTTCACAGGTGTGGAAGAGTGCAAAGGCTGTTTCTTCTGCTGTTTTCCCCCCTCCCCGTGAGTGGAAAAATGTTTTCCCTGTCCTTCTGTGGCTCCGGAGTTTTTCGACGCCTGGCGTCGAGGGTCCCTGTCCTTCGAGCGTGGGGCCTTGCTGATTTTGACTGCAGGCTTCGACTCCTGGAGCGCGGCCTGGGGGTGGAAGTCATCTTTGTCTTCCGACGATCGAACTTCTGTTAGCCTAGGGAGCGAGGCACTCTTGGCAAGAGTGGATGATTGCCTGGAGTCATGCGGCGATCTCGATCGAGAGCGCCCAGAGGACACCGAATCGGACCGTTCTGTTTGTGCCTCTTTCCGAGAACTCGACGTCGTCCAGTCTCGGTTGGACTTCGTGTGTTTAGTGTGTGTGGTGTGTGAAGCGCTTGTGTCGCCAGGGGTCTTCCCCATAGCCGCCCTGCCGGACGACCTTCCGAGGTCGGGGACTTGCGCTCGGCTGTCTTTCGACACCATAATGCCCTCGCCGTCCGAAAGTATGGCGTTGCTGCCGTCACTGAAGGCGCCCTCCGCTGCCATGGCCGCCTGCCTGGCGTGGTGGGCCCAACGCTTCGTCGAACGGTCCTTAAGTGTCTTAGGTTTAAACCTACTACACGCTCTGCAGTTCGCTTCGGAGTGGTACCTCGGCAAGCAGAGATTGCACGTGGCGTGCCTGTCGACCCAAGGGTATTTGCGATTGCACTTGGGGCAGAATTGAAAAGGGGTACCCTCCATACGCACCTTGAGGCAGCGGGCTGTTAAGTGTAGGACATGTATAAGGTGTACCTATATACCAAGACTGTAGAGTATGTACAACCCCCCACTCTCCCTACTTGCAGGGCCGAGGCCAGAGGCCTTCCGAGGCCCGGGCCGAGGCCAGAGGCCTTCCGAGGCCCGGGCCGAGGCCAGCGGCCTTCCGAGGCCCAAATCCGTCGTGCAGCAGCCGACGGTCGATTTCTTCTCCAGCCGGCGTCGAGTGTCGAAGTTCGACGTTGGGATGGGGAAGGATATAAATAAATTAATATTTTAGCAAAAGTATGGCTAAGGCCAGGGGACTCTGCAAAATGCTTCCGACCAATATGGCGGAAAAAAACAATCTGAGGATCCTAGACGCGTGAGGGATCTTGGGTACAGTGGACGTCACACTAGGGATAGTATTACTGGCACGCCCTGTGTCGACGCCCATTTTCGAGTTTTGAAAAACAAACTGTAATACTCCACAGCTTCCACTAGATGTCGGCCTATGCACAGCATGTGATCTAAGCAGATTCCACAAGCCTCAGAAATATAAATATAAACAATTATATCATTAGATATACAAAACGATAGGTATAATAAACTTCACCGTTAGAACTGATGCAGAAAACACCTTCATCTTGGCCACTGCAACACTGCTTAGTCCCTCAGCAGGTAGGCAAAGAGATCACTTATGCTAACGGGATTTGAGGCGGAGCGTCCTCCCTCTCAGCGGGACTGCATCACCCGGGGGTCCAAATTCCAACTAACTATTGACACGCAATGCCCTTTCCTTTATGAGTGAATTTCCCCACCCTTCTCAGTTGTGTCTGCCCTCGGCCAAAGAGCAGATCACAAGACGAAGGGACAGAGGGTGGAAAAAAAACAGTCAGAAGCTGAAAAACCCAGCGCTACTCTCCTTGCATTCATTCCCAGAACCTCTTATCATGCACCTGCAGGATGCTCCGACTCCCTTCCCGTGTTCGTCCTTCAGTGGATAGGACAATAATTATTCTCCACAGTAGGCCCATTCAGCAATAATATTTATGCCGTTATGTGACCTTGCTCTGTCTTCGCTACAGAAATGCTTGTTTATTCTACAAGGCCTGCAAAAACGCAGGCTTTACTACCACATTGTAGATGAGTGTCCAAAATGGTTGCACATCGACACCATTATTGATTTTTTATTTTTTTGCCAATTCTTTTTTTATCGATGTACTTAATTCAATACAACTGATAATGACATTAGTTTCCATTTCGTTTGCAGGTACATCAGTTAAGTTTTTGTCTTTTCCCCCCTTCAGAACAAAAACAGGTGAACTTCAAAAATGCACCCCACCCCCACCCTTCACCATGTTGTCTTCCAATCCTCTTCAGTCTCGGGACCGTTGCTCCAAAGAAGTCTTAGGCTATCATCCACTTTCTGGGTATATCCACGCTAACCTTTAACATGTGACCCCGCCTCTTAGTTAATCCTGAGGTCCACTTATCCTTTCCAAGGCCGAGCGTTGGGCACGCCCTTACATTCACCCTTTCTCTCCTTCCTCCACCTTTGTTCCGCCCTTCTCTAATCAGGGTGTCCTACCCCTGTATGATCGCCAAGATCCATCACTGCACCTCCCTGTTCCTGTCCCATTGTGTCCTCCCTCTCCATTTCACTCTGACGAATCTCTGGGTCATACCTTTCAGGAAATGGAGCCCATTCCATTGCCCTCGTTGGGGTTAGGCCATGTACTTGTCTTGTGAGCTCCTCCATTCTCTGCAGATCTAGGGCCCTTGTGGCCCACTCTTTCTCACTTCGAAGTCGTTCCCTCTTCCATCCTCCTGCAAGGCATGCTCTTGCCGCCAACAGTAAGTAGTGTGGCATGTGTGGGAGTTTCACCCAGTCCCCCTCCTCAATTTCCATTCCGAACAGTACTAGCAGGGGGTTCATCTCCCTTTCTACTCCCTCCAGGCCCTTTATCCATTCCAGAATTTCCTTCCGGTCACACCCCCACCACATGTGCCAATAGTCTGCCGTTTGTCCACATTTCCTCCAACAGCGAGGGTCCGCCCCAGGGCACATCTTGGATATCCTAACCGGGTCCCACTGCCACCTGTATAAGAGTTTGAGCCTGTGGAGTTTGTATTAGCATGCCACCAAGGTGCGGTGCGCATTCACACAGTTTCTCCCACTGTCCCGCTTCTATGTTCAGTCCCAGATCTTTCTCCCACCTATTTTTGTACATATCATCTATCCCCCCTGTGCCTCTAGGAGAGCCCAATACATTCTGGAGATAAGTCCCTGTGTATCCAGTATCTTTTCAGTGTCCGTTAACTCTCTCTGCAGTTTCTCTTTCCAATCTTCAGACATTAATACCCCTTTGAGCTGCAGGAATTGGAGAACTGAGATTCTACCTATGTTCATTGTCTCTTCCAATTGCTCTATGGCTATGAATTTCTCCCACTTTAGGACCCGACCTATTCTCTCCAGCCCAGCGTCTAGCCAGACCTGAAACCTCTTGTGGCCTAGTATGCAGTCACGTACCGGGGGGGCCCATATATCACTCAGGGGATATGGCCATGTCTTAACTCCTTTCATTTCCCTTCTGACCTTCCACAGCCGCCAGAGTGGGCCAAGGACCCCATGATGTGTGTACACTTTTGGGGGCTGCCTTGGCAGGTGGCCAGAGCAATAATTCCAATGTAACTGGCCTAAACTGGTAGTCCTCTATACCCACCCACCGCTTATCGCTGTCCTGACGCAGGTGAAGGATTAGAGCTCTAAACTGTGCAGCCTGTAGTAGGTATGCATCTCTGGGAGCCCAACTCTCCCCCTCTCCTTGGGCTGCACCAATAATCTGTACCCCACCCGTTGTTTTTTCCCCTGCCACAGGAACCGCACCATCTTCTTTTTTTAATTCTACAAAGTGTGAGTGTTACGCTCACCTGGTATCCACGGGGGAGCCACACGATACTGGATGGAGGTCTAAGCGCTATCCCGGACCCTTCTCTGCTTGGTTATGTGCCAGACGTTGGGTAGCGCCTATAACAGGAGAATGGAGTGTTAAGATACTGGTTCTGTGATGGGTGGACTCCCACCTCCCTCTGGTCCAAATCCCCTCCCTTGGGCTTATTGCCCACCTTAGGTTTTTGTACGTTGAACTCCCTGCCGTCCTGCGTCTCTGTGCAGGGGCGCGTGCTTGGTGCGGGCATTCCGTGGACCTAGTTGCTTCACTGGTCCGTGTGCCCTTATGTCGGGTCCAGACCGGCTGTGACTCTGACTCTGCTTGCTGTCTTCCAGGTGAGTTATAATGTCTTTTCCGTCTTTATTCTGTCTCTTTCTCTCCCTCCGTTTTCTCTGTCTTCTCTGCGTCTTACTCCACTACGCTGTTCCATAACAATGTCTCTTTTTGGTTTTGCAGGGATGTTTGCGATCTGGGAGTTGCGCCGCCGATGGCGAAGACCAAGGTTAGTTATTGATGAGCGGAGCGCTGCGCTGTTTATTGGTGTTAATTGCTAACCTGTGTTCTCTTCGCAGGTTGCAGTGATGTTCCGGAGTGATGAGCGATCGAAGCACTGCTTGCCCAGGTAAGTGCTTTGCTAATGCTGACCTTGTTCCTTCTCCCTTGCAGGTTGCGGTGAAACCCGAAGATGGGCGAGGTAAGAGAAGCACAGGGTGCTGCCAGGACTCGCTGCTTGCCCAGGTAAGAAGTGTTATTAATGCTGTCCTTGTTGCTTTGCCTTTGCAGGTTGCTGCGAACTCCGGAGATGGGTGAGGTAAGCGAAGCGCAGGATGGATTCAAGACCAGTTACTTCACAGGTAAGTGTTCTTGCTCGCTAATGCTGTACTTGTTCTTCCAAGATATTAATGGAATCCGGATCTAGGGTATCAGGATCGGGCCGTCGGAGAAACAGATGAGCATGAGCTGGACACGGTGAGCGTTACACTGCAGGAGTGCAGAATAACGCAGAGTGTGTTCTGCTGTTTGGGTGTGGTTTAAATAGCCCAGGTAAAGTAGTTCCAGGCCAAGTAGTTCCAGGCCCATCCACACCCAAAACACTAGACCGCATGGCTTGGTTCTAAAGAACTGAGCTGTGTAACAGGCCTCCATGTTGGATTAAGGTCCAAAACTGGTATTGCTTTATTCCTGATAATGAGCCTGGCGCCTAAGGTGCCAGGACTGACTCGTGTATGTTTCTGATGGAGTTTTAAGGCCCTTTGGGCCTGTGTGAAGGGCTTTAGCCCCACTGCTGCCAGAGTGCTGTTATACCTGAGGAGGTCAGGAGCATTGATTGTGACAGTGAGCCTGGCAAGTTTATCGGTAAAGCCTGGTACAGGTATAACACTCTAGGAAATAACATCATCTTAAGCGCATTCAGCCTGCCCAGCCAAGAGATCGTTAACCTGGACCAGGTTTCAAAATCTTCGTTGAGCCTACGCAGCAACGGGGGGAAGTTCAATTCATATAGCTCCTCTGGATCCGCTGATATCCTTACCCCCCAGATATTTTATGCTTTGCCTTTCTATCGGTCTCCCTAGCGCTAACCAGGTCCTATTTTGCTCTTCCGTTAGTTTCCATTGGGGGAGCAGGGTTGATTTGGCGACGTTCACCTTGAAGCCGATACTTTCCCGTAATCTCCTAGTATCTCTAGAGTTTTCTGTACAGATCCCTCCACATCTAACAGATAGAGTAGTATATCATCAGTGTATATGCTTAACTTGTGATTGTCTTCCCCCACTGCGATTCCCTTTACCTGGTCCTCCTTACGTATTCTCTCCCCTAGCGGTTCCTGGTTTATTCCTGATGATGAGCCTGGCGACTGACTCCATGTATGTTTCTGATGGAGTTTTAAGGCCCTTGGGGCCAGTGTGAAGGGTTTTAGCCCCACTGCTACCAGGGGGCTGCTACACCTGAGGGGTTCAGGGGCATGGATCGTGACAGCACTCCCCCGTAAGGCCCCTCTCAAGGTATTTCCTATGTCCGGCCCTGGTTTGGTTGGGTGGTTCCGATGAAATCGTCTTACCAGGCGTGGCGCATGGACGTGCTAGCTAGGCTCCCATGTCCTGTCCTGAGGGTCGTATCCCTTCCAGTCCACTAAGTAATATAACTAGGGCATGGTGAGTTTAGAATCTAGGATGTCCTTGACTTCAAATTCGGGTTCTCCGTTAACCAGTACCGGATTTGGTGGTGTTTTGACCAGAGTTCCAGGCTGAACAGGTTTTAAGAGTGACACGTGTAATACGGGATGGAGCTGCAGATTTGGTGGTACAGCTAGTTTTACTGCCACAGGATTTATAATAGCCTTGATGGTATAGGGCCCTAGATATCTGGGACGAAATGTTCGAGTTCCTCTCATGGGCACGTGCCGAGATGCCAACCAGACTATCTCTGACTTGGTAGTCTAGGGCTTTTCTTCGGTGTTGATCAGAGAATCTTTTCTGTCTTTCTTTGGCTTGGATCAAGTGTTCTGCTGCCTTTTTGAAGGCTTGAGTGATGGTCGTATGTAAAGTCTTCACCGCGGGCATTTCCAAGGCCATGGGGGTATCTCATTCGGAAGTACGTGGGTGCCTTCCATATACGGTATAGAATGACTCTGTCCGGTACTGGTGTGTAACGAGTTGTTGTAGGCATATTCGGCTAGCCACAGCACATCCTTCCAGCTTTCTTCGACTTGATGTAACATGCACCGTAGGTATTGCTCTAGTGTCTGATTCATCCGCTCCGTTTAGCCATCAGTTTGGGGATGGTGACTAGTGGACAGACGAATATCAATTTGGGCAATTGCACAACTCTTCCTCCAGAAGTTAGACACAAACTGACTCCCTCAATCAGAAATCAGGACGGAGGGGAAACCATGTAATCGTACGATTTGCTCTAAAAACACCTTTGCCAGACTGGATGCGTTTGGTAGACCCTTAAGCGGAATTAAATGGGCCATTTTAGAGAATAGGTTAACAACCACTAGGATAGTGTTGAACCCTTGACAGGGAGGCAGATCTGTGATGAAATCGAGGGAGTGTGTGCGCCAAGGTGCAGGTGGAATATCCAGGGGTTGAAGAAGGCCCGCAGGTCTTTGTTTCTGGGATTTATTCTGTGCACAAATGCCACATGACAGAATAAACTGCGTAATGTCCTTTTGCCAGGTCGGCCACCAATTTCTTTTCATCTTGGCTAGGGTCTTGGCAATTCCTGGGTGTCCTATCAGGGGGTCGTGATAACCAGAAACGACTTGTTCTTGTAGTGCCTTATTCGGTAGATATAAACGCCCTCTGAAATACGGGAGTTGGTTCTTTGTTGTGTAATGTTCACCTTGAGTGGTCCAATCCTGTAGAGCCTCGGTGTTCATTAGGAGCAGAATTTCCTTTTGGAGTTCGTCCAGAGATAATGATGTTGTAAGTCCTAGTAGTTTGTCACCTGGAATAATGGCCACCGGGTCTGGGGTTGAATATGCGTTCTCATCAATACCCATGCAGCATAGGGCGTTGGGCTTTTCCGTTCTGGGCTCCAGGTCGGTACGTGATTATGTAATCATATTCTGCGAAGAATAAAGCCCATCGGAGTTGAAGGGATCATTGAGCCTTTGCCGTTTTGAGGTATTGCAGGTTGCAATGGTCGGTGATTACTGTGATGGTATGTCTGCCGCCTAGGAGGTAATGCCGCCAAGCCTTAAAGGCTGCCTTGATCGCTAGGAGTTCCTTGTCTGTTTTGCATAGTTAAGTTCAGGTGTAGTACATTTTCGCGACCAACAGGCCACGGGATGTAACTGGCCTGTTTCGGGATCCCTTTGGGAAAGAACAGCCCCCATTGCCATGCTGGAGGCATCTGTTTCCACTACTAGATCTGGGCAGGGGTGTCCTAGCACCGGGGCTGAGGTAAATCTTTTCTTGAGTTCCTGGAAGGCCTTCTCCACCTCTTCTGTCCATTGGAACAGTTTGTTGTTTTTTCGTAATAAAGAAGTGATCGGGTGCACAATTTGGGAGAAACCCGGGATGAATCGGCGATAAAAGTTTGCAAAGCCGAGCATACTTTGGACACCTTTGACTGAAGATGGTGATGGCCAGCTAAGGATGGCGTCTACTTTGTGCATATCCATCCGGACGCCTCTGGAAGTGAGGACAAAACCAAGGAACTCTACTTCGTTGACATGGAAGGAGCATTTTTCAAGTTTGGCGTATAACTGTTGCTGTCAGAGTTTAGCAAGGACAGAGTGAACGTGCCTGACAGGGTCCTGTTTAGAAGAAGAGTACGCCAAGATGTTGTTGATGTAAACTAGGGCACATACGTCGATCGATTCCCGTAGTACATCGTTCATGCAGTACTGGAACGCGGCGGGAGCGTTGCAAAGCCCAAAGGGCATCACCAGATATTCGTACAGCCCATACTTAGTACGAAAGGCGGTCTTCCATTCGTCTCCTTTCTTTACAGTCACGAGATGGTATGCCCCCCAGAGGTCCAATTTGGTGTAAATTTGGGCATCCTTGACTTAGTCCAGTAGTTCTGGGATAAGGGGTAGAGGATAACGGTTTTTAACTGTTACCTGGTTTAGTGCGCGGTAGTCGATGCAAGTTCTCAAGTCCCCCTCCTCCATGGGTACGAAGAATAGGGGTGAAGCTGCCGGGGATTTGGACGGGCGGATAAAACCGTTTGCCAGGTACTGGCCAAGATATGATTTCAAATGGAGATTTTCAGGTTTGGCGAGTGCATAAATTCGACTACACAGGATTTGTGCACCAGGTACGAGGTCGATCTGACAGTCATATGGCCTGTGAGGGGGTAAGGTATTAGCTTGTTCTTTTTGGAAAATGTCTTGGAAATCGTGGTATTCGCTTGGTAGTGTACTTGTTACACCTAGTACTAACGCCTCTTTATCTTGGACAGGTGTCTCTGGGTCAGACGTTGGCATTTCTACTTGGTAGCACGCATGAGCACACTCATTGGAGAAAGCTAATTTCTTGGCTCGCCAGTCGATGCTAGGATTGTGAGCCACCAACCACGGCATCCCTAGAATCACCCAGAACTGAGGGGCCTTGATAAGGTCAAAGACAATGGCTTCCTGATGTCCGTCTTGGCACAGAATGGTCAATTCTGCTGTGCGTTGAGATACAGGACCAGAAGCTATCTCCGTGCCGTCGACAGTGGTGACCTTCTCAGTTGTTGTTTTCTGACCGAGCGGAAGCCCCATCCTTGTTGCCAGGCCTTGGTCTATGTAGTTACCAACGGCTCCGCTGCCTATGTATTCCTCCACAGCATGCATCCGAGACGGTTGTTGGTGACTGATCAAAATCACAGGCAGGGCAAGGTGTGAGGTCTGTGGCTCTTTTTCTTCGCTCGACAAACGGACCTCTACGCTTGCCGGGCCTGGACGTTTTCCAACTCTTGTTCTCCTCCTCCTTTCTCTGTAGCTCCAACTGTTCTCCTAGGGGGTTTTATGGGACATTCTCTGAGGAAGTGACCTGATTTCCCGCAGTACAGGCATAATTGCTGTTGTCTCCTTTTGTCTCTTTCGGCCTTGGTTAATGTGCTCCGTACCCCCCCAATTTGCATGGGTTCCGAAGTGTTTTCCGATGAACGTGGACTGTTCTCCTTTGAGCGTACTCTGCACAGTCTTTTGGCGGGTTTACCAACTGAGCTAGGACGTCTTTCAATTCCCCCGTAATCCTCGATGAAATAACGTTGTTCATTTCTCCTTAGGCCACCCAGTTTCAACGACAAGTCTGTTAAAAGTGGCGATATATGTTAACAAATCTTGGCTGCCTTGGTGGAGGGACAGAAGTTCGTCATCTAGAGCTTGGCCCTGGGTATGTCGGGCGAACAGCTTCTCCATCTCCTGTTGAAACCCCCTGAAATCCCGCAGGAGTGGATCAATCTGGCTTACTAACGGTATGGACTAATCCGCGGCACTGTCACTCAGATATGACAGAATGAAGGCAACCCGCGACTGATATTTAGGAAAGGCTCCGGGTCTACAAAGAAAATGGAGGCGGCACTGGTTCATGAATACTGCATATTTTCTTGGGTCCCCCGTAAAATGTTCAGGTGGGGCCAAAGGAACTGCCCCAGGGAGGACCACCTGCACTGGATTGACGGATGTGGCTGGAACCGACAGACTACTTCCTGGCAACAGAGCCTGCCCAGCCTCTGTTTGGAGCAATTGTCTGGCTAATTCATGGGTGCGGTCCTTGGTGACAATCAACTCCCTCCTAAGGGCGTTCGTTTCTTGCCGGGCGGAGTGCACCTCGGCCCGTAATTCTCCCAGTAACTGGGCTAGTTGGTCAGTCTCTGATGTTTCCATGACGCCCAGGTGGATGCTTTAACTGAGGCCTTGCGCTCTGTTATGCTCACCTGGTATCCATGGGGGTGCCACACGATACTGGATGGAGGTCTAAGCGCTATCCCAGACCCTTCTCTGCTTGGTTATGTGCCAGACGTTGGGTAGCGCCTATAACAGGAGATTGGAGGGTTAAGATAATAGTTCTTTGATGGATGGACTCCCACCACCCTTTGGTCCAAATCCCCTCCCTTGGGGTTATTGCTCACCTTAGGTTTTTGTGCGTTGAACTCTCCGTCTTGCGTCTCTGTGCAGGGGCGCGTGGTTGGTGCAGGCCTTCCGTGGACCTAGTTGCTTCAATGGTCCGTGTGCCCTTATGTCGGGTCCAGACCGGCTGTGACTCCGACTCTGCTTGCTGTCTTCCAGGTGAGTTATAATGTCTTTTCCGTCTTTATTCTGCCTCTTTCTTTCCCTCCGTTTTCTCTGTCTTCTCTGCGTCTTGCTCCACTACGCTGTTCCCTAACAATGTCTCTTTTTGTTTTCGCAGGGATGGTTGCGATCTCAGAGTTGCCGCGCCGATGGTGAAGACCACAGTGAGTTATTGATGCGCTGTTTATTGGTGTTAATTGCTATCTGTGTTCTCTTCTCTTTGTACAGGATGCAGTGATGTTCCGGAGTGATGCGCAATCGAAGCGCTGCTTGCCCAGGTAAGTGCTTTGTTAATGCTGACCTTGTTCCTTCTCCCTTGCGGTGTAACCCGGAGATGGGTGAGGTAAGAGAAGCGCAGGGTGCTGCAAGGACTCGCTGCTTGCCCAGGTAAGAATTGTTATTAATGCTGTCCTTGTTTCTTTACCTTTGCAGATTGCGGCGAACTCCGGAGATGGGCGAGGTAAGTGAAGCGCAGGATGGATTCAAGACCGGTTACTTCACATGTAAGTGTTCTTGCTCGCTAATGCTGTTCTTGTTCTTCGAGGATATTAATGGAATCCGGATCTAGGGCTTCAGGATCGGGCCGTCGGAGAAACAGATGAGCAGGAGCTGGACATGGTGAGCGTTACGCTGCAGGAGTGCAGAATAACGCAAAGCGTGTTCTGCTGTTTGGGTGTGGTTTAAATAGCCCAGGTAAAGTAGTTCCAGACCAAGTAGTTCCAGGCCCAGCTACACCCAAAACACTAGACCGCATGGCTTGGTTCTAAAGAACTGAGCTGTGTAATAGGCCTCCATGTTGAATTAAGGTCCAAAACTGGTATTGCTTTTTCCTGATAATGAGCCTGGCGCCAAAGGCGCAAGGACTGACTCCATTTATGTTTCTGATGGAGTTTTAAGGCCCTTGGGGCCAGCGTGAAGGGATTTAGCCCACTGCTGCCAGGGTGCTGTTATACCTGAGGGGGTCAGGGGCATGGATCGTGACAGCGAGCCTGGCAAGTTTATCGGTAAAGCCTGGTACAGGTATAACACTCTAGGAAACAACATCATCTTAAGCGCATTCAGCCTGCCCAGCCAAGAGATCATTAACCTGGACCAGGTTTCAAAATCTTCGTTGAGCCTACGCAGCAACGGGGGGGGAAGTTCAATTCAGATAGGTCCTATGGATCCGCTGATATCCTTACCCCCCAGATATTTTATGCTTTGCCTTTCTGTCGTTATCCCTAGCGCTAACCAGATCCGATTTTGCTCTTCCATTAGTTTCCATTGGGGGAGCAGGGTTGATTTGGCGACGTTCACCTTGAAGCCGATACTTTCCCGTAATCTCCTAGTATCTGTACAGATCCCTCCACATCCAACAGATAGAGTAGTATATCATCAGCGTTATATGCTTAACTTGTGATTGTCTTCCCCCACTGCGATTCCCTTTACCTGGTCCTCCTTACATATTCTCTCCCCTAGCGGTTCCATCGTCAATGCAAACAACAGGGGGCACAATGGGCACCCCTGACTGGTACCCCTGCCCAGTTCAAACTCCCTCGACTTCTTTCCATTGACCACTACCCGTGCCGTGGGCCTTGAATATATCGCCCCTGTCGCACGGCACATTCTTTCTACCACTCCTATCTTCTGCAACATAGCAAAGAGGAACCCCCCACTCCACTCTGTCGAAGGATTTCTCTGCATCGAGGCTAAGGATCGCCCGTCCCTCTAGATTCCCTTTTACATGCTCTATGAGATCCATTGTCTTTCTAATCGCGTCGGGACTCTGCCTTCCTGCTATAAATCCCATTTGGTCAGGATGGACCAAGCGGGGCAACTTCTCTTCAAACTGGGTCGCTAAAATCCTCGTGAAGATTTTCTTGTCCACATTCAGAAGAGAAATGGGATGGTATGATGCACACTGGGCCGGGTCCCTCTCCTCCTTTGGGATCACTGAGATTAGTGCTTTACTAAACGTTGAGGGGCTTCCCCTGTTTCCAGTATATGATTATACAGTTTTACCATGTACGGGCACAGAATTCCAGCATATGTCTTATAGAACCCTATGGAGTATCCGTCCTCTCCCGGGGCCTTTCCATTGGGGAGACGCGAGATTGCGTCCTTTACCTCTTCCACCGTGATAGGGCTCTCTAGGTGGTCTATTTCTGGTGCTTTGAGTTTGGGTATGTTGATATCCCTCAGGTATTCCCCTACGGCTCTGCTCTCCCCCCGTGGCTTTGTATCTATAGAGGGTTTCATAAAATTCAGGAGAAGCCCTCAGCTATATCTTTTGGCATTGCACTGTCCCTCCCACCCGCGCCTCTCAGTTTGGCTACACATCTTTCCGCCATTTGTGCTCGGAGTCTACCAGCAAGTAGAGCGTCTGCCTTGTCCCCCCTTCTCGTAATATCTCTTGTTTAGATATCTCAGTTTCCATAGAGTTTCCCCCATCCCCAGTGCATTCAGCTATGCCCTTTTCGACAACAACCCTTCCACGATTTCCTCTATATTTCCCTCTAAGGCGTGCATCCTCTCCTCCCCTTCCTTTATCTCCCTTCTCAGTCTGTCCTCCATTAGCTTTCTTTCCCTTTTTTTCCTTGCACCTTCCAACATCAGGAGGCCCCTCCAGGTTGCTTTCCCTGCGTCCCACACTATCCTCGTGCTCACCTCCCTAGTGTCATTATGGTCAAAGTATTCCGTTATTGCTTTGGCCATCTGATCTGCAAAGAGCAGGTCCCTCCATAGTGTTTTGTTACATCGCCATGCGCTGTCTGGTCTGTGCAGCCCTTCTATCTCCAGACTTGTGATCACCATATCGTGGTTTGTCCACCCCATCGGTTTGATTTTGCGGTCCATTACCCTTTCACTTTGTTCCTTGTTTACCAATATAAAATCAATTCTAGTATATGTTTTGTGTGGCGGCGAGAAGAACGTGTAGCACTCCTCCCTTGGGTGCCGACTCCTCCATGTGTTTACCAGACCTCTCCTCTACAAAGCCTTACCCAGGTGCCCCTGCCTGCCTTCCCCACTTTTTGGTCCATCAACACTTGTCTTCCTATCCCAGACTTCATTTGCCCAGGAGTTTAAATCCCCTCCTAAGATATATAGGTCTGCTTCTTCGTTTTGTACTGCATTAACCACTTCCTGGAGGAATACTTCCTGCCCTTGATTGGGGGCATATACTGCTGCCAGCAATACCCTTGCCCCTTCCAGGCTGCCATGTAGCATTAGCATTCGGCATCCCAGTAAGTTTGTGGCTACGCACTCCTGCAGTCTGCACTGTTTCTGTAGGGCGATGTCAACTCCTCGCTTCTTGACAGTCCCAAATGCCCGATAAGTCTTTCCTATTCCCTCGCCTCTCAGTGGCCTCTCCTCCCCACCAATCAGACGTGTTTCCTCTAAGAAGAGTATGTCTAGTGAAGCCTTATGGAATCCCCTTGCCACTAGGGATCTTTTAGATGGGGAGTTGAGTCCTTTCACATTTAGCGTGCCCACAGTCAGGCCCTTCCCAACCTCACCTTTCCCCTTGGTGTGTGTACCTCCCTTCCCCCTTATTCCATCTTATCCTTGCGGAGGGCACATTTCTACTTTCATCTCCATTAGCGCATAGACTTCCAGCTTTCAGATCATTTTGCACAATCCTCAAGCAGGTGCCATTAGCAAATTTGCTACTTGACTGTTGATTTAAGAACACCCCAAACATATTTTGTGTAGAAAGAATTCCATAACCGCCCTCTCTCTCACAGAATGCTGTTTTGGAGCGAGCTCCGAACTTACAACTAAACTTTCGAACTGTCCGGAACCCTAACTTGGTATGTTTTAAACTAGTCTCTGAGACACCCCCTCTCTCACAGGGGGACACTTTGGGGCTTATGAGTTTTCCCCCCTCCAGCTTACGTTCTATGGTTTACCAGGCATCCACCTGGTCGGTATCCAAATCCCAACTTACTCCCACTCTAGCCCCTGGGATCACATTTGAATCATGGTTCCTTCGGTGTGGAAGCCTTTCGAGGCGAGGGCCCGTTGAGTCTCATATTTCCTCCCCGTTTGTCCTCTCCTCTCCTCCTCCTCCTCCTCCTCTGTGGGCCTGGGGTGGGTCTTGGTCGTTCTCCGCTTGTGGATGGGCCCCTCAGGCTTCCCGGCTGGGTATCCGCACCAGCCGTAAGGTATCTCAGGTCTTGCTCCGCTTCCTCCGCCGATGTCAGCCTATAGTCCACCCCTTCCACTTCAAATTCCAGAGAGAACGGGTAGCCCCATCTGCATCTGATTTAATTTTCCTGCAGCCATGTTGTGAGAGGTCTGCAGCTTCTGCGACATGCTAGCGTGAAATTGGAGAGGTCTTGGTATATGGTCACCTTGGAGCCTTCGAATTCTACTTCCCTTTGTTGCTTTGCCCTATTCAAGACTTCCGTCCTGTCCTTGTAGCTCAGGAATTTAACCACTATGGAGCGGGGACTGTTTCCGTAGGGCCTTCCTCCTCTGTGTGCGCTTTCAAGTTGCACTGTCTTGCCCCCATCCGTTTCAAAGAGCTGGTTTATCAGGGCTTGGACTTTTTCCTTCACTTGTCTCGGGGTCTCCCTGTCTGGTTCCTTCAGCCCTAGTATCCGTATGTTGTTGCGTCTTTCTGTTACGCTCACCTGGATTCCACAGGGGCGTCGAACGAAGCTGGACTGCTGCGGTCTCCACCAGTGTGACTCGTAGCGAAGTGATGATCAACTGCACTTGCCCACTCAGTTTCGTCTGCCTGGCCCGCAAGAGTATTTTCCTAAAAGCAGGAAAGGGGATTAGCCACCCATGGAAGAGAGGTTACACTAACACTATTTTCCCTGAAAACTTCCAGTATTCCCCTTCATAAAGTCTCACCTTATTGTTTGGAAGGATTAACTTTCCATCCTGCGCGGAGTGCAGGGGCGCGTAGAAGTTCAGTTACTTCACTGATCCGAAGGTATTTGGCAGAGTTCCAGACAACAAAGACTCCCAGGTAAGTAGTGTGTAAACCGAATGTATAGTTCTTTTAGAGTTCAAATGACTGTTAATTCACTCTTTCTCCTTTCATACCTTTTCCCTTGCAGCGTGATCCAAGGAGTGAGTTCGCCTCGATGGATGAAGGTAGCGCTTAGATAAGAGTCAGTTTGTACCAAGCACTGTCTAGAATGCAATATTGTTCCAAATGTAATTAACCAATAGTTCTCTATCTTCTTTGCAGGTGCGGCGCCTTGCCGAAAATGTCTAACGTAGGATGGTGACCAGCACTGCCTCGAGCGGTAAAATTCCGAGTAAGTATCTTACGGTAAGTAAAAGAATGTCTTTGGTGGAACCCCGCTCACCTTTTGTTTGTTCTTGTCTTTTCAGATGCTGATGTTTCGGGCGGCGATTCAACGGGTGTTGCGCCGGGTCGTGGAGATGCTCCAAAGACAGGTGAGTATGACGCGGCGCTGCAGCTGGCAATGCAACGTGGTTTATTTTAATGTCTTTTCCCTTAATCCACAGGTGCGGCTGCTCCAGGATACCGCCCGGTTTAATAGCATTACCACAAAACCCTCCGGAGCTAATAGCGCCGGATCACGGGTTTGGCGGTAACAGTAATTCCCCATTGGGTCCATTGGACCCAATGGGGAATTTTCGGCGCAATTACCGGTAATTGTGCTGAAAATTGGGAATTTCCCGGCGCATTTACCGCCAGCTCAGAGTTGGGGGTAAATGCAGCCAAACCTGTGAACAACGTTACCGCTGCATTTATGGGCTACCGCCAAACTCGTGATGAGGCTGCTAATCTAAACCTAAATCTAAAATGGGAGAAAGCTACGACCATCAAACAATAATAAGGCAGTCCTAGTGGCGTCTTGTCAAATAAAAGGGTCTATACTAAAAACATCTATTGCCAATCCTTACAGCTAAGCACAAAAACAAAGTGTGGGATAGTGTTTCACAAGAAAAGAAAGAAGTGATGCATAATTGATAAGTCAGGATGTGGTAGCCGGAGGGTCTCCCCTTCCCCACGTTTTTATCACAGGACAAGACGGGACTCCTGAGCACCGCACACTTTCAGGCGACCCCAGCACAAGACTACAGTTCCTTTCTCTAGTATCGAGGCCTTCAGTGGTTAAGTCTCCTTTCTACAAAAAGCCTCTGCCTCGAGGACCTGAGGTGTTCAAAATCATAAAATAAAAAGATCCTTTCCATGGGTAC
Organism: Ambystoma mexicanum; assembly: GCF_040938575.1. Taxonomy (NCBI): domain Eukaryota; kingdom Metazoa; phylum Chordata; class Amphibia; order Caudata; family Ambystomatidae; genus Ambystoma; species Ambystoma mexicanum. Next base: position 668,076,076 of record NC_090928.1, read on the forward strand.
GTTGGGTGATGACATTTCACCCCTCGGTCCCCCTCTTTCCGTACTCAGACTCCTCTCGAATGTTAGCCTCCCTCCGTCGGGTTCACTACGGCTTTTGTTCCACACATTGCGGGATGACTCCTCACCCCTGGGTCCCCCATTCCGGGCTCAGACCCTTCTCGAATATTGGCCTCCGTCCGTCGGGTTCACTACGGCCTTCATTCACCTGTTGTATTCACAATACACAAAGTCTCAATGTCTTTTTAAACAATCTACTGTGTACATCCCTCATCGGGTTCACTCTTGTCATCACAATGTTTCGTGGGGTTGTCATGCTTCACCCCGTTCTGCAGGCATCCTTCAGCCGCGATCACGATTGCCAATTATTCACTTCCCTTTACTTTATCACGATTTAGGATTTACTTCCCACAGCTTCCTTTTGTTCACAGGTGAAAGACTTTCGACTGTACAAGGGGTTTACTCAACCCTTGTATGACCACTTTGACCATCTCTGCAAGGCTCTCTCCTAGGGCCTTCTGGTAACAGTAGTTTCATCAAACATTAAAAATGGGGACGGGCCAGCCAGAGTCTTTCGAATGAGCATCCTCGTGGTGCCGGACCACTCCGCAGCTGGTCTCTCCCCTGCACTTTCAAAAGTTCTTTGATTCCCCTTATTTTCCCACTTTCAACTTTTGTTCAACACAGTTCGGTTTCTTTATCGGGTCTCCCTCCGACTCACCGGCTGTGATGAACGGCTTGGCTTTCTATGGTCTCTGTAATCCTGGACAGTACCACGGTAGCAGACGTCTCTCCCTGACTTGATTATTAGTGTAAGAGGGCTTTGTGTACCGTTAATATCTGTTACAGCACACTCTGGCTATTGTTCGCGGTCTTATGTTCCTTCTACGGAGGCTTCACAGGTCTGGGTTGAAGAGGGCAGGGGCTCTTCTATCCTTCGGTTCCTGCCGTCTTTTGTCTAATCTGGAACTGCCGTCCTGGAATAGCTGCCACGTTGTGCTGTCTACCTTGCTCGTAGTGTGCTCTCGTGCTCCACCTTTTATCCCTGTGGGGAAGGTAATGGGCCGTTGGGTGTGTGGGGTTATCAACTGCCTGACCCTTGTGTTGGGACATGACAGGTAACCAACCGGCTTTGGCATTAGTCCGGTCTTTTGTGGTGCAAGAAAGTGTTCGAGTGGGGAAAGGGAGGGGGGGGGGGTAGGGATTCAGAATATCCTATGAGGTAGGATGGGGAAAAGGTGTCATAAGAAAGGGGGTACCACATCTCACCCGTCTGTGTCCCACTTCCACTCCCTGAGGACCCCCCCCCATCCAGGTGATGCTTCCGCACTGGTCCCCCCCAGGAATTGGAGCCAATAGCGATGGCCGTGTCCTGGCCACCTGGATGACAGATTCCCTGGGGACTAGTCAGAGACACCTTCAGGTTTCTCACATTGGACTAAAGATAGGTTTGTGGTCACTCTTAACAATATGGTTTCATTTATGGCATTTCTATAGAAACATCCAATTAAGCAAAAGATCATAGTTCAGGAGGTGGAAGAACCTCCATCTAAAAGACCTGGTTCTTGTGAAGAGTCCATTATTGGACTGGGTGCAGATGAGTAAAATTACGTTTTTCTAGAAGATGATCCTGGCACAGAGCCTGAGGATTATGATGTCCCATCTCCAGACATTACCAATGATCCAATTTCATCCTCACCCATTGATGATCATTTGTTATGTAATCATTTCCTGAAAAAGGCGGCAGGTTTCTTTAAAATTGCAACCCATGAGTCCAAATATGACACTGACTTTGTTGATGATATTCTCAACAAAAAGAAACCAATTGTCAGTATATCCAACTGTTACAATAATTTAACAGACGGTTATTAGTGTCCCTTTATACTCCAGCATGAATAAGAGCTGTTAACTCGCATATAGAGAAACACTTTAAGCCAGCACCCACAGATGCACCTTTTTACTAAGGGTCAGTTAACCAATTGTGAGGACCCCACCAGATAAGGAGAGTAAGAAAATATAAGCTCTTGGGAAGAAATTAGCAACATCAGCAGCTTTCCAGATGCGCATCGCAAATAACACCACCCTCCAAGACAGTTTTAACAGAGACCAATGGGACCATATGGAGAACCAAGTTAGCGAGTTCCATGACCCTCCAAGGTCTGAGATACTTACAGCTTTTTTTATCTAAAGACAAGCAAACAGCAAATGCCACTATAAAAAATACTCTTGATGCTGTCGATACGGCTGGTAGAATAGTGGCAGAGGGGACACTACTAAAAAGACACACGTGGCTCAGAAAGTCAGGGTTTAGACCAGAAACACAGGCAATGCTACTTAACAAGCAAGTGGAGGATAATATCCTGTTTTCCATGGTGGTAGAAGATGCCATCGAAACCACCAAAAAACAACACGTGACACTTAAGACCCTAGGGCAGACTTCAAATAAGCCCTTTCAGTATAGGGGGGTCATATGCCAATCACCGTACTTTTCGTGGACAGGGATACGCAATCTCCTTAGCCCAGTCAGCCTATACATCAGGAGCAGGCTCCAGCTCTTGGTATCCCAATCATGGACAATCGTCCTTTCAGAAACATTTCAGGAGTGGATGTAGCAGGGGTAGAGGCCAAACCACTAGAGGTTAGGCTACTCCCACCAAACAATGACTCACTGCTTCAGGTCCCCTCCCATGTCAGCCCGGTAGGGGGTCACAATACACTATCACATCAGAGAAGTGGGGGTCGTCAACTGTGTAAGACAGATACTGCATGGAATTTGAACAACTAAAGTGTGATCATCCACCAAGATACAGGAAGATATCTCTAAAACACCAACAGATTCTACACTCAGAAATAATAGCTCTTCTCCAAAAAGGAACCATAGAGCTCGTCCCTTCATCAGAGGTAAACACGTGTATTTATTCTGTGTAGGTCCTTTTTCCAAAGAAAGACAAGAACCAACGTCCAGTACTCGATTTAAGACCAGCAAACACATTACAAACCTCAGAAGTTCAGAATGACAACATTGCAGGAAGTCATTACTTTACTCAAAAGGGGGGACTACATGGCAACACTGGATATGAAAGATGCACACTTTCATATTTCAATGTTGCCAGCACATCGACAGAACTCAAGATTCAAAATGTGGTCGGCACACTACCAATTCAAAGTACTCCCCTTCAGAACTGCATCAACCCCTCAAGTTTTTACAAAGGTAGTAGCAGCACACCTATGCAGATAATCAATTCCAGTGTGCTCTTATCTGGACGACTGGCTCATAACAGAAGACATACTACAAACATGCAGCATATGCAGAAAACAAACCTTCGGCATCAACTATGGTTCTCTATCTAAAAAACGAAAAGGTTTCCAGTCGGGTGAAACAGTTTCTAGGGGCAATAATTCAAAAAGGAGAACTCTAGTCTTCTCTTCCAACAAGAGGGTCCAAAACATACTACATCAAATCCCAGGTTATGCAGTCGGTTGCCAGATAACAGTCAGGAAGGTAATGGGCCTTCTTGGCACAATGACATCCTGCTTGTTCATTGTGCCACATGCAAGGCTACACTTGCGCCCAGTACATGAATAGTTACTCACCGTAGTGACTAACGTACTCTTAGTCCATAGTCCCCTTTCCTGCATACTGTATGGGCGTCCCTCGCTAGGGACGGGAGACGGAACCTTTTTCATCAGAAAAAAACCTTCTTACCCTTTAAATTTAGGAGGCGCGTGGGGCGCAGCCGTGGGAGGACGCGCTCGCCTGACTCTGCCCACCGGCGCTACTCCTCAGTCCCCATTGACACATCGACAATATTAACATTGCCTCATGACACCAGTATTATTAGGGTGGAGGATGGTGGGACCTATGGAGGAAAGGAGACTGTGGACTAACAGTAAGTTAGTCACTACGGTGAGTAACTATTAATTACTCTTACGTACTGTCCCCTTTCCTCCATACTGTATGGGCGATTACAACTGAATGTAGCCCCAGGGTGGAGAGGAGCCCCTCCTTAAGAAAACATATTGCTGAGAACCGCCTGACCAAATGCAGCATCTGGCCTAGAGGCGGCGTCCAATCATTAATGCTTACAGAAAGCCAAAGCGGAGGCCGAGGTGGCCGCCCTGCTGATGACTTGCCACGGAACATGCTGTTGGAATGCAATGGCCCAGGCCTTGGCTCTGACAGCGTGGGCATGCAGGCTAGCTGGAAGTAGCCTGTGCTGCCCCTCGTAGGCCTCGTTGATTGGAAGCATGATAACCGGGGCCTTGACCCACCGAAGGTGACAAATAGGGCGTCCGACTCGCAGAAGTCCTTTGTACTGTCCAGATAGAATTTCAGAGTACGTCTGACATCCAGACAGTGTAAGACCCTCTGAGCCTCGTCCTTAAGGTTGGAGAAAAAAGTAGGTAAGACTATCTCCTCGTTTAGATGGACGGCGGTCGCAACCTTGGGGAGAAACATGGGGTGCGTTCTCAGGACCACCTTATCTTTGTGAAAGGTAGTATAGGGTTCTGAAGCCACCAGTGCCTGGATGTCGCTGATCCCGCGGGCTGAGGTGAGGTCCACCAACAGAGCTTTCTTAATGGTGACCAGTCTGATGTCCGCGGACGCCATACGCTCGAACGGTTTGTGCGCCAAGGCGCCCAACACAACATTGAGGTCCCACACGGAGTGTGGTTTTTTGATGGCCGGGTAGAGCCTGGTGAGGCCCGCCAAATGTCGCTTGACCACCGGGTTGGCAGAGGAGAAGATCCCTTCCTCCGAATTTCTGTATGCCCCTACGGCTGCCAAATAGGTGCAGCATGTGTCCACCTGCACACCCGAGTGAGCAAGGTGTGCTGAAAATGAGAGCACATCATCCCAAGTGCACGTCATGGGGGTCTACTTCTTAGAGTCTGCCCAATGACAGAACCTAGTCCATTCACTCTTGTACTGGCTCCTAGTAGCTTTGCTCCTAGTGCCCTGAATGATCTCTACGTTTGCCTGTGATAGGCTCAGGTGTTTCAGCGTGACCTACTCAGGAACCACGCTGTGAGGGCTAATTTGTGTGGAGCAGGGTGTATGACCCTTCCCCCCACAAGAAGATGAGCTGGGCCCATCGGCAGGTGAATGGGTGGCCTGTCCAAAAGGCTGAGAAGCTCGGAGAACCACAGTCTCGCTGGCCACCACAGAGCTATCAGAATGATGCTGAGGTGACAGGATTCCGTAATCTTGCAGATCACCCTGTGGACCAGGGTTGTGGGAGGGAAGGCATACGCTGTCATGCTGTTCCACTGAATCTGGAATGCACCGCCCAGGGAGCAGGGGCGCTGCCCCTGCCAGGACGCAAACTGCTGACACTTCTTGTTGTCCCAGGAGGCAAAGAGATCCACTTGAGGATGCCCCCAATCGTTGAAGGTCTCCAGCAGCACCTGATCCTTCAATTGCCACTCGCAATTGTTCACTCCCAGTCTGCTGAGCCTGTCCGCCTCCAGGTTGGACTCCCCTGGAAGGTGCACAGTCCTGAGGTAGATGTTCTCCAGGGCCCATATCCACATGCTGATGGCTGGGCTGCATATTGGCGGGGACCTGGTACCCCACCCCTGCTTGTTGACATAGTATATGCTTGTGGTATTGTTGGTCTGTATGAGGACGATCTTGCCACCAATAAGTGGGAGGAAAGCTTTGAGAGCTAGCCAGATAGCTTTTAGTTGATATAAGACTACTGTTCTTGCTTGGTCCAGACTCCATGGACCCTGTGGCTGTCCAGAGTGACCCCCCAGCCTTCCAGGGAGGAGTCAGTGGTGATGGTTACCTGCGGGCCAGGCTGCCGGAAGGGCTTACCCCTGCGCAGATTGCAGTCCCTGGACCACCATGCGAGGTCCGAGTGGAGAGAAGGAGGAATGCTGACCAGCTCTGCTTGGGAGCCCTTCTCCTGATTCCAGGAGGCTGCGAAGTGCAGCTGTAATCTCCTCATCTTGAGTCTCGTGTGGAGTACAGCCAGTAGAACCGCTGCCATGATACCTACAAGTGTTGGTACCACCAGGCCAAGGTCACTGCTCTGGTAAGGAAGTGAGCAGTGGCCCTCTTGATTGATGTGATCTTGTCCTCTGAGGGAAAGACTCTCTCAGAGCTCGTGTCCCAGAAAAGTCAGGCTCTGCGTAGGCTGCAGCTAAAACTTCTTGAGGTCGATTGTTAACCCCAAGTCATGGAGTGTGGTCATCAGTGCGGCGGAAGTGTGGTGAACCGCCTCTGGAGATCTCGCCCTGACGAGCCATTCCAGTTACGGGTAGATGTGGTGGCCCAGGGCCCTGAGGAGGGCTGCCACTGCATTCATGAGCCTTGTAAATACCCTGGGGGCTGAGTTGAGGCCAAAGGGTAGCACCTTGTATTGGAAATGGCAGTGCATGATCCTGAAGCACAGAAAGGAGCGATGCGGCTGCTAAATCGGGACTTGTAGATAAGCGTCCTTCAGATCCAGGGAGCACATCCAGTCTCCCTTGTCCAATGTCTCTGAGTGCTGGCGTAACCATCTTGAATTTTTGAAGAGGGAGGGAGAGGTTGAGGGTGGAGAGGTCCAACACAACTCTGTCATGATGCCTACCCCCGGGCATCTGGACCAAGCCCATCAGCCCCGGAAGCAGGCATCCAGACATTTATTAAAACCTCAGCAGCCCCGGCTAGGGGCTATCTGGGTTCAGTCCTGGCGCATTAGGCGCCAGGGCCAGGCTCATAATAGAAATCAGTCCTGGCGCCTATGGCTCATAGTCAATACTTACCTCAGGCAGACCATGCTGTAAATGAATCCAAGCCAACGTGAAGCCTGGAGGCGACTATTTTACTACAGGGACTATTTTTTACTTGGGTGTGGTTCTAGGGACTTCTTACCTGGGACTACTTTTGAGGCTATTTAAACCACGCCCGACCAGCAACACACGCTTTGCGTTATTCTGCATTCTGCAGCGTAACGCTCACCGTGCCTGCAAGCCAGCATCCAGTCTTCTGCCACGCCCGCCTCGAATCTGGAGCTCCTAGGAAAAGGGGAAAGAAGGAGAAAAGGTTAGATCACGGACATTATCTTAATTCCTTACCTGATTCTGGATCTAGCACGACTCTGAGCCTGAAAGGACATTACTTCAGCACACGTCGCATCACCAGCTGCAGCGCCGTGCCATACTCACCAGTCCACAGCATCTTTCGACTTGGCGCTGCCTCCATCATTTTCTTTGGCGAACTCCAATACCTGGGGGAAAACAAAAGGAATAACAAGGTGAGCCTAGAGAGCCCACAAATACAATCACTTTTACCACCAGGCTTACCTGATTTAGCACCGGAGGCATTACCTTTCAATACGCCACATCTTCTTATGCCGCATCTATAAAGGGAGAGAAAACAACAAGTTAAACTCACGCAACTTTTACCGGACAGTGTTGGGTAATACAGACTCTTACCTGAACGCCATCAGCAGCCTCCAGACAATATTTTTAGCTGCAATTCAACAAGGGGATGCAAGAGTGAACATCGGACATATTGAACTCTTTGAACTTTATAAACCCCGGAGTCAATATTCCTCCAGAACTCTTCCAGTACACCAAACCAGTGAAGTAACTGGTATCTACGCGCCCCTGCATGCCACGCAGGATGGAGAGCTCATCATTTAAAAACATAAGGTGAGGATACTAATTGGGAATATCGGAGGTGACTAGTGGGGAGAACGAGAACAGTGGGGAGGGACCATCACTAAAATCCACGGGGCTAAATCCCTTTCTCCACTTGCAGGAGAATACTTCTACGGGTCAAGCAGACGAGATTAGGCGGGCCAGTCAAGACTGTCATCTCTGCACTACGCTTCACGTTGGAGACCGCAGCTGTCCGGGTCCGATCGACGCCCCTGTGGGAACCAGGTGAGCGTAACAACTCTCAGGCCAGCCTGGTTTTGTATGGCGAAAAGCCTGGACTAGAAGCCCAATCCTCGCTGGAAGGCTGGACTTCTTTCACTGCCTGGCTCTCTACGAGCGACCGAATTTCCGCCAACAGAGTTGCTGTCCCAATCTGTGGGAGCGGAGGGGAGAAGGGATGAGAGGGAGGGACAGGTGGGCAGTACACTGTGGATAACGGAGAGGATCCAGGGGTCCGAAAAGTTCTGGCACCAAAACTGCACGTGAAAGGCAAGCCTGCCCCCCACCGGTGAAACGTGGACCCAAAGGGACGTGTCATGACTTCTCTTCCTCTGAGGCTGCTGCGGAGGAGGGGGACTGGAAAAAGCCCTTGCCTCCCCCCCTTTTGTTGTTTGCGCTGGTGCTGGCTCAGAGAATGGTCAGGCTGTCTCGACCTCCGTTCTTGGAAGCCCCGAAACCAACACCCGCCCCTTATCGGAGCGTTGATGCGACTGGGTGTAGGCCTTCGTTAGGATAAAGACTTTGCAGTTTGCGAACTGTTTTTCTTTTTATCCAATTCCTCATCAGTGGTGGAGTGAAAGAGGTCACTACCCTTGAATGGAAGGTCCAATATGCGTTCCTGGACGACTGGGTTAAACTTAGTAGCCCGAAGCCAGGCAGTCCTTCTCATGTCCGTGGCGATGCATATGTCCCTGCCAGAGGTATCAATGTGGGCCACGGTGGACTCCATGATGTCCTGTGCCACCAGTTTGGCCTCTGCCAGCCCCGCCTTGAAGCGTGCTTGGCTCTGCACCGGAAGTTCTGGAAGGAAGTCGGCTATTTCCTGCCAAAGCCTTTGGGTAACGGCTGCCAGCATGGCATCCGCGTTAGATTGATGCAGGTGTCGAGAGGCATTGGAGTACAGCTTCTTACCGTACGCCTCCAAGATCATCTTCTCCTTGCCTAGCAGCGCAGAGGACGACTGAGGCTTCGAGTAGAGTGACCTGCAGCGATCACCGAAGAGTGCAGTTGAGGGTGTGCCGACAGCAAGCTTGGATCCCCCTCTATTTGTCTATACTTGGCGTCGAGGCACTTATTGACAGGTTGGGCGGAGTGTGGCTTGAGCCACCCCTTCTTGGCCAAGGCAACAACATCCTTCTGCATCCGGATCCCCGTTCTAGCAGGGGGGCGTAGAGTGAGTACTTCTGCCAGAACCCCTTCCTCCGGTTGTTCGACCGCCGGTTGAGGAAGGCCCAAATACTCTGCTAAACCTGCAAGCTGTTCGTGGCAGGCCTTGGCTGACGACGGCATGTCAGGGTCCCCCTGCTCATCTGTGTCCACCAGGTTGTCCGGAGCGGGTGGAAGAGTACTGGGCGCTGTGGGCTGCGGTGTAGGAACCGGAGCCGGTGGCTGCTGCAGAGGCTAGTGTGGAATGGCCTGAACTGTGGGAGGTAGGGGAGCCGGAATCAAAGGAGCCGCAGGGGCTGCACTGGGGCATGAGGCGCTGGAGCCATAGGAGGAATGACTATGGGCGCCGGTGGAGTGGCCGGAGGGAGCATGTCCCTGATAGTATCCTGAAGGATGGCCCCCTCTGAGGAGTTTGCATCAGCGCTAGGAACCTTTCGAAGAACCTGTCTTCAGAGGCTGAAGAAGTGGCAAGTGATATTGACGGAGTGGCGGACAGCTCCTGGGGCCGGAGCGCACACTGTCTCGGTTGCAGAGGAAACCTGCCTGCATTGCTGATGGATAAACTGTAGGCCACATACCTGGTTGACACCAGTCCCACCTTGTAACTCGTTCTCCCGCATGCTCCGTTCCTAGGAGTGGCATTGGACGAGCTGCCATTTTGTCTGGCGCGGTGGCCATTTTGTCAAGCTGCGTGCCACGTGCTGAAGTCGTGTTGCTTGGCATACTGGGCCTGGCCTCCTCCAAGACTCCGGTAGTGCTGCGTGCAGGCGCTTCCTTGGACATTAGGCCGGTACTAGTGCGTTGCCCCCTCGGGTATTACACCCGGTAAAAGAACCTTGCGGTCCATCAGCACTGTGTCCGGAAGGATCTGATCCCTCGGCCATGAGGCCGGTAGCTGGACTAGCCTTGGTACGTGTGCTGGTGCGAGAACCAGAAACGTTCCTCCCGCTCAGGCGTTTCCTTGGGAAAGAGCCGCCCTTACAGGGTGCGATGGAAGACAGTGGCCCTCCTCTGGGCCTTGATCAATGTCTGACAAAGTCCTTCACGCACTCTAGAGGTGATATTTTCGTAGAGCTCCCTCCACCGAACTAGCCTGTTCTTCAATGCGCATGGATTAAGTGCGTTGCACACGGTACAACCTTCCCAGCCGTGGTCGGGGCCAAGACAGCTGAGGCAAAGAGCGTGGGGGTCTGACGTAATGAAGAGCCCCTCGCAGGCTGGACACCTGCTGACGCCCTGAAGTCGACATGCGCCTGGCAGGAGCATGGCGCCCGAGGACCAAGTACCTGATTGACAAAAAGAAGACAAAAAAGTTAGAAAAAAGTATCCGGGGAAGAGCGCGTGGTATTACATGGTTGAAGCCAAACACAGGAGCACTGGTTAAATCGGCCCGTTCCCGTCAACCCGGAAAAGGGGACTGGGGAGTGGCACCGGTGGGCAGAGTCAGGTGAGCGCATGCTCCCAGGACAGCACCCCTGCGCGCCTCTAAATTTAAAGGGGAAGAAGGTTTTTTTTCTGGTGAAAAAAGTTCTGTCTCCCATCCCTAGCGAGGGACGGGACGTAAGAGTAAGGAATGGTTAGCGAAACAATGGTCGCAGACACATGGCAAATGGGACGATCTTGTGGAAGTTTTGCAAACAGTGGTATCAGCGCTTCAGTGGAGGACAAAGGAAAACTTGTGATTGTGACGTGTGTTTACAAGTTGACAAAGGGCTTACCTTTTAACAACATGGCATTTATAACGCGCCTATACACAAGTGTTTCTAGTTCTCATGGACAGTAAAACTGCCATGTTTTACATCAATGAACAGGATGGGACTCACTCCCTAAATCTGTCCACACTAGCATAGACCCATTTCCACTCTAAAACAAACATTATATACCTGTATACGTCCAGAGGAGCATTGAGAGAGGAATTTTCCTCTCATCGCAACACTTTCTAGGGGAACACAACTGCCAAGCAAATACACTAAGCAGAAACACAGGCAGCCCTCAGCTCACAAACAGGAATTACATTCAAACAATGTAAAGGGCATCTTTTCACGTTGGGGGCATCCAAACATGGATATCCTTGCAACGAGCGAAAATGCAAAATGCCACACTTACGCCTCAAGGTTCCGGCTGAAGGGGTCCAAAGGGAACGCACTGTGGATCAGTAGGTCATGGATATTTGCATACACTTTTCCTCCGACACCACTCTTGAACAAAGTGATTCACAAGAGGCATCAGGAGCATCTGACAATGATTCTAGTTGCTCCAATGTGAGTACTTCAAACAACATGATAGTCCCACATTCTCAGGGTTTCCATGTGCCCATTAATGAAGCTGACATGTCCTTATGACATGTCACCGAATCGAGGGTCAATCCTTCATCCACATCCTCAAACGACTAATTTAAGAGCTAGGCTCCTGAGGTTATAGAGTTCGGCCATCTTAATTTACCTAGCAGATGCATGGAAATATTAAACGAAGCACGTAAGCCAAACACTAGACACTGTTACTTTAACAAATGAAAACGATTTGTAGCATGGTGTAGAAAGTCAAATTTAAACCCAATTGACTGCTCAACAGCTCATACAGTACACTATCTACTTCACTTGTTGGACTCGGGTCTCATCTTTAAGTCCTTAAAAGTCCAATTAGCTGCACTATTTGCATACACAACATCACAAAGCAAGGTCTCATGGTGGAGGATTCCAGTCAGGCAAACCTTTATGGAAGGGGTCAAATGACTATACCCCCCGATGGCAAGGTCACCCCTGGATTGGATTTGAACATGGTCCCGAGTAAGCTTATGGGTCCCCCTTTTGAGCCTATGCATAAGGTAAGCCTCAAAGATCTCACTTAAAAAGCTGCATTTCGTATAACTATCACTTCGATAAGAAGGGTAAGTGAGCTCCAGGCATTGTCCATAACAGAAACTTTCATCAGAATACATAAAAATAAAGGTGGGCTTAAGAACGCACCGACGTTTCGCACCAAAGTTAATTTCTAAATTCCATGTCCATCAATCTATTGAACTGGCAGCGTTCTTGCAGGACCCGCAGAACACTTAAGAGATGCCCCTCCATAAACTAGATGTTAGGAGAGCTGCCATGTTCTACCTCAACAAAACAAAGCCAATCAGGAAATCAGACCAGGTCCTTGTTTCTCTAGCTGCCAGAAGAGAAGGGGACCCCTTCTCAAAGGCAGCCATTTCTAAATGGACAGTAAAATGCATACAGCACTGTTACAGGTTATGCAACAAGGAACTGCCATTTACACCTAGAGCACACACACTTAATACAGGCCCTACATTGGTTTTCATTGAAAATGAACCCTTGGAGGCAATCTGTAAAGCAGCTACATGGAGTTCGGGTCACACCTTCCCTCAACATTCCTGTGTTGACACACAAGCAAGTAATGACTAAGTGTGACAGATGGTGTTCAAACATTAGTTTCCCTTGTTCCCTCCAACAACCCACCCTCCTTCTAATGATACTGCTCGATAGTCTATGCAAAGCATGTGATTCTATGCAGATCCACAAGCCTCCGAGGACTAACATTACATACCTGTAATTTTCTTTCTGATGCTTGTATCTGCTTAGATTCATATGCGCCCACCCTTCCTCCCCTTAGTGCGAGTAGAAGGTACATAGACAACAAACACCTCTTCAGATTATTTACTATACACTTCATGCAATCTCGGGTAAGAAATAAAACAATCTGAGAACCTTGACGTGTGAAGGTTCATGGGTACAGGACAAGTCACAGTACCTTTTAGAATTCCAAAAATAAGTCATGCAATACTCTGCATCAACCACTCGATGTCAGCCTATGCAAAGGATGTGAATCCAAGCAGATACAAGCATCAGAAAGACCATTACAGGTATGTAATGTTTGTTATATAGTGGAAATGGGTTTCTTAGCCAGTGAGTCAGGGAGTGAGGTAGAGAGAACCATGGTGTTAAAGAGTTTCCTTATGTTCTCCTGGTTAGATTTTCTTGGTATGAACATGCATTGGCACGGATAGACCAATGAGGGGATAACGTTGCATAAGTGAATTGACAGCACTAATTGGCCTGTAAGATTCACATAAAGTAAACAGTAATCCAGCTTCATGGATTACTACTATCATTTCTATTCTTAGATCTTGCAGAAGAGTGCATTCCGACCTACTAGCTCCATACTGGCCAATGAGTGGTTTGAGTATACCTTCTGCCACGACCACTCATTACTCTGTTCGGAGTTCATTGGGTCCTGGCACTTTCAGCTGTCGTACACAACGCTCAATCTCAGCAAAATGTAAACTCAGCAGTCAGTATGTCTATTTGTTGCCCATTTAACTGTAGTACCGGTAGGTCCAGGAAGAACATTTGAAAAGTATTGGAAATCACTCTGTTACTGTTGAGGCCGAAAAATATCTGGGGTTGCTTGTGGTCTCATGTAGAAGGGATGTGACCACGCAGTGCGGGCTGGCCTACCCCCTTAAGGGTGGGACTATGCCAGATTTTCATGTGGTCTTTCCCCAATGGCTTGGCAGGTGAATAACGATGGTCTGAAGGGTTGCCCAGAACAATGCCAGAGGTTGAGATTAATTCTAAACCTTCCAGCCAACACCTCTTTTGTTCTACTATAATGATTGTTACTGGCATATATTTTGACATAATACGATGCAAAGATATCTGCCACATCCGCTCCCTCCCTTAAGAGTATTACATTGACAGTTTAAATCAATGCTACCCACCTATCTGCTTCCTAATGCCACACTAGCCATGGCAGCAGTTTCCCAGTCTGTACTTCTGGATCGTAAGCTTGCCCCTGCTCAGCCATCAGAGATTCCTCATGTCATCCAGACGGAGTGTTTCATCTCGCCTGGGCAGAAATTCCACATCAAGGCAAGCGATGCTCTCTTCCCCTCGTGATAACTCCCTCCAACTGTTTTGTCTTCATTTTTACAACCAACAAGATCACCTCACCGTTCAGGGCGGTGGTATAGGCTTCCTATGGAGCATTAGCATTGCCCACTTTCCTGAAATTCAATTGAAAGCATTGTGCTGTTACTTTTTTTTTTAATTCAATATAACATGTCAGGGTTAATCAAATTATAGACATTGAGTCTCCACTGTACAGCAGTTCTAGGTCCCAGGAGCCCCACGAATAGGGGCATAAGTGAATGATCTAAAATCCCACTGGCGAGATAGTGTAAACATTTTCATTTTAAAAATGTTAATGTTTTGCCCACATATTTGGGCAAGTTTCCTTTTACCTCCTACAGGAACACAGTCCTAAGAATGAGATTTAATCGGTTTCCTACCAGGGAATTTCTAGGAACTTGGAAGGAGGACTGTCAGTTCGATATGAGATGTTGATTTTGTAATCTATCTATGGAAACTCTGCGACACCTCCTGATGGAATGCGAGGGACTCTCTGAATTGAGATCCCTCTATTTCGATAAATGTAAAATGCATTATAGAACTTTAACGAGCAAAAAATGGTGGGCAATTCTTTTTAGTGGATATTGTGTTCGATTGAACCTGTAAATTTGGCAGGAACTCCTCCGATGATTTTTATTGCATGTATGATGTTTACCTACACCTGCAATTATGCTGATACATTTTTTGAAACATTTTTATTTGTGTTAAATCCTGCTTTTTTAATACATTGATGTATTTTAAATGATGATTTATGTACTTGTTATTTTAAAGTTTAGGTAAAGGTTCATATAATTGAGCTGTATGCCTAATAAAAAGTAAAAAGAATATTGCCCTCACCTTGTGCATATTGGATCTAGGAGGGAAGAAACCTAATCTGGGTAAGGAACAGTGAAAACAAGAGTGAAATGAACAGCAGGTATCTCCAGGTCTTAAACCCCACCATGCATCTATTAGTCCTTAAGTACTGTCCCATCCGTTCAGCTTAATGGATTTCATATGATTCTTATTCATCAACCCAGTCCCATCTTTTAAAGAGTCTAATATGACATTAAAATCTCCTCCAACAACTGTCAGTCCACATCCACACCCAGGATCTAACAGGGAGTTCAGAGTCATTCATGGCAGAGATTTTTCATAAGGGAGGCTACTCCTCGAGCTCTCTACACAAACTTAATGTAATATGAGGCCCCAAGCGAAGGGCATTCGGTACTAAAGAGGTGGGTGCTCTCTTTCCATTGAGTAGAAACAATAAAGGCCTTTCTTTCCATAGTCATTTGCCAACCATTCTCCCAAGGACAGCACCATCAAATCTCCTTCAATCTGTTCTGTTAAGCCTGTGAGACATAGGATATTTTACTGTGAGTGCCCATTGGCATCCTCAGCTTTATATTCAAAGAACTGAGTTGTGTGCTCAAGGTTCACCGTTTGCACGTTCATTTTCCCTACTACGCCTACCAGCGTGGTTATTTGTTTCTTTGTCGCACCCATCCTGTCTGAAACTTTCCAAAGGACTACTCTTAACACTGATAACACTCTTAACAAGTCTACTCCCACCTCACCAATTTTGTTTTTAAGAGAGCCACCAGTCATGTATATATTGCAGCATTTGGGACATTGTAAGCTCTGGTCATCTATGATCTCTCAACCATTCACAGTATTTGGTATTACGTCTTTCTTGGATTTAGCTTGATTAGTGGCTAGTAAGACCAAGGCATATGCCATGGTGGGTCTCCTGCCCCCCTCCATCAATCATATTGGAGGCTGATGTTTCAGTGCCAAAGTCCCAGTTCAGCCCTGCAGAGAAACTGCCCCTTACTGCTGGAGATAACACACTTTTGTTTTTTATTTTTTTTGGCGAAGGATGGGAAAAGGAGAACGAGTAGTTGTTCAGGACTACCACTTCAAAATACGCAAGGGAATAGCTCTCTAGCCTACAGATATGTTGCACTTACATCGTCCAAAATGCAGAGATCACTTTGTTTACTTGTAGTTGCCTATTTCGCTAAGTAATCACTCAATGTTACCCAGAGGTACTCGATGTCTACTTGGATCAGTAATTAGTCAATGTTACCCATAGGTTCCAAGGGGCAACACTACAGTTCCCCAGAACAGCCCACCACAGCACCATCCTGCATGGTCAGTCCAATATTTCCAGGGGCGTCAATCAACCCCAGCCTGATATATCAGACTCTTACTCACCCACAGGATTAACACAAATATATTGGAATTCAAGAGATATCACACACTTCACCGGCACTCATCACCAATGGATATAGACGCATATTTAATACTGTGACTCTTCGCCCCTAGGCACCAGGGTGTTGGACTCTGCACGGATGCAGACTGCCCTTGGGCCACCAGGGTACCAGCATGTGCCTGTCTTACCTCAAGGCCATTTGCAGCCGCCATGGCAGCTTTGGTCCTCAGACTTGCTCTGTTGACAGGGTCATCAGCATCCAAAGGCAGGTCCTCCCACCCATGTGGTCGCGGGTGTTCTTCAGTCCGTGCCTTTTTTCAAGGGGGAATTTTCAGTAGTCCCAGTCACCTTCAGGGCTCCAGTGAAGAAGTCACTCCTTTCCTGAGAACCTGTTTATGTCTCATGGAGTCCTCTCCCCTTCAGTTGTACACACTGAGAGCCAATATCTTGCAGTGTAAAGACAGAGGGGTAGCAAGGCGGCTCCCAACTCATTTTCCTTTATCTATTTTTAGTCCCCCGAACTCTGCCAGTTCCCTTTTAGGGCAGAGCGAGGTCCACATATTTTCAGGATACAGCAGGGTTAGGCATGGACCTCACAATGCTTGCATCCTCACCATTTGATCGCCGGGCCACACCCCCCCCCCAGTTTGTAGGCATTTTAATAGAATTCTGTTACATGTTGCTATTACAAATGTACAAGCTCCAGTCACCAGATAGTGTGATGGTATTCGATTTTCTTTTGCTGTAAGGGGTATTGCTATTGGTTCCCAGTATTCTTTTGGATACCTCTTTTGGTCCAAAAGTCTAGAGTGAGGTTCTCAGGGTAGTAGTGTTATTCAGTAGTGATTTAAATAGATGATGTCTAAGCTTGTATTCAGTGTGGTCTCAACTTTTCATGCCCTTTTCATTTATCTGTACTGCATTTCCAACCTTTGATTTAGTGTCCCTTGTTTTGGTACAGACTCCAGATTTCCCCTGGAATCCTATCATATATTTCCTAAAAGCGTTCCCCATCGTCTTCAGACTTTTTCAGCCTGTTCCCTATTATGATTTCTATAAGGTTCAGTGAGATACTTAACTTTTACCATTGTTGAAAGTGAGTAGGCACTTTATAGTGCCTCATGCACACAAAGACAACACTCTCTCTGTTTCTTCATGGAGGTGCTGGGTCTCTATGTATGAGTAAACAACTGCAATGTAATTTGATGTTCTCTTTGCAAGGTTCAAGGTTTGATTATACTCTATGCACAAACTCATAATTCGTTTTTGTTGTTTGTTATATCATCTTTTGTGCGTGCTCTTATCTCCCGTTTTATATTTAGGCTTCTGTTCCCCTTTCGTACCTTCAAATTACATTCCCATTTAGTTATAATAGTTGTACCTGTGTCTCCTCTACCTGTGCACTTTACGATGTAGGTCCCAGCAGAACCACTAACAACATGCGCCAAGCTGGTTTGTCAGTCCATTTTATAGCTATAGCCTATTATAAATGTTGGAATGCTAAAAAAGAACATTCTCAATGGACAAGCTGCAGGATATACAAACACAGAGACAGCAGATTGGTTCGTAGAACCCAAACATTTTCAGAATTGTGCATTTCAGAGCTATCGGCAGCACAGACGTACCTGAAGCCAATTCCCTATGACTGTCCAGCCAGATTCAAGTACTATCAACTTCTATACATATACTATATATTATGGTTATTCATTATGTGGTTACTCTTTTCTTAAGGCGAAAACGCCCATGATCCTGTATTATTGACTATGCTGACTACAGATCATGGGAGCTGAACTCCCAAAAATCTAGAGGTCCACATAATAGGTAACCATGTTATATAGTATCAAAAGTGACCCATGTTACAATAGCACTATAGAACCCACCCTCAGATCGTACTGTGCGTTATAGACCCACAAGCCTTGTTTGGCTTTCTGGGTCCATAACACTGGGTCCAGCGCTTGGACCCGGTCTATAACGATTAATTTTTTTTTTTTTTTTTTTTTATTGATTTGGCTGAATAATTCAACCTTTCAAACAGAATTGTTTACATCAACAATAATTTCATACATTGTAAATCTGAATAGAGATAATTTGATATAAAAATAATTTGATATAAAAGGTAAGATTAAAATGTTCAAATACATAATGTTACAAATCCTGCATACTTAGCTTGGTTGATCAGGAATCACATGATTAACAAATTGGACTAATGCAATTTGAACAGAGAAATTCGTGTTAGTCAATAAGTAATTCCAAATTTTTTCAATCGAATATTCTGTATAAAAGTTACATTTTGTATGAAAAAATTTGTACCTCACACTTTTCAAGGCTGGGCACTCAACCACTAAGTGACATAAAGTCTCAATTGTTTGGTAATTAAGGCAATATCTACAAAAGGTTTGGTCTTGGGGCACCAGATGTCTCCTTCCCAAGATCTGTCTTGTTAAACACAAATTTAGCCGAATACGCATCAACTGGGTTCTCATATAGCTTGAGGGACATTTAATTAAATATGACTCTGGACTACGCATTTTTTTGTGCGAATGCTTTACCAATTCACAATCCACATATAATAATTCTATTGTGATGTCAGCTTTAACTAATATGTCTAGTACACATTCAGACCATTTCTCTGGGAGTTTCAATTTGGAGGTTATCAAATGGTTAGCCAACACACACAGGATATTATAAGAGGATGCACCAATTAAACATTTCCGATAAAGTGAGCAAAATTTCCATAAGACTTGACAAAATATGGAAATTAGTCCCAGTTCATAACGAATCATTGCAATTGGGGTTGATTGCGGTAATCTCAAAAAGCCTTTCCAGAATTGAGATTCAAGGCGGTCCCAAAAAGTTCTTGACTTTGGAGCTACGGTCTCTGCTCCATAAATTAGAATGGGAGTTACTTTTTGCTGGAAAAAGGCAATTACGTGAGTTAGTGTGAATTTGCCGTATTTAAACATTAAAATTTTGGCTTGTGATATTAGCGAGCGATTTTTTGCATCAAGTGTGACACGATATATATCATCGTTCAGTGTTTCTGAAAATGGAAGACCTAGATATTTGTAGTAAGGCACTACAAGTAGCTCTTGATTATGCAAACTATTAATTACGATTAATTACAATATTTAAATGTTGGCAAACCATTGAAAACAATGGGCCAGCAGAGGGCTTTACCACTGTTATAAAGCTTGATTTTTCTCTCCCAATATTGTGCCTTAATGCTCAGTGTCTCGCTTAGCCAACATTCCACCAGGATAATGCTTGCTGCAACGCTCTGAGCACCTCCTCCAAATGGTTTTTGTTTCTAACCAGTTTTTACTGTCCGTTTGTTATTAAGCCAAACTAAAATGGTATAACAGCCCAGGAGGAAGTGCTGTAGCTGGTGTTACCATCCCTTGCCCTCCATATATTAGTATGTAGGCCAATAACACATGTTACAGATTGCTTCCCTTAGGATATCATGCCCCACAATTGTTATTCCGTTTTGTCCAATACCTTACTGCATGATAGAAGTGAGTGTAGTCTTGTATATGCTTAACTATCACTTGCATCCTGAAACCCCATGTTTCACCTGAGGGTCCTGACAAAACAAACAACAAATTGCACATTTAATGACTACTACATTTCAATTGTGTGACTAGTCAATTTCAATTGTGACATCATCTGATCTATCACATAAAATCATATGGATGAACTTACTTTTACCTTCTGAAGACTCTTAATAGTAACAGCAGAACAAGAAAACATACCTATAACATGGTCTTCTATGATTGGTGGCAATATATTACTTAGTTCCTCCTTTAAATCTTCGATAAGATGGTAGATAACTTTATGAAGCTTGATTTGAACTCCTTTCTTTTCAGCTTGCTGCAGAACTGCTTTGTTTGCGTTCACGTTGAAGCCATAGACAATGCCTAGTAAAATATGTAATTTGCATGCTTATAAAAGAGATTAAGTTTCACTGGTTTGATTGATTAAAACCATTATACCACCTTGTCATCATTTAGAAAACTAACATAGATGTGTACATGGCACCGTAATGCAGAGTTTGCTTATGATGCAATAACAAACAGTTGGATTCAGCAATGTCTAACAGAACAAATTAACATGAAATGCTAAACTCTGATTGAATTCTGCATTCTAAGCCAAATACGTAAAATAATGATCAGGTGACCGCAAGAAAAGGCTAGACATAGCAAAGTTGTGCAATATGTGCTAAACAAAAAATTTATTTGGAATGTGTCATCAGATGGAACCTCATTTACATTGATGAACTTAACCTCAGAGGGTTTATTAGAGTCTCTTAATGAGATGTGAACATGTCAAACTGTTGCTGAGGCTAGACCGAACGGAAGACTCTTGAACTGCCATACCTTTCCTCTCCAGATGAATCTCAAGAAGGGCGGTATTGTACTGCTATGGGCACTGTTAGATATGCGTCTTTTAAAACTAGGCGTGTTAGCCAATCGTTCTTTCTGAGTAGGTCTCCTAGCAGATGGATTCCTTCCATCTTGAAGTGTCTGTACGCTAACCAAATGTTTAGCTCTTTTAAATTGATGACTGGTCGCACCTTGCCTTTGCGGTGGACTCAGAACATGTTGCTAGAAAACCTGATGTGTGTGGTCACGCTCTCTCTATGGCATTTTTCTGCGATAGGGCTTGTATTTCGGAGTCTAATAACACACTCTCTGTCCGTGAGATTTGCATGCGCGGTGGAGGAGTATGCTGCTCTGGAGTTTCTAGGACCTCCAACTCGAAACCTTGTACGGTTTGCAGTACCAACGCGTCTGAAGACAGCTCGTGCCAACTGGGTAAAGAAAGTAATGTCCCGCCCTCTACTGGAGTCACCTGTGGTATTGTTTTGATGCCTGTAGTATCCTCGCCCCCTGCAGCCTCTGCATCCTCTGCCTCTGTTGGGGAAAAAGGCATCCTGCTGCCTCGTCTCCTAGTACTTCTGTTTGTGTTGAATCGGCCATTCGATCGGCCCCTGCAAAAACTCTTGCTGGGAAGACTTTTCTTATAGAAGCTTGCGCTTTTTCTAAGGCAGTGAATGTTCCGACAAATGTATTCATCTACTTTACAAATGAGTTCCGGGGTTTTGTTTTGTACCCACTAAAAACATTCCCATGCGCCTGGCTGTTATTGCAATTTAAACTTATGTTGCAGTTTGTGTGGGGCAAATGAAGGGGCTTGGACCCCGTCCCCTTGAAAACACAGTAGAAAGTATTGCTCCACACTTCAGGAACTGCGCCACACTACAGTACTGTTGAAAAGGTTTGTATTTATTGTATTGCCCTTTACGGATAATGCGTGTTTCGACACACCAGAAGGCAGGAGATTTCGTGTGACTTGAAGGGGGATTCATCCCGTGATATTTTGTTTCATCAAATTGGAACTTTAGATTTGGAACATAGTTTTGTTATTAGCCCTGATTTGAAAAGGACACTGGTGTGTCGAAACACGTGTTATCCGTAAAGGGCAGTACAATAAATACAAACCTTTTCACCAGTACCAAGTGTGGCGCAGTTCCTGAAGTGTGGAGCAATACTTTCTACTACTTTACAAATTAGTCTCCAAAGAGGAGACCCTGCGCTGCCTCTCCAGTCTCATAAGAGGCCAGGTCTGCCACCCGATGAGCCTGCAATCACTGAACTATACACACCCTCCCCCATGAGGGGCAAAATCTCCAGGCTGTACTCCTTGGTGCAGGCCGGATCGCCTCCCGCATTCTCTAAATTAAAACACTCCTGGGGGGTTGACCTTGGCCTGGAAATGACCGACGATCAATGGACCCATATGTGCTCACGCATCCACGGGGTCTCTTTCAACTCCTGATTCAAACTGATTCAATTTAAGCTACTCCACAGGTACCATAATACTCCGACCAGGCTGCATCGTATCTCGAACGATGTCTCCCCTAGGTGCCCTAGATGTGGCTACAACGATGCTGGCTATATCCACATGATCTGGTCCTGTCCCCGCCTCACTCAATTCTGGAGCGCAGTATGCTCTACCATCTCGGCCATCCTTGAACACCCCATCGCCCCATCCCCAATGAAGTGCCTATTCCATGACTTCCCAGAGCTCCACTGTGATTCCAGGAAGCTGGCTGGCCTCTGTATGCTACTAGCTGTGCGTGCAATCCTACTTTGCTGGCTCCGGCCTACCGCTGCTACGCACGCTCAGTGGCTCAGGGCGGTTACATGGGCTTCTGATACCGAGGAATCCTGGGCGGTACAACAGCCAGCCCACTCTAGGCCTAGTGATATTTGGTTGAAGTTTCGCTCATTTATGTCTCCCTCTGACACCGATTCAAACCCTGCATCCCCACCCCTCTCCTCTCGCTCCTCCCCGTCTGGTTCTTGAATTGTCCTTCACCTAGCCCTGTATCCACCCCTAATGTATCCCCCATGTGCACGAGATGATTCTTTTTCCCGATTTTTTGTATCTGTAATGCCTGCTTTGTTTTGTTTGTATATGCCCCTTACGTTACTCACATGTACCTGTGTTACCAAGCTGAATAAATAAAAGTTTAAAAAAAAATAAATAAAAAAAAAAAGAGGCCAGGTCTCCCAACTTATTGTCGAACTTTAAGAGCATTGATCTGTGTCTTTCGGACGAGATTGCGCAGTTCGCATTTCGGACCATGCATACTGCTCATTGGGCCCAACCTGCCAGGATGAATGGGTATACTGGCTCCCCTGTGTCGTTAGTCCTTTCTGCCAGGTCAATTATTTTTGCGATGGGTCCTGTCAGGTCCTCCAAGCGCTGTCCATGCTTTTCCTGGTGTCCTTCCCTGCCTTTGTGACAAAGGTGAGCATTTTGGGGTCCAGTTCCGGGGTGTCTGCTACTTTCCCCGTCAGTTCGGGTCTTGTACATTCTGCTCTGAGGCAGAATCTAGTGTCTTTCTCCAAGGGCTTTCTCATCTTTTGTGCCATGTAGAACGCCACTCTCGGTGACAAAGCCCACTCTGTAGACCTAGGGTGTCTGACTGTATCTGGCTCAAACATGTCAGACATGTCTTCCTCATCTTGGGGGCTCTACACTTTGCTGGCTTTTGCTTCGCAGGTTAATTTTCTCTGCAAGCTAATGCTCGCTTTCCCAACGCTTTTAATATCATCCTCCTGTTCTTCCTGAACGAACTCATCTGATGATGAGAACTTCCCCTATGTTTTTCGCCGCTGGGGTAGGAGGTACGAGGCTTGACAAGGCACACTTGGCTAAAAATGCACTCTTCAGTCTGTTAAATGTGTCAGCCGTCTCCTGGGGCTTCTTTGTCCTACCCATTTCAGAGCCCTGGGGAGTAGAAGAGTGTTTCCTCTTCCGGGATGCTTTGCTCCCCTTTGTCTTGTGCTCTAGAGGCTTTTCTGTGGAGGTCATCAGGTATGGCAGCTTTTTTGGCCAAAATGTCTTCAAGGACTTGTAACCTGTCCTGCAGGGGTTTGACTCCCTGAGCCACTGCTCGTACTAGGGAGTCCCCCAACACTTTTTTTAAACTCTGGGAGAGGTCTATCTCCTCTTCTTCCATGTCTCCTTTTCCTAGGTCTTGGTCTTGTTCGCTGCTTTCGCTCTACACCTCTTCACCCATGCTGTAAGCCATTTTTCAGGTTTGTTATTGGTGGAGGTTGGCACTGCTAGTCGCAGTATGAGCTGTGTTTTTTAAAAAATCTTTGTAATAAAATTCACTCTTCACCTCTAGAATGCAGCCGAAACGCTAGGATTGCGGTTCTTTAAACGGTCCGGCTGCCTCTAGAGCGAAGGAAATTCTGATCTTGATCCTAACGGAACGTTAGAGTGAAATGACTGCATCGCGCATGCACGGCTTGCCAACTAATGCATCACCAGCTTATGTGGCCAGCTGTGAGGTTGAATCCATAGCGTTAAGTACGTCAGCTGAGAAATTGCAGACCGGAGCCCCGCGCAAGTGTGATCGCTCGCAGGTCCGGTCTGCCAGCTGTTCTAATGTTTGAAACACTTGCCAATATCGAAAGTGGAATACTACGTGGCGGAAATAAGAAATACGATTAAACACAGAGTCTATTAACGCCGCACTATGAGGGAACACATGGTTACAATCTTGCACTTACAACGTTCGCTGCACTCTATTTATATTTACAGTCAATAATGTAAAATACATGTAAACATGTGTTAATTCAGGCAATAGGGTACTTGGCTGTAGGTGCAGCAAATAAGAAGAGGAAGGGACCTAGAGCAAAAGGCATTTGTAAGGGGGAGAGACTCAGGACCACTAAGCTGCAAGGTCTCATGGGGACTGTAGATTTTCCGATACCTTTCCCATATGTGTTTTCTTTGTTTCTTTTGTTCACGTTTACACTGTTTAAAAAAGATAAAGAGACCGCTATGGGGCGCGGACTGGGATGATCGCGTGAGGAGTCAGCTCCATTCCGAGCCGTTGGGCCTGCGGAATTGATCCCTCCCTCCGGTGCAGTGCTGGGCCGCCTTGCACCCACCCTGAGCCCCAGCAACCTAGGTGGTGTCGTGGGCTGCGGAGGGTCCTTGCCTCCAGCGGAGCAAAAGGCGCTGGTAAGCAGCGAGGCCCCGGAGGCCGGAGCCGAGAAGAAGGCCGTACCATACGTGGCAACCATCCACCCACCACTGATGCCCAGGGGGGGTTCCCTGGTAAGCAGCGAGGCTTCAGACAGCCGGAGGCCGGAGCTGAGAAGAAGGCTTTACCATACGCGGCACCCCTCCACCCACCATTGATGCCCACAGGGGGTGCGTAGGTTTTTAGAAAGGATCAGAAACCAGGGACCTGTGCTGGAGGTAGCAGCTTGAAGTACAATCCCACGGGGGCAAACGGAACTCCAGATCCGATCACCCAAAGTGCCACAGGAAAGGCACGGAAGACAACAAGGACACACAGAGGCTACCCCAGCGGGAAACTGAGGCAAGCAGACCAATTGTGGTGTCAACGGGGTGCTGGAGGGGCGCAGGCCTGTCCGAGTGAACCCCCGGCTTCTGGCAGCATGGTGCACCCGAGATGCGCGTGGCAGGGAGAGTGGCGGGAAGCAGGTTACGCCACAGAGCAAACAGGCGAACCGGCGGAGGAGCGCCGACAAACCACAGGGACAGGAGACCAGGTGAGTTAGCCGAGGAGGAGCCGTGGGGACCTGAGCACTGAGGGACTCCAGGCAAGGGGGAGAGAATGCCGCTGTGAAGCCGATGGCACGCGCCCACGTGGCACAGGAGGAAGGTGAGATCATACTACAATGTGGGAAGACCAGAGGAGGAAATCAGAGGGGGTGACCCCTAGGGTCGCCAGGACCTGCCCCAAGGTGGTGGACCCTGAGCCCAGAAGTACTGAGGGGGAAACCACCCTACATGTCACCACGCAGGGAGAGCCACGTGTAATAACTGAGGGGCCACAAACAGGCACGAGAGGAGAAAAGGCCACTATAAATTGCAGAGGGACTGCCCCCAGCCGCATCAGTGAATTCCGACTTGAGGGCCATAGCCTGAGGAGACAAGGGAAGGCCGGTCCCAGAACCAGCGCCTGGACACAAGCATACCCTCACAGAAGGAAGGAGGAGCTGGGGTGTGGTGGCGACAAGGCCTGCTGCGTGGCCAGGACCCACAAGGCAACGTGTGGGGTGTGCCCCCCTCCCCGGGAGTCACAACCTCAGGCAGTAGCCCCAATACACAAGGGCGTAGCCCCATAGAGCTTAAGTTGGAATAGCCAGAGACGCATCAGGCGAACTCAGAGTCACGTACACAAGCTTCTCCCAACCAAGGAGGAAAGGGGGCTGCAACATGCAGGGGGAGCAAGGAGTCGTCCTGGAGGAGCCACGAGAGCAGATTGCGACCACAGGAGGGGTCCCGGCGTGGGCCCAGTCCTTACAACGCTTCCAGAGACGGTCGGGGAACACCCAGGAGGGAACCCCTTCCGACCCACTGAGATGGCGATTGGGGGAGGTGCGCCCAACCCAACCCTGACCAGAGAAGACCTGAGGGACATATTCCAGGAGATTAAGGCAATCAGGACGAGAATCCAAGCATCAATTTGCAACCTCAGGCTCAGGGTTGATAAATTATAGGACAAGATGGAGGGGATGGAGAACAATCAAGTACAGGTGGACATCCTCAACATGAAATATGAGGCACGATTGGCAGACATCGCAATGCACGAGGAAGAAACATTGTTGAAGATGGACGATTTAGAAAACAGAGAGAAGCCCAACAACCTACACATTCTGGGGGTGAAAGAGCAGAGGGGGGAGTCAACAACAGAAGTAGGACGGAAGGTACAAGGCCTGATAAATCAACTGTTTGCCCTGGAAGGAGGTAAAGAGGTGCAGCTGGAAAGAGCCCACAGAGGCGGAGGCAGTGGTGGGAAAGGCCCAAGGTCCATAGTAGTTCGCTTCCTCAGATATAGGGGGGAAGATGGAAGTTTTCGAAAAAAAAAAGCAAAGCGCCTGGGGAGCTTCCTGTATGAAGGCGACACGATTAGGGTGTTCCAGGACCTGTCGAGCCTAACGTTGTCCCGCCGCAGAGACTGACGACCGCTCACGCAATGGCTGACCGATAAGGGCATCCTTTACTGTTTGTCCTTTCCCTTTCCCCTGACATTCAAACGCGGAGAGGTGGACTGCCGAGGGGCCACTGGCCAGGAGGCACAGCAGGTGCTTCAGGTCCTCAAGGGCGAAGACATGGCCATGGAACAGGAGGGGGTTGAGGTGGCTTCGCAGAAGCGACGAGGGCCTCTGGGCCCGCAGACCACAAAAAAAGATGCAATGCGGTTGGGAAATTTAAGAAGCTGAACAGGCCCCACAGAAGGAGAATGGAGACAAGGAATGAAGTAAAGGGAATCGCAGGCCAGTGGAAAAGGGGGGAAGCTAAATGTGTAAATGTGCAGAACTACCACCGGGGGGAAAAGAGGGGGCATTGGAGACAACAAGGGAGACAAGACTTCTTCCTTAGTGGCTCACCTTAGTGTGGGCGTCTCACGTAAGACACATTTTGGGTGGCTGGGAGGGGTTTAGGGGGCAAGGTGGACTCCAGAGTTTCGATATGGAAAGGCAGAGCTGAAGTAGAAATGGAAAAGTCTGTCTTGTTGATAACCGAGTGGTCTAGAAGGGAAATCATGGTTCCGAATGATGCACCCTGATATAGGCGGCCAGGCGGAGGTTCTCAAGATGGGATCTCAATGTTAAAGGCCTGAACTCCCCCACTAAACGTTCCTTGCTGGGGAAGGAAATGCAGAACGGGGATCTAGACCTGCTCCTGGTACAGGAGACTCGAATAGTACAGAGGGAGGAATGATGCATCCCAGGGAGACCCATTGGGCAGGTCTTTTGGGCTTCGGGTCTTTTAAGAAGGGATGGCTGGGGGTTCCTACTTAATCGAAGAAGGAGATTGGTGGATCCAGTGGTCTGGCGTTGAGCAGATTGGAGGGCTCTGGTGGTTTCGGGGACTAGAGAATTCTAGAGTGACCATAGCATCCATATATTGCCCGAATGTTGGCCAAATGCAGTTCTTGAGAGAAGTCACGGGGGAGATACTTGATCGGACGGAGGGCCTACTCATAGTAGGGGGAGATATTAACATGTGGGCAGACGGAGAAATGGACCACACTGGTGAGCACACCTCCTCGGGGGGTATGGGCGGAATTGCATACCGTGGACTGGTGGATTACATGTGGGACCGCGGGTTGATAGACGTGTGGTGGGATGGTCACCTGGCTGAGATGTGTTATACCTTCTTCTCATCAGCCCACGGATCCAGAACAAGGATTGACTATATATTCATACAGCAGCAGCATATCAGTAGGGTCACTAAATGCGAACACCTCCCGATTAGTTGGTCAGATCACGACATGGTGGAGATGGACGTAACCCTGATAGATTTGGGACCCCGGGAATCCCTTTGGCAGTGCAATGACCTCCTCCTGAGGGACACTGCCTTTGCGGATGAAATGAAAAGTGCGATTGAAGAATTCTTCTGCCTCAATGAAACGGGAGGTTGAAAATGGTATGGTATGGGATGCAGCGAAAGCAACATGGAGGGGCCTCCTTATCAAGGAGGGTGTCTCCAAAAAGAGAACTATAGGCCTCCTGGCCCGAAACCTCTGGGGAGAGATCCGTCATCTAGAAAGGGTAGAAGGTAAGGGGGAGAGGGAGGAGGATCTCAAATCAGCAAGGGAAACATTTCTGGAGTTACGGGATATAGAGATGGGAAAGGTGTTGGCCAGTTTACAATACCTGAAACAAAGATACTATGAGAAGGGGGATAACGCCGACGCACTATTGGCGGCGAGACTTCATGGTCAGAGAGCTGAGAGGTGGGTGGCAGCGGTTCAGGACGAGGGCAGCTATGCTCCAGAGCTGGGGAAGTAACCAGCGAGTTCGCCACATTCTACGAGAGCCTATATAGGAGAGGGGGGGGGCGGACGCGGAAGCACTGCAGGGATATTTGGCAGAATTGCCCCTGCAAAGCTTCTGGAGCGGAGAGGTCATGGAATTAGACAAGCCAATCACACAGGAAGAAGTGTTGAAAGCCATAGCGGGGCTTACACTGGGGAAGGCACCTGGGGAAGACGGATACACGGCAGGGTTCTATAAGACCTTTGCAGGGCCCCTGGCACGGTACATGGCAAGCTTATTCACTAACATCATGGCCACTGGGAGGGCACCCCCGTCCTTTGGAAAGGCTCTGGTTATGGTTATACCAAAGGCGGACAAAGACCCAAAGAGCTGTAAATCATACCGGCCTATCTCCATGCTTAATGTGGATGCAAAAATCTTTACCAGAGTACTTGCCACACGAATGGAGGGTCATATGCCGAGACTAATCCACTCAGATCAGGTGGGGTTTATCCTAAGTCGGCAAGGGGCAGTCAGCCTGCACAAACAACTACATCTTATGGGGGATGCAGAGGGGGAGGGAGGACCCCATTCTGGTGGCCATAGACGCCGAAAAGGCTTTTGATCGGGTGGACTGCAGCTTCCTTTATGGGGTACTCCAGAAATGTGGATTTGGGGAGGGGATCCAGCAGGGTATTCAGGCACTATCCGCAGCTCCAACATCCAGGGTCATAGTTAACGGGAGATTGTCGCAGGCTTTCCCGCTACAAAGGGGGGCGAGGCAGGGATGTTCCCCGTCACTCCTCCTGTTTGCTCTAACGATGGAGATACTGGAAGAGCATCTGAGAAGAACTCCACAGGTCGAGGGTATCTGGGTTGGTAACAGAGAATTTAAACTAGGGCTGTACGCATATGATGTCATGCTACACCTAACGAACCCGGTTCAGTCCATCCCCATGGCCATGGCGGTAATTGAAGAGTTTGGGAGGCTCTCGGGATTCAAGGTAAATAAAGGAAAATCAGTGGTCTTCCAGTTTGCTCTAGAAGGGTGTCCAGTCATAATATTGAATACAAAATTTCGAATGGCAAAAAAGTCGAATCAAAAATGTCGAAAAAAAAAATGTCGAATTATTTTTTTTTTGGATATTTTTTTTTGGGCTCTAGTTTATATAAAAAAAATAGGTAAAAACAAAAAAAAAAAAGAAAAAACGGGGGTTGGGGGGGAACCCCCCCATTTCGAAAAAAAACATCAAAAAATAAATTCGACATTTTTGTTTTCGACATTTTTTTTTCGACTTTTTGACTTTCGACATATTTGTATTCGAGATTATGACTATAAACCCTCTAGAAGGGCTTAGGAATGCAGAAGAATTGGAACCACTGGGTCTACAGGTTCAATTGGAGGGGGTGAAATACTTGGGGGTTAACATTAGACCCAGAGAAGACTTGAGCCACGCTAATTATCCCCCCTTGTTTGATAAGTTGTTCTCAGAAATGGACCTATGGGGGAAGGGGCAGTTGTCATGGATGGGGAGGCTCAATGCGATAAAGATGAATCTCCTCCCGAGGGTCCTATATTTGTTCCAAATGTTACCGATCCAGGCATCGGAGGAACACCTAAAAGAGGCTAAGCGAGAGGGGGGCGTGGCTAAGTAGCCATGAGATAGGACATGTCTTGAAGGGTCTCCTGCCGATCCTTTCCGTGATCCTTAAGAATACTGATGGCTAAATTGCAGCCCAAGCCATAAAGAAATATATGCAGTAGTGTGAAACTGCGGGGAACAGAAGGAACGCTCTGCTGAGGCGAACTGAGCTGTGCATACACAGTAACAGGTGAGACAGTGGCGAGCTGGATTGTGAAGCTCCTCTGGAAAATGGTGGCTGGCCTGAACAAAGAACAAAGGGCAGGGGCGGACATCGGTGAAACAGACTTGCGGCGAGTCTAGTACAGAAGCTGCCCATGTGCAAGTGCTGGCTCGGCACACGTCGCAATACCAGCAGGGAAACGGACCCCTGAAGACTTGAAGCTAGAAGAACTGCCAGAGGGGCGAAGGCGCCGCCTCGAATGGGACCCTGACACCGCAACGCATTGGCCATCTGTGCAGATCCCGATCCCCATTACATGACGCCCATGAGGAGAAGCTTGCAAACGGAGGTCTCATGCGCCCGGCCCAACACACGCAAATACCGGGCAGCAGAGGTGGGTGCAGGCGACCTCCACAAGCGAGCAACGTGAGCCTGATGAAGACAGATTAGAGGGACAGCGGGGAAGCCGTGCAAGGAAGCTCCGGTCTGTAGCTGAGGCATACAGAGCAGCGCTCTGCCGGGGCTGCATAATAAATGCACACAGTGCAAGGAACAAGGTCATCCCAGGCATAGATCTGCTGCGGTCACACGGCAGCGGATATAAAGGAAATTTTAAAAAATAAAATAAAGAATGAACAAAAGGCGGCTCGCCCCACAAACACGAGAACATTAAGGACGTCCCGGTGCCGGAATTACATGCGCCTGGCGGCACGGACACTGCAGAGCCGCGTAACGCAGCCCATGAGAGGAGCGTGTTGCTCTGTGTTTTGCGAGCACAACGTAGGGGACTAGAACAGGCAACCAGGTAGCCCAGACGGGCACAGGCAGGCGTCCCCCGAATAACAGGCTTGCAGTAAAAGAAACAGAGAATAGGCAGTGTGGGGGGACGTTCCCACAGCCTCAAAGTAGCCTGAGGCGGGACACGGTAGACAAAGTGAAGAGACCCAGCCTGCGAAAATATGTAAAGGGGCCCTGGCGCGTGAGAAGGGTGAGGACGGACAGACCAGATGGAACGCTGAAGTGCGAGTCACACACCGGTGGTGGTGCTAAGTATCGGAGGCTGCCTCTCATGTAGAAGATAGCAGAGCCCGAATAGCTTTGGGCGTATTACGTGGAGCAGCTTGTCTGAACAACGTATGTGAAAGGCAGACAGGCTGTGGGTGGCAGCCAGAGGGTACAGAACCTGAGAAGGCATATATGAGCCCCTGGGGGAGGCCAGGGAGCGCAAGCTGGCATTCGTGGACGGAGAAGCCAGCAAGGGGCACAGACAGAGCACCCTGGCCCATGGCGAAGTGGGGCTGCACCCAAGCTGGGGCACTGAGGCGAGGCATTAAGCGGCCCAAACTGAGCACAGGAATACGCCGTCGAGGGCGAACAGGGGCTGGGCCTGATGGGACCTCACAGCGAGCTGCTGGAGTGAGACAGTGAAGGCGGATGAGCTTGGGACATTTGCTGGCCCACAGTCAGCATCGGGCGGCCTCCTTGACCAAGGGGCGTGAGGAAGACACCTGAGGCAAGACCCCAGGCCAGACAGCCTTGGGGCTCACGGAGCACCGGAGGGAGATTGGAGGAAACACAGTGGAGGCCAGGGGAGCGACACAGCGTGGGCGCCGGTACGTGGGAGGACCCAATCCATTCTAGGTGTGGGATGAGCGATAAGGACACACCTGAACACAGTCAACACGGCCCCGAATACGCCTAGGGTGACCTGGCGCCGCACAGACTTTTGAGCGAGAGGTGGCGCTTCCGGCCCACACCTAAACAGCATTGCATGATGCCCAACAAAACGGTCAGACCCAAAAGCAAACAGCCCACGCTGGAGGCCTATGCCGAGACGTCTACAGGTGCATAGGGCGGTAAAAGCAATGACACCATTGCTGCAGGGGCAGAGACACCGGGCACGATCCAGGAGGTGCTGGCAGCGATTGCAGACTTGAAAATTGCTTGGGAGACCAAATTGGGCCTGGCAATGAATGATTTGAAAGTGGGTCTGGATCGGAGCGGTCCAAGAGGAACTTAATCTGCTGAGACAGGATGTGCGGACGCTTGCAGAGCGCACTGGAAACCTGGAAAAGGAGATGGCCCCGAACATGGCGGCATGCGTCGCCCACGGATTGGAGCTCCATGCCCTCGTGCAGCGTGTGGGCAACCTGGAGAACAGGGCGGAGGAGTCAGAAGGGCGTGCCAGACGCAATAATGTTCGTATTGTTGGCCTGTCGGAAGAAATGGAGGGGCCTAACCCAACAGAATATGTGGAATCCATGCTTCTGCAGGAAATAACTGGCGGTGCACTATCCCAGGGGTTTGCAGTTGAGAGGGCGCACAGAGCCTTGACAAGGAGACCGCCCCCAAGAGCCTCCCCACGGCCGCTGATCGCAAAGATCTTGAACTAACGGGATCGGGTGAAGATACTCAAATTCTTCCGGAAGGGAGGAACGATAGAAAGGGGGCCGGCGAAAATCACGGCTTACCCGGACTACACTCTGCATGTGCGGCGCAGCAGGATGAACTTCGGGGCGGTGAAAAGGAGGCTGAGAGAGGCCGGCCACCGATACATGTTGCTCTACCCGGCCAAACTCAAAGTGTTCTACAAGAACAAAACCCTGTTTTTTGAGACGCCGGAGGATGCTATGGATTGGCTGGACATGCAGGGTCGCCCGCAGGAACTGGATATCCAGATGGGAGCCGTAGAAGATAAGTAGCACGCAGCTGGGCCATCCCCGGCGACATAACATAAGACATTGGGACTAGAATTTAGTATCACATAAAGCTGGTGGGGAATGTGTTGTAACAAATATAGGCTGGCAAGATCTGTTAGATGCTACAAGACTACTCAGATGAAGATATTGGGACTTGAATATAGTGTTTAATAAAGCTTGTGGGGAATGTGTTGCAGCATATATGTGCTGATTGGAATAGTTACATCCAACGGATCCTATCAGGTGAGTGGGAGCTCCAGAGAGACTATCCCTGAACCCCCTAGTTGTACACTTAGTTAGGTCACTGTTAGAAATCGGTGACGCCCTGCGGGGTCCTAGTCCTCGGTCACGAGACAAGACCAGATGCGGGTGGGCCTGAGATCCAGGGATGGA
Organism: Ambystoma mexicanum; assembly: GCF_040938575.1. Taxonomy (NCBI): domain Eukaryota; kingdom Metazoa; phylum Chordata; class Amphibia; order Caudata; family Ambystomatidae; genus Ambystoma; species Ambystoma mexicanum. Next base: position 668,109,449 of record NC_090928.1, read on the forward strand.
GCTGGGCATTTGTTGGGGCAGGGTATGGTGGGGGGAGGGGAAGGGTTGTGTGCAGTGTGTGGGGAGTTTAAGTTTGAACATGAGACTATTTAGAAACATTAGACGGTTGATTCTGTATCGCGCGGGAGGGCGGAAGCTGGTAGTGGTGGAGAAGGGAGAAACGAATGAGTCATGGGGGATCTCAAAATAATCACATGGAATGTCAGGGGACCTAACAGTTATTTAAAATGGAATAAGGCTATGCTGTATCTAAGAAGGCAAAAAATAGACATTGCGCTACTGCAGGAAACGCATTTGACTCGGGAAAAGATGGAGTTGGTTGCGAAGAAATGGAAAGGGGTGGTGGTAGGCTCGACATAATCTGTATATGCCAGAGGAGTACTAATCTGGGTGGTGCCACACGTCCCGTTTCAACTTCTACAGGAGGTGGCGGAGACAGATGGGAGGATGGTCATGCTGAAGGGGCTGGCGGAAAATAAGGGGATAAACATTGTAAACACATATGCCCCCAATCAGAACACGGCAGCATATTTTAGGACTCTGTGTACCAGCCTCTCTATATGTGTGGGCAGCGCAGTGGTCTGGGGTGGGGATTTTAACTGTGTACTGAACCCTAACATAGATAGATCGGATGGCAAAATGGATAGACCCACCCCAGCGGCGAAAGTATTGCAGACACTGGTAGATGATTTTCGTCTGGCAGATGTATGGAGAACAACACATCCCCTGGAGAGACAATATTCGCATTACTCCGCCCCACAGCACCTACACACGAGGCTAGACTATATCTTTGCCACGTCGGATGTGATAGCAAAGACCACTCAGATAGAATATAAGGCGAGGGTCCTTTCAGATCACTCGCCATTGGTCTTTGGGTGGCAATACCGGCCCCCGAGGGCACGGATCCCGACGTGGCGCCTCTGCGCGGAGGCGCTCAAGGACCCCGTTTCTAGAGAAGATATGAGAGAAGAGATCACCAATTATTTTGAGGAAAATACGGGTAGCGTTGACTCGGCGGGCACATTATGGGAAGCCTTTAAGGTAGTAATGCGAGGGGCTGCCATAGCGAAATCGAAAGGCATGCAGGGCGGAGTTCTGGCTGACCTACAAAGAACAGAAAAGGAATTGGAGGAAGCATTCAAAGGGGGATGCGAGGACATGGAGCGAGTTCTCAGGCTGCAGCAGAAATGTGCAGAATACTGGGAAAGGCTCTGCAATCTCAACTACAAAAAGTACATTGAGAGACAGCATGCGGGAGGAGATAAAACTGGACGGCTTTTAGCATGGCTATATAAGAGCGAGTCTCCCAGACCCACGATTAGAACGATAATGAGAGAAGATGGTGGTGTAGTGGACACCCAAGAAGGAGTTAACAGGGAGTTTGCAGAATATTACAAGGTGCTATATACAGACAAGAGGGGAGGTGGCCAAGAGGAAATATTAGAAATGTTAGAAGACATAGGACTACCCATGATAAGTGAGGAGGAGAGGGAAGAGCTAGATGCACCAATCGCCCTAGAGGAGTTGGAAGAAGTGGTGAGGCAGCTACCTACCTGTAAGACCCCAGGGGCGGATGGGCTCCCGAGTGAATATTATAAAATATACAAGGAAGAAGTGCCCCCCCCCCCAATGTTGGAAATGCTCAATGAAGCGTTTGAGGTAAGGCGGTTACCCGAAACACTCAGAGAGGTGATCATTATACCGCTCCCCAGGCCTTATAAACCTGAGCACAGTTGTGGCTCTTACCGACCTCTCTCGATGCTGAACCAGGACAGTAAGATATTGACGGCTGTCCTGGCAAACAGATTGCGAAGAGTAATTAGCAAGTTAATTCACCCTGATCAGACGGGCTATGTCCCGAATAGGAACATAACCCACAACCATAGGCGACTCCAATGGGTGGTTGAATGGGGTAGTGCGACCGGAGGCGAAATGGCGATTGAGTCCTTAGACGCGGTCAAAGCATTCGACTCGGTCAAGGGCCATGGCTGCTGGCGGCCTTGGAGAAATATGGGATGGGACCTGGGTACATGAGGTGGGTAAAGGTGCTATACAGTGAGCCACTGGCCAGAGTTAGAACGGGATCAGTAATATCTGAGAGATGGCAACTTGGCAGAGGCACTAGGCAGGGGTGCCCTTGGTCCCCGATGCTTTATGTATTGGCTCTAGAGCCCCTAGCGATATACCTCAGACAACAATATGATACGATAAGTATTGAGGTGGGGGGGAACAACACTTGATATCCTTATATGCAGATGATCTGTTGATATACTTAAGGCATCGAGAGGAAAATCTCGAGTACATACTGGAGGTGATGGAGAGATATGCAGGACTGTCTGGAATAGCAGTGAATCCTCAGAAATATAGTATGTTTCCACTTGGCAGTTATAAGGGAACCCCTGAGAAATGGCTACCAGTGCTACAAGTACCATGGGCAGTGCGTTCTTTCTGGTACCGTGGGATAGACGTGTACCACACGGTGGAGGAGGAACATAGGCACAACACGGAGGAGGCAATCGTGAAAATTGAGAAGTGTATGCGATTCTGGGTAAAGGTGCCCCTGGCTATGATGGGACGGGGTGCAATGCTAAAAATGGTGGTCCTGCCTAGGCTCCTGCATTATTTTAGTAATATTCCATACATGATACCTAAGAAGTTCTTTGCTAAACTGAACAGTATATGTAGGGATTTCTTGTGGCATGGTACCCGAAACAGAGTGGAGCTATGGAAGCTGCAGAACTTCTATGAAAAAGGAGGGATAAAACTGCCTAATTTTGAGGTTTATTACATAGCTAGCCAGCTGCAATATGTGGCTAAGTGGCTCTCGGAGGAAGTGACCCCTGAATCTAGACTATTCGGACACGATAGCGCTCCATTTTACTTAAAAGAAATGATCTGGCTGCCTAAGTCTGAAATGAGAGCGTGCCCTAGGATGATGACGCTTGGGTGGCAGATGTGGCGTCGGGCATGCTGGATGATGGAGAACCCATTCCCATGCTCCCCGCAGGTACCGCTAGTCGCATTGGTAGAGGAGGATACGCAGTTAAGGGCGATAATCAGGACTCACTGGGAAGCGTGGGGTTGGTAACATTGGGAGATGTTTGGCGGGAGGGGAACATTTTGGATTTTGAAACTTTGGGGGAGGAAACGGGATTGCATACGGGCCAGTACATCACATATCACAGGATGGTGCAGAGAATTAAGAAAACATGGCCTGAAACAGTATTGGAAAAAGAACCAGATGCGATTATAGAGGCAATATATGATATATCGGAGGGGGGGCATGTGATTTCTAGACTGTATGAGATGGTGATGTCTAAGGTCGGGAAGGACTTGACACAATTGAGACTAGATTGGGAAGCCGAGGTCGGAACCCCGATAGAGGATGGGATGTGGGAACGAGCCCTGGGATACCACAAAAAGGTGTCAAGAAATGCGAGACTGAAACAAATACAACTATACATAACGCACAGAGCATATATGACACCTGTGAGGATTATCCAAGTTCGGAAACGCTGGAAGACAGGTGTGTCCCAAGTGTACCGAGGAAAATGCGGATATGACACATATGTTTTGGTCATGCCCAGTAATTGAGCGTTTTTGGGGAGAAGTCGCACAAAAGCTAGAGGAAAGGGGGGTCACAATAATTATAGATACAGCCTGGGCCTGCTTGTTGGGAGGGTTTCCCAGATCGTCCAGACTTAAACATGTTGGTAAACTGAAAGATTTAGCATATGTGCTTGCTAAACGAAGGATTGCAATGGGATGGAAGACTTGTCACAAGCCACGGGTGGATGTGTGGTGGAAAGAGTTACATAAATGGGCAGAGGCAGAAACAATGGTATGGCAAGAGGCAAGCACTGTAGGGGGGGAGGAAGAGGCAGGTGCCCTGATGGCATGGAAATCATTAGTAGCGGAATTATTTGGAGCAATACAAGACCGAACAGAATCCATGGGAAGTGAGACCCCGCCGCGTACGGCAGATACAGAGTACGAAGAACAAACAGGCTCATGAAGGGGGAAGGGAGAGGGGGAGCAGTGATCTAGATTGAGTAATGAACAATGGCATTGTTGTAAAATGCACTGCATGTTTGGTTGTATTGTTGTTTGGTTTGATTAAAATTAAAAACATTAAAAAAAAAAAAAAAGAGGATAAGCGACGTATTTTGAAGTTCCTTTGGCAGGGTCAGAAGCCCAGGGTGGGATATGGGACACTTCTATTGCTGAAAGAAAGGGGAGCAGTGGGACTACCAGACCTGATGACGTACTACAGGGCAGCGCAACTCAGGGCACTGGTCCCACACCTGAGGGAGGATTCAGGCAAGCAGTGGGTATTCCTGGAGAATCAACATCTACTCCCGGCAACGGTGGGGGAATGGCTCTGGGTCCTGAGGAATAGTCTCCCAAGGCGAATGAGGAACCATTCAATCTTGGGAACTCACTGGGAAGTATTGGGCATGGGGGAAAGAGGGAGGGAATTACCACTTGGCCTTCCCCGATGAGCCACATTTGGGCGCCGCCAATTAGAGATGCGATAGCCAAGGTTGAACGATACCAGTCATGGTTCAAGAGGGGACTAACCAGGGTCGGTCAGTTAGAGAAAGGAAGGGAGTTTACAGGTATACAGGACTTAGAGGAGGCATTGGGCATAGGCAAACTGCTGGTGTTGCTATACCTCAGACTAAAAGGAGTATTCATGTCTGAAAAGTGGAAGGAGCTCATTCAGAGGGACCTTATGCCGGTTGAGAGGGTTCTGGACAGACATGCGGATATGAAAGGCCTCATCTCACGCCTTTATAGGGCACTCTTGCAACCCAGAAATGGGGTTACACAGGGTCTCGGGTCACAATGGGAGAGAGATTTGGGGAAGGTATTGGAGGAACACCTTTGGCAGTTGATGTGTAGGAGGGCTTTCAAGACATCAATTTCGTGCCAGTTCAAGCTTCATGCTATAAAGCTGCTACATCGCTGGCAATATGATCCGATGCACCTGTACAAAATGTTCCCAATGGTGGGCTCCCATTGCTGGCATGGATGTGGGGCTAGAGATGACTTCTGGCACATGTGGTGGGATTGCCCTAGGGTGCAAGTGTTTTGGGCCGAGGTTCTGGGGTGGATCAAGGACGCATGAGGAGGAGAGTAGAGGTCGGATCCTATGTTGGTACTGTTTGGGTTGGAGAAACGGGAGGACCAATGGGGGGTACTCTCACCGTTTGTGCACTTCCTCCTCCTGGCGGCACATGCATGTCGGGCCAGATACTGGAAAAGGTGGACCCTCTCCACATTGAAAGAGTGGTCGAGCACGGCAAATGACATATACCTGATGGAAAAGAACACAGCAGCGATCCAAGGGGGGGGGGGGGGTTCTTCAATGGAAGTCGAATGGTTACAGTTCTTTAACATGTTTGGGTGAGGGGAAAGAGGGCAGGTGACTTGGGAAGGGGGAACCTGCCCGGCCCGGCATGATAAGGCAAGGAAGGTGCTCCATGGGATTTGATGAGACATGGACTAAATGTTGAGAGCCCATTTGGTTTCAGACCCAAATGTATGAGCACAGTTGAGACTTTAGGCTGCCGAAGGAGGAGGTTGCCAGAGTCAAATAGAGGGGGGGAGGGGAGAGAAGAGAAATTAATGATTAATAAAGATTGCCCACGCTTACAGCTCAGGAAGTCTTCATTCTATTAAAGACAATGGGCCTCATTACAAATTAGGCGGTCCGGACATAACGGTGGCGGTAAACCCGTTTCAGGACCGCCTGATCCCGACTCCTGCAGGCGGGAGGTGATGTTCCCCCCAGGTTTGACCTGGCGGGTTTAACACTGCCCGCCTGCAGGCGGACGAGGAAACACCGGAAGCATCACGAGATGCTGCCGGTGTTTCCATGATACCCATTCCCATTGAGTTCCATAGGACTCAATGGGAATGGGGATTAACACCATTCCGTCTCCGTGATTCCCGGGAAACCGGGGTTGTAATGCCCCGGTAATACCGGGAATCACGGAGGCGGAAATGGTAATACGAGTCCGGCGGTAAGCAGGCGGTTTTACCGCCTCGGTTACTGCCGGACTCGTAATGAGGCCCAATGTCTCTCCTTCTCAAAGAAATTGCAGATATTTCTGAAAACTCTTGAGCTATCGGGATTGTCAGGTAAGCAGCTTTGAGGTCTAATCGTGCTAACCAGTCCCCCGATAGGAGGAGATCTCGAAGTAGATGGATACCTTCCATCTTGAAGTGATTGTACACAATCCATTCGTTCAGGCTCTTTAGATTTATGACCGGTCGTACTTTGTCTCCCCTGTGTACTAGGAATATATTGCTGAGGAAACCTGGTCCTCCTCGTGTATCTTTCTCTATAGTGTTTTTGTCTACCAAATTGAGAATCTCGTTGTGTAGCAATGTTGCCTCCTCTTGTGACACTTGAATGGGATGAGGTTTTGTTCTCTGAATAGAGTCCCCTACAAAATCTAGTCGCGGCCCCTCTACTGCTTGCAGCACCCATGCATCGCGCGATAACGCTCGCCAAGCACTGAAAAATTGGAGGGTTCTCCCTCCCACGCGTACAATCCTTGCACTCACCTCCTGAGACATTGGGTTGCCGGTAGGAGCCTCTACCTCGATTTCTGGGAAATCTGGATCTCGTAGGGAAGAACGTGTCTTGCTGTTTCCCTTCCCAGTATTCGGCGCACGGCCCTTGGGGTCTGCGTTGGTAATTAAACCAACTGGACGTACGACCCCTGTAACGTCCGGTCCCCGAAAAAACTTGAGTGGGGAAGATTTTCTTAATCGAGCTTTGCGCTCTTTCCAGCGCTGAATAAGTGCCCACGAACTGTGACATTTCTTTAGCGAATGCCTTGCCAAAAAGCAGGCGTTTGGCTCCTTCTCCTGCTTCGTAAGAGGCCAAATCGCTTAGCTTATTGTCAATCTTAAAACGCACTCCCCTCCTTCTCTCTGAGGACAGAGCACAGTTCGCGTTCCCCATAATACAGACAGCTCTTTGCGCCCAGTTGGCTAGGGCGGAGCCCTCTACTGGGGTTCCAGTGTCCTGAGCCTTTTCTGCCAGGTCCATTATTGTTGCTAATGTGCCAGCAATATCGAGGAGCTTATCTTGGCATCCTTGCCAGGCGCGGTCTAAAGTAACCATCTTGGGGTCTAGTTCAGGTGTCTCTGCCAGTTTCCCTGGCAAATCTGGTCCAGGGCACTCTGAACGCATACGCGATCTTACTTCCCTATCCAGAGGCTTTCGTATATGCTGAGCCATATAGGCGGCAACTCTAGGCGACGGAACCCACTCAGAGGACTTAGGGTGTCTGATAGCTTCTGGATCAAACATATCTGCTGTACCGTCTGGCTCCTGAGGATCCAACTCCTCCTCATACTGATGATCAGTGTCTACTTCCTCACCTTCATCATCGGGCATATAGCCCTCGTCATTGTCCCCTTGATTATTCACCCCTGGGGCAGGGGGTCTGTCCTGGCTCTGCTTTTTCTCCAGGAAGGCTTTCTTTAGCCTGGCGACAGGGAAACTACTCAGTTGGGGAGTGGAATCCTCCCTATCTAGATTGCTCAGGGGGGGTCAAAGAGGGTTTACTCTTGCAAGACGCTTTCTTCCCCCTGTGCTCAACCCCTTCTGTGGGGTGACTGGCTGACAGTTCTGTCTTTGGGCTTTCTGCGTTCCTTTTTCTGTCAAGCAATGCTTGCTGTTCATTAAATACAGCTTCCAAAATGTCCAGATTTTGGGCCATCGGCTGTACTCCCTGTGACACTGTTTTTTCCAAAGAGTCTCCTAGAACTCTTTTAAAACAATGAGACAGCTCTGTGTCCTGCTGATAAGGAGTTTCTTCCCACTCCTCCTCTGATCATTCTGGTGAGGTGGAGGGAGTGGCACCGGGGCTTCTATTATGTGCCATATTGTTAGCAAGGCTAACTCCTTATGCTGTCAGCAAGGGATTGTAATCAGCTTGCTATATTGCAAGGATTCTCCTTGTAAAATATCCCTTTCTTGCTCCGGCGAATATAATAATATATATTTTTTTTGTATGCTGTGTCAACAAGGCTTTCCCCTTCGCTCGACTTACACTACGCAATTGAAATTGCGTGCGCTCGAGCGGAAGAGCTCCCAGGGAATGCCGGGAAAATTATCTCCTCCCGCTCCCCTGGGTCCTTCCGCCCGCTGCGTTCGACGGCGCGGCTTTGTGGGACGAGGAGCGGGGCCGGGAGACTGAGGCGAGCGCGTTCGCTGGCGGCGCCGACCCCGCCTCCTCTATAACTAGAAAACGGTATTCTTACTTCACGCTGCGCTCCCGAATGAGCGAACGAAATAAACACGCGCGGCTCTACCCGCGTCGATAAACCTTGTCACGTACTTCAGAAAGGGTACAGTTTCCTCCAAAGAGAAATGTATTATACTCGCTAATAATATCCCTTATATGGTTTATAAGCCTTACATTACTTTATTTATCATTTACCATTAACATTTATTCTAGAGAATAAAACGTGAGGTACTTATCTCATGGCAGCAAAAAGAAAGAGTAAAGGACATGGGACTGAGGGTTCTTATAGGATGACCTATCACCGGATTGGAGCAGGAGATAGAGTCAGAACCACTACACTCCTGGAGGTGTATGGGAGGTTTTGTTTAAATGGAACTTAAAGAAATAAACTCTAGAGGTGGAACTTTTAAACCTCAGATTGGCTATTTTTTAGTTCTGGAATGAAAAAAATCGCAAATGTTGAAGTTTAAAAGTGATAAGTTGAAAAGCTGTTGTGGCAGTATTAAAGAAAAGTAAAGCATAATGCAAGCCTCCTGTCTTGTCATAGAATGGGAAAGCAAGTTACGTTGTTTAATGTGTTTGTAGAGGGTTGGCCGCTCATGTTATTCAGTTCAACTCAATAAAATACAATTTACAACAACAACAAAATAAAATAAGGAAGTGATAGCATAATGCTCGCCTCCGGTCTTGGCATAGAATTATTATTCTTTATTTGTTTGTGATTCTAAAATAATCTTTACAATAAATTATAACACATTGCTTTTAAAATTTAACATATAATTTATACATACATTTAATAAATAAGTGCTTAACCTGACACTTGGTTAATACCAACTTAAAATCTGTTTAAATAAATAAAGTATGTCTTTAGTGTACGAACGAGTGCAGGTGGAGTACACATGTAAAATACAATTTTAAGTCTGAATAAATCTATACATTAAAAGTTTAAAATCATCTCAATCAATATTTGCAATATTTAAAATTAATAAACTTCATATTAATTATTTTAATTACAATTTTACACCTGCCCAATGAGTATTTATACATCAACACCGTAACAGCATAAAAAAATATCATTATGCTTTCCTAAGTCCTGTCATGGCTAGAGGTCTACATATTACAAACATGTTAAATTATTCCCCACAGTCTTCTTCGGGTTGGGATTTCACTTTGTCGATAGACAATCGCTTAACAATATTGCGCCAAACCCAGTAAAGGCTTATATGAAGGCTTCTAGTCTGAGTTAAGGCAGTAAATCCAAAATGTTTTGCTCTTTAGCGACTCGTTATTATGGAAATATTTGCCCAAAAAAGTCATACACATTACCCATAATTCGACATTCCGTGAATACATGTTTTAGAGTCTCTAAAACTCCCGGCATTTTACACATACGGCATACTCTTTCTTCAGTGGGGATTTTTAAGCGAGCTTTGACACAACCCAGCAGGTGTAACTGGTTGATACAAAGTCTCAAAATGAGGTTTCGTACTGCCATGGAAGGACTTTGGCGAAGGTAAGGTTGCAAGCATAAATACCTATGCACCACTCTTGTCACATGTACATAGGACTTTAGCTTAGATAGCCGAGTATAATTACTGGTCCAGTCCCAGTGGGCCAGTTTATTTCCAAACAAAGATCTTAGTTTTTCGTATTTAGTTCCCCCATTCAAATTTAGGGTACCATCCTAAGTCCTTGTACAGACCCTTAATCATAGTGGTAAATTCATCATTACCTGTTTTCCAATTGTTCCCACTATCTGCTCCAACAAGAGCCAACAGTTTACATCCAGGATTGGAATTCGTCTTTAAGTGCAATCCACCCTGGTGAGTGAGTAATTGTCCCCGCAGTGATTCTAACCCCAGTTCTAATCTTCTATATTCTAATGAAGTATTCGCCAGCCTCAGAACTTTTTCCAGAAATAGCCCTCAAGTTGATAAAGCCATCTTAAATCTGTCAAGGCCTCCAGTACATATAAGACCATAGGACAAAAGCTTTGCTGGTATAGTGCCAATATGCCCTCCAAAGAGTAGCCGGCAGTCTGGCGAGCAAACTCCATCTCTACCAGATTTGACAATCTATGTCCTTTGGTCATTTTGGCATCGATAATATGTGTATATGACAAATTTTAGCTCATGTTGAGGCCCAAATAGGGATATTTGCTCACATATTCGATAGGACCCATACTCATATTCATCTGGTGTCAGTTTATCTTTTTTGCAGAGATCAGTATGGCCTTAGTTGTTGACATATTGACGGCCAACTAGGATTTCGAACATATTTTTATTCCTTCTAATGTATGACTAAAAATAACCAACTCATCTCCATAGATCACTCCCAAAATGGTAATCCCACTTATTTTTGGACAGCAGCCAGTGGTCTGAGCTAAGGCCATAAAGATTATACAGCAGGGGAGCCAAGACACAACCTTGCTTGACTCCCCTGTTCGGACTCAGCGAGGATGAAGTCAATCCAGCATCATTCATCCGGACTCGCCCTGATGTACCCTCATGGACACTTCTCAGGAAGTCTAAAAACCAGCTAGGACATCCCTGGTCCGCCAGCTCAGACCATAATCTAGAGCGGTTGACCCCATCAAATGCTGCTCTGAAATCTATTAAAATGATATATAATGCAGGAGCTCCTGTGATAGAGGCAGCTCATAATAGGTGGCATAATGCTTAGACAAAAATGGTGCTAATGACACTGGACTAAACACTGTGCAATGATGATGAATCAATGGCTAGTGGAAAATAGCAGAAGAAACAAGTGAAGGCTTTGAGAACAGTGCATTGCCAGTGAGAGTCGCATCCCTTTGCCAGTAAGCAACATGGCTGCTATTCTTCATTTGGGCCTCATATTATGCAGGGAAAAGTGTCAGCCAATAAAATAAAAGCAAAGTTTGGTGAACTTAACACCTCAAAATCACCTTAACAGAACAATTTCAGACTTTGACTTCTGAACAAAGAGAGGAGGATTGATGGGGGTAATATAGTGAGGGGTGACTGAAGAGAGCCAAGCTTTCTGGACTGTTATTAGGCAAAGAGCAGGTTTTCGGGGCCTTTCGGAAGGGCCAGCAAGCCTCCTCGGCTCTAAGGGCTGGAAGAAGGGCGTTCCATTCATTGGCCGCCACAAATGGGAAGTTGGATCCTACTCCTCTGGCTCTTTTGACTTTTGGCACGGTAAGGCGATGCACGTGGATTGTTCTTACCGGTTTGCTGGATTGGCATTTGGACATCTTTTGGGATAGGTATTCGGGTGCAGTTTTTGCTAGACATTTATGCATTATTGACAACGTCTTAAAGATAATCCTTTCCCGAATTGGGAGGCAGTGTGCTTCCTTTCTTACTACAGGGATGTGCTACCCTTTGGGGACGTTGAGCGCTGAGCGAAGAGCATTGTTCTGGATCACTAGCATTTTGTGGATGTTCTGTGTGGAGGTTCTGGCGAAGAGGGAGTTTCAATAATCGAGTTTTGCTTATACCACTATACTGCACCACCTACGCCCTAAAGGAACAACATAAAGAAAAGGGTGCCTACAATGATCACAATGCCACTACTGTAAATGTACTGCCACAATCACATCTATTGTAGATATGGGGACAGCAGCCAGGAGTTGCAGGCTTGGAAACAGCAGGTGCTCTTGACTCGTGCACACAGAATCTGTAAGACATTTTTTTCAAGAAGTCAAAGCAGCACAGTAGGAGTGTTGAAGGTTTGACAAGATGACACTTCCCACCATGTGTCTGGCTGACAAATCCTCGAGTCGAAGAAGGTGTGTCACTGGCTCAGCGCTTAAGTATGCACTTGACAGCCATGGTATGCTGGATAGACATGTACTTGCTGAAGCACAACTCCAGCACTTCAGAGGGGGTGATTGTGGGTGGCTGGGTCCTATTCCCTTGAACAAGGTAAATATTCTTTGTTTGCACTGAATCAGTAGCACTTTGTAGTTACTCAGATAAGATTCACTTTTTCATGAGTCTGCCACCAGAAGATCCTTAAAAAGAAGTTCCCTTTCGTTACACCTTAGTAAACCACTAGGGAGAGTAAGGAAGTCTGGGGATCTGCGGGGAGCCAAACACACCACAATGTGACTCATGGAAGTTGTATAGGGAGGTTTCCGCAGAGCTTCCCCAAAACTTCTTCAGTTGACCCCAGAGTGCCCTCCATCCAAAAGAGGATAAGATCAACTTGATTAAACCCCTTTTGGTGTGGACAGAACTTTCCCCACCACAGAAAAGGCCCTAATAGAAAGACTGCCAGAATCCCTGTTTCACATATCGGATAAAGCGTGAGGTTTACTGGCGGTTCTTGCTTAGCTGCTCAATCCGTCTATTAGGAACAATGTTCACCAGTACCACAAACCCAGGTTTGCAGCACAGATCAGATTCAGAACAGAAGCACTCAGCACGAGGGAACACAAACAGCATGAATGCTCACCTCCAATGAAGGGACACTGGGTGCTCGTTAACAGACACACATGCTCAGTGGAAGGTTCCACTGTATAATCCCAACATGACAGATAACCGTTTGTTTGACCTTAGGGTCAGGCAAGGGCACAGTCCAATGAAAATCTAAAGCACACCCCCCTAAGGCTAACATGTTCTACCTGCTACAAAATTGGGGGGAAAGTTATAGAGCTAGGGCTATTTATGAGACATAAAGCCAGTTCTCCAGCATGGGGTCTGGCATGGATTCACATGCTCATGAATATATTCCCCGTCGTCAGGCCAGGAATCCTTGGTAAAGAAAAAATGAGTATCAGTTTCGTGTCTTTCTCAGTAGTAATCAATCACTGGTCTCTGGGTTATACTGCCCCCAGCCAATGACTGCCCTCTCCCTAAGCCCCGCCTCTGGCAGCCATCTTCAGATTTTTACTGCATGCTCAAGTGTTGGGAGTCCTCGTGCTTAGCTCTCGAGCTTTTGCTGCGTTTTCGCGCTTTTTCAAAGAGAATTTCTCATTTTTCAGTCAAATAGTGCCTCAAGCTCCACCGTCTCTACATCTGATTAACGGGGATCCGTGTCAGATTTTTCTACACCCCTCAAGGGTGAAGATTTTGTCGAGTTACGCTTCTTGGAGGATTCCAAAGTTTCTGCGGCCTACCCGAACATGGCCCAGGAGAAAGGAAGCTCGACGCCCGGAAAGCTGTTCAGGGTCTGCCCTGGATGCCAGCTACAGAATGTGTTCAAGGAGGACGAGCATTCGAAATGTCTCTACTGCCTTCATGAGGACAAAACGCACGTGGAGAAGGACTGTGCGTTTTGCAGGAACATGTCGGAACGGACCATCAGGGACCGACACCTTCGTCTCTCCAACTGGCTGGAAGGAAGGAGTCCGTCAGGTGAGAAGAAGAAGAAGAAGTCCGAGTGGTCTTCTAAGTCCTGTGAGGGCGCCCCGGCGACGGGGGCCCAACAGAAGGCAAAGCACCGCGAGTCCGCGGACACCGGGAGCGCCGATCGGTCGGGCTCTTTGGCTGCCAGGCAGGGCGCGCCTTCCCCGGCACCATCAACCACGAGCCAACGCTCTGGTTCGGGGAAGAGGAAATCCGAGAACCCGGGTAAGCCTCTGGAGAGGCCCCGGTCGATCTCGAGGGATTCGGCCGAGGGGGAGCGAGGCGGTGACCCTCTCCCCAAGGTGAAGGCCTCAAACGCGCCTAAGGCAGTGAAGGCATTGATTCACCCATCAAGGCCTCTATCGAGGGAGTCGCGGCGGCCCTGGCGCAGCCTGTGGAGGCTACACCAGTGGAGGCGACCTCGGGGCCCAGAGTCTCCCTGCCTCCGCGGAGGGAAGCCTCTTTCAGACCCATCGAAAAGACCCCCGTGAAGATCCCGGCAGAAAAAGAGGGGGGAGGGCGGTGGCCATTGTGGACATGGACACAACATCCGAGGAGGAGTTGGCAGAAGTCCTAAAGGGCCTCGACGAGGGTGTCGAGGAGGCCCGTCCCCACGGGAGGGGTCCCGACGAGGGAGACGATGAAAGTGACGGCGGCACTGGCGAGGGTCCTAGTCAGCTGCCGCTCCCAGAGCCGCAGGATAACTCGGCGGCCATTTTGTTGGCGATACAATCCTTATGTTCAGAGATAAGGACGAGATTGCCCTTACCACCGACAGAGGACCCGGTACCAGGTCCGGCGGAGGAACCAGAGCTGGTCCCGGCGGGAAGCCCCCCGAACAAGAGAAGATGGATCCACCCAGCCCCGCCTTCTCAGCCCTCGCGGCCTGCTCGGCCTTTACCCACGTCCCCCGTCCCTGGGGATGACACGGGAACAGACACGACCACGACGGGTACCGACGACGGGACGGAGCTCCCATCACCAGCCCGGGCCTCCCAGTCCGATGAGATCGGATCTTTCCACGCAATGATCGCCAGGGCATCCGAGCTGTTTCAGCTCTGCCACAAGGAGAAGAAGAAGGAAGGTTTCCTTTACCAACGGCGCGAGGCCAGGAGGAAGTCAGAAGAAGTACCGGGTCCCCGACGCGGCCCCTTTGTGCCTTAGGGCACAACCTACCCGGACTCGGTCATCTCAGCAACAGCCAAGAAGAAAGCGGGGGGGCATCGGTCTCAACGTCAACTTCCCCGCTGGACGGCGAAGGGAAGAAGCTGGACGCAATGGGACGACGAGATATCTCGTCGGCGGCAAAAACGATTAAGGCAGCCAACGCCCTCGCGATCGTGGCCCGCTACGACAGGGAGTTATGGTTTAAGATCGCCCCCCTGTTGGAATTCCTACCGGATGACAAGAGGGCCGAGGCCCTGGAGATCTTGCAAGAAGGCAAAGTGGCGTCGGACCACGCCATTACGGTGGCAACGGACATTGCAGACACCGGTTTCCGCCAGCTAGGCAACGGCGTTTGCCTTAGATGATGAGGTTGGCTCAAGGCGACGGATTTCCGCCAGGAGGAGCAAGCCAAGGTGCTGGACATGCCGTTCGACGGGAACAACCTGTTTGGGAAAACGGTGGATGAGTCCGTCCAAGCCATCAAGGTGGACACAGAGACTGCTAGGGCCCTAGGCGTCCTCCGGCAATGGAGGCCGTCCTTTCGAAGTGCCGGAGGCAAGCAGAGTGCCTCCAAGGGATTCGGCGGTGGCTCCTCTACGTACCGCCAAGCGGCCTGCTCCTTGTCGCAGGAAGCCTATAGAGGACGAGGCAAGTCGGGGGGACCCCGCCGTCGTCGCCAGGGAAGCCAAGGCGGCAAGGCGTCTGCCAAGCAAGATTGAACCGACAGCGGGGTTGGGCCCCACCGAAGCACCCCGGTGGGAGGCCGGCTGGCGAAGTTCGTCAGCGTGTGGGAGTCAATCTCCACCGACTGTTGGGTGCTGGACGCCCTGGCCCAGGGGCACGCCCTCGAATTTCTAAAAAAGTGCCCCCGCGTTGCACCCGTGGTCAGGAAGGAAAATCACGTCCCTCAACTACTCTTGGAGGTGAGGGCGTTGCTCAGAAAAGGTGCCATCGAGCTCGTCCCAAAGAGGCTCCGGGGCTCCGGAGTATACTCAGGGTACTTCCTAGTAAAAACGAAGACAGGTGGATGGCGCCCCATCCTGGACCTGCGACGGCTGAACAAATAAATCAAGGCACAGAAATTCCGGATGGTCACCCTCCAGCACGTGCTGGGACAGCTGGAGGAGGGCGATTTCCTGTCGTCGTTGGATTTGGAGGATGCGTACTTCCACATCCCCATTCTGAAAGGTCACCGAAAGTTCCTCAGGTTCGTGGGCCAAGGACGGCACTACCAGTTCAAGGCCCTCCCGTTCGGATTGAAGTCGGCACCCAGGGTGTTCACCAAGTGCCTCGCACCGGTGGCGGTGCGGCTGCAGGGGATCCACGTCTACCCCTACCTGGACGACTGGCTCATCCAAGCAGGGACAAGGGAGCTCGCCGTGGATCACACAGCAAAGACCGTCCAGCTGCTCTCGGACCTGTGATTCTCCATCAACTTTCCCAAATCCCACCTGGTCCCGTCGCAAGTCACACTGTTTTTCTGGGAGCCAAGCTCGACACAGTGACGCGCCTGGCCTCACCGTCGGAAGAAAGGACGAAGGCCATCCTGGGCAAGGTGCAGCGCCTACTGGCCATGGACGTGGCCAGGGTGAGGTCCCTCAAGTCCCTCCTCGGGATGATGTCCTCCTGCATATATCTCGTGCGCCTGTGCAGGCTTCGGGTGCACCCTCTGCAAGAGTTCCTCGACTCCCGCTGGATCCAAGCGACGGGCAGCTTCGAGGACAGGATCCCGCTCAACAAGACTTTCCGACGAGCGATCTGGTGGTGGGGCACCAGCGCTCATCTGACGGCGGGCACAGACTTTCAGACCCCATCCCACCAGATAACGGTGACGACGGATGCCTCCCTGAAAGGGTGGGGAGCGCACACCAGAGAACTTCACGCGAGAGGCCTCTGGCTTCCGGAGGAGAAGACGCTGCACATCAACATCCTGGAGCTCCGTGCAGTGTTCTGGGCCCTCAGGTCCTTTCTCCCGTCCCTCAAGGGTAAGGTGGTGAGAATCTTCACCGACAACACCACCATGATGTTCTACATCCGGAAGCAGGGAGGAACCAGATCCCCAGCCCTCTCCAAGGAAGCCCGGGATCTGTGGCATTGGGCCGTTGCCCAAGGGATGTTTCTAGTGCCCTTTCATCTGGCAGGGATAAAAAACACCATCGCCGACTCACTCAGCAGGGAGCTGCGCTCATGCCACGTCAGGATCAAGTAGATCGACTCTTCCGATGATGGGGAAAACCCCAGATCGACTTGTTCGCGACAGCGACGAACTCCAAGTGTCAGAGGTTCGCCAGCAGGTTCCCCTAGCCGAGGAGCATGGGCTATGCTTTCTCATTCCCCTGGGAAGGCCTGTTCCTTTATGCGTTCCCTCCGTTGCCGTTGCTGCTCCGACTCGTCAACCAGCTCAAGAGGCCCCGGTGCAGGATGATCCTGGTCGCACCGGCGTGGCCAAGGCAGATCTGGTTCCCGGACCTTCTGGACTTGTCAGCGTCCCCACCAGTCAAGCTGCCGGCGGACGCGGATCTTCTCTCCAGAGAAGGAGGTGCCATACTTCATCACGACCCGGAGTCGCTGAACTTGCAGGCCTGGCTCCTGCAGCGCTAGAGTTTGGAGGGTACGATATCCCGGCTGACTGCAGAGAGGTCCTTGCAAAAGCCAGGGCGTCCTCAACTCTCAAGTGCTACGGACATAAGTGGAAGAGGTTCTCTGTCTGGTGCCGTGCACAGAAGATTAATCCTCTATGGATTACGGCCCCTCAAGTGCTGCCGTACCTACTGTCGCTGGCCAAGGCTGGACTGGCTCACGCCTCCATCAAGATACATCTGGCTGCTTTCTCCCGATACACCAGAACCACAGGACGGGCGTCCTTGTGGTCCCATCGCCTGGTGAAGGAATTTATGAAGGGTCTGTTCCGATAGTTCCCGCCGGTCAAGGCCCCTGCCCCGGCGTGGGAACTCAACGTGGTACTGACCAGGCTCATGGGGGCGCCATTCGAGCCCCTGCATTCGTCGCAGCTGAAATTCCTGTCTTGGAAGACTGCGTTTCTTGTGGCCATCACCTCCGCACAGCGAGTGGGAGGGATCCAAGCCCTATCCTGCAAGCCTCCATACTTGACTTTTCACGACACGAGGGTGGTGCTGAGGACGCACCCCTCGTTTATGCCCAAGGTGCCGTCGGACTTCCACCTCAACGAGCCCTTGGTGCTACCTGTTTTCTTCCCGTCGCCTTCGTCTCCGGCCGAGAGGACTTTGCATTCGCTGGATGTGGCTAGAGCGCTGAAGTTCTACGTGGACCGAACGAAGAGTTTTCGGAAAACATCACAGCTATTTGTGAACTTTGGACCTGTGAACCAAGGGAAGGCTCTCTCGAAGGCTTCCATTTCCAGATGGCTCTCCGGCTGCATCATGCATTGTCATCGGTTGGCAAACCGACCGTTGCCCGGCCGTCCGAGAGCCCATTCGACCAGAGCGATCGCTGCTACCACGGCGTTCTTGTCTGGTGTGCCCCTGCTGGACATCTGCAGGGCTGCTACGTGGAGGTCGACGCACACCTTCACGAGATTCTACTGCGTCGACCGGGATTCCAGGGAGGAGTCCAGAGTCGGCCAGGCAGTGCTGCGCAACCTGTTCGCTTAAGGTGAGCCTGATGGGGAGGTAAGAGATGCTTAATGTTGAGTTTTATATAATGCTTAATGTTGAGCCTTGCCACCTCCCGTGGCTGTGCATGTGTACTGCTATGTATTCTTATATTCATGAGCATGTGAATCCATGCCAGACCCCATGCAGGAGAAGGAACAAGTTACTTACCTGTAACTGTTGTTCTCCAGCATGGGTCTGGCATGGATTCACATGCGAACCCTCCCTCCTGCCCCTCTACGTCTCTTCACTTGGTCATACTGCCACTTTGTGTGCTACCAAATCTGAAGATGGCTTCCACAGGCGGGGCTTAGGGAGAGGGCAGTCATTGGCTGGGGGCAGTATGACCCAGAGACCAGTGATTGGTTACTACTGAGAAAGACAGATCAGAAACGAAACTGATACTGATTTTGTCTTTACCGAGGATTCCCGGCCTGACGACGGGGAATATATTCATGAGCATGCGAATCCATGCCAGACCCATGCTGGAGAACAACAGTTACAGGTAAGTAACTTGTTCCTTGTGAAGCAGACCCACAAATCAGATTGTTCAATACCCCAAAGGATCAAAATGCCACAGTATAAGATGAGGCGTAAACCTCTGGGGGGGGGGGGGAGGTTAAGACGGTGAAAAGAACAAATGACCTACTACTCGTTAATGTTCTTTCTGATGGATGTTCCTCCCACGTATTCCTCATCTATGATTCCTCATCTATGATATCTATCTCCCAGCGCAGCGGCTCTTCAGAAACGTTTCTACTGCCAGAGGTCACAGCGCAGCTGACACCCTCCCTCCCCACCTCAATGCACTGGACATGACGTTGGGGCCAGCATACATTGTGGCCATGCACCCTGTGACCTTAGTTCCACCCTTTTTCCCTAGCACCCAGACGCTGAGGGACCACAGAACCAAGGTGTACTAGCTATCTGCTAAGTGGGCAGGTTGGGAGTGGGGCGGCAGGGGGTGAGGAATCTGGGGGAGAAACATCCATCAGAAACGACATTACTGAGAGCTAAGTCATTTGTTCTTCTAATGGATTCCTTCCCCCCATGGATTCCTCATCTATTATACACTCATATAGCAGTTCTTTGACCTGGAGGAGAGCTGTGAATGCATCACCAGGGAAACACAGACAACTCAATAGAATTTGGGCAATACACTTTTATTAACAAAACAGGGGGATTGGAAAAAGGCCTATCTGGCCCTTTGCTAAGGTGGGATTTCCCTACCTAACTAAAACTAATGATAGTCTGTGTCAAGAAGTCCAAAGCAAATGTCTGTCTTTGCCCAAAACCTATACTTGCCCTCACTTCTATTGTATACAATGTGTAGGGATGTCCGCATCATATGAGAAGTGTTCAAAATAAAAGTTCTGAGCTTCTTCCAGCTCTGAGCGGAAAAGGGGTTTCTCTTCCCCAAAGTTCAAATAGTTCACGTTACAAAAGAGGGGTTCCCGTCCTCGAGCTTTCTAACAATTCCTTGGGATACTTCCCAGCTCTTCTGTCTTGGTTGCCTTTCACCAATATTATACAGTTCAGTTCCTCAATTTCAGTTCACACAGATTCAATCACAAAGTGGCTTTTCCTTAGGTAGATGTACTCGGTCTAGGTGCAGTTGTCGGACTACACAGTCCAGCCATTACAGGTCACGCAACCGACACACCTCACTTGTATCTGCTTTATCTTGCCACAGTTCCAACCTCACAGTGAGGCTTCCCTTTTTATTTTTTCAAGGGCCCTTGAAGCTGTATTATAGCTTGTTTCATCACCATTCACTTGTTTAGTAGCTTTCACTTGCAAAAACAAACATACGCTTCCCAGTACACTCTCCTGCTAGTAAACGTATTCATGTTTCAGGTCTCTTGACCAAAGCATCTGGCGCCCTTTGTCCAGGTTTCTCTTGCTTACAGGTTTTTGTTTCTCAAACGTTCATTTCTTTCATTAATATGCCATATCATCTGCTTGACCTTTGGCAATGCTTGCTTGACTCTTGGCAAAGCTTATGTGCCTCTTAATAATGTTCATCACAATCATTTACTTATGCTTGCTTGTTTGGCTTTGTTTGTTAGTATTACTCTTCATGTCAGTTTATAACCAATTCACTTCACTGGTATCAATGTTTCTCTTGGTTTTATCACAATTCATTAATTTAGTTTTGTATTTATTCGTAATTTTCCCCAAATTGGCTTATGTAAGGGAGTTCACGTAAATACAATCTCTTTCTTTTCTCTGCTCATCACATATGGAGAATTTCCCACTGAAACCTGTGTCAGTAGGCCCTGCGGCTCCCAGTGCTCCTGAGCAGACTCACCAGTGCCGCTTGGCATATCTGATGTATGGTGTGGTGTGGTGCTGCAGCACGTGTCGTGTTTCCGGGAAGCATCCCCTGTCCTGCTGATCCTCCCGCGGTTTCGAGGACAGCTTCTCTCTCGCCCGCCAGTATAGCCGATGCACCTCACTACCTCTGTGACTCCGCCAGCCCCTTCTCTGCTGCAGTTTGTTCGGCAGTGCTCCTTCGGCACTCACCCGGCTTCTCCAGATGCTTCTCCGGTTCAGAGGGAAGCACCAGCTTTCTTGCGCTGGCCTGCTCTCCACCTGGCTTCCCGCTGCGCTTGCTCTGCATCCCTCTCCGGTTTCTCTGGACTTCGCTGGGTTTCGCTTCCACACGGTTTCTCTCTCGTTCACGTCTCCTTCCTTCTTCCAGTACTGTCCTTTAAATATCCCGGCAGCTTGATTAGGGACTCAGCAACTAGACTGCGCAGGGTTAGTTCTCTAGTCTGTTGTCAGTCTTTGTTGCATCTTCCTCGTCCCAGTACCAAAGTGGTGTTTGTGTATGTAAGAATCAATAAAGGGAAGATGTATGCTCTAGTGGGCCTCTTCCTCGTCCCAGTACCCGACTGGTGTTTGCTGGGAGATGATTTATGTAAAAGATAGAGAAGGGACTGGTAATAACCTACAAAAGCTTAGGGAATGTTTGACTCATTAGAAAAGTGAAATGGGGATACCATGTCTTACCCAAGAGTGCCTCATCTCCACTCCCCAAGTCTCCTCCACCCAGGTGATCCTCCCTCGCATATCCAACCCCATGGCCAGGATCCGAACTGAACAGCCTTTCCCTGGCCACCTGGGAGGAGGAAATGTTGGGGAAAGAAGTGAGGATGCCCTCAGATCCCTCACAGACCAAGGACACTACCAAAACGAGCATCCTGTCTTGACTGAGAATCCAAAAAGTTATGCTTTGCAAAGGTGTGCAGCAATCCCATGTAGCCACCTGGAAAATGTCCACAAGGGGGATTCCACATTGCAGAGCAGAGGGGGCAGCCAGCTGTTGGGTGGAATGAGCCCTAAGACCTTCAGATACATCCTTACTAGCCAGATCGTAGCAATTCGAGATGCAGGAGATGATCCACCTGACAGGGTCCCCTGCCAGCATGGGCACCAGCATAACCAACAAAAAGGTGATCATCTTTCCTAACAGATAACACCTGGAGCTCTCTCATCAGCCTAGCAGAAGCGATGGTGACCTGGAAAATCAGATGAGTAATCTTAAAGAACAAGAATGGAGGGGCTAAAACCGAGCGCCCATAAATAATGTTTAAACTAACTTCAAGTCACAAGCTGGAACAACAAACAGGCGTGGGTGAAACGTGTTACTCAATCCCCACAAACATTGCACAACTGTGCGGATCGTGAGAAACGAGCCCTGATCCGGGTTTGCCAACATGGCAGCAAGATACCCCTTCACAGTGCCAATCTGCAGGACCGTTCGTAAAAGGGAACCTTCCCTCTGCCCCTGTGGGCGTAGGAGGTGAAGGGGCAAAAATCCCTGCCAGTAAGGGCCGCGGGCTGTTGCTGAACCGCTAGACCCAGAGATTTAGAAGTTGCCTTGGAGGATTGAACTTCTGCAGGGACTCATCGTCCTTAGTTCCAAGCAAATTGTTGCCATCAAACAGGATGTCAAGGAGTTTAGCATTGACATCTGGGGTGAAACCAGACATCCTCAAGCATGAGTGTCCCTGTGGCCATCGTACAAGCCACATAGCTGGCCATATCCAGGTCCAACTGAACAATCTGACAGGGCACCTCCTTGCCGTCTTTGACCAGGCTTCGGAACCCTCCCTCATATCTCCTGCATGGTTGTGCTCACCAGCCCCTGAGACAGCAGACCAAAGGCAGAAGGAGAATTTGCCCAAGGCACAGGAGACGTTGATGGCCGTCATGCCCAAGCAAAAAACTTTCCTTTTGTGGGCATCTAGCCTCTTATTCTCCTTGCCCAGAGTTAAGGAAGAGAAAGATGCTGTCTTTAAACTTGCTGTGGCAGCCTGGGCCACCAGGCTCCCTGAGGAGGCCTGCAAAGACAGGAAAGACCGGTCAGATCGAGCTGCCCTGTGCTTCTTCACCAAACCCTGGCCCACCAAGTCTGCCCTATAACTAAGATGGGAGCAGTTTCAACCATCAAATAATAAATAACGCAGTCCTAGTGGAGTCTGTCAAATCAAAATGGCACATGCTAACAAAACTTAATGCTTGTCCTATCTCTTGGACAAAAAAGTGAATAAAGGAGAACTCGCTGTTCAAATAAAATGAATGTGGTTGAACCAGCTCTCCTCCCCACGTTAGATCTCACGGAGTAAGGCAGCATATCACACATCCGGCTCGGCTTTCATCACAAATACAGTTCCGGAACGTGGATAGAGGCGCGTCTGGCCTTCCACATTTAAGTCTCATTTCTCGACTTCCAAAAATATTATTTCAACCAAAAAGTACACAAAGGTCCCCCTTTGCCAGGCTCAGACCTCTCACGATAAAGTTCAACCCAATCTTGCAAGGGGTGGCTTGGGGGTCCCTTCCCCAAGCTTACTTCACTTCGGGTCTCCCTCTGGCGGGCTCGGACCACAAGCTTTCGAATGTGCAGGGCTTACTTTTCTGACAACTGCAGGACCACTGCGACTCAAAATGTATAGTTCAACTTTTGCTTTCCCTTTTCTAGGAGTTAAATGTTTCCATATCACTTTTGCTATATATTTGCTTTCTCTCTTCAAACAATTTAGCTTTCACTGGGCCTCATCACGACTTGGGCAGTAACGGTAACGCTATTAGCGCGGGCAGTATTAGCCCTACCGCCGAACTCCCCGGTGCTAATAGCGCCGGATGACGAGTTCGGCGGTAATGTAAGTCCCCATTCCCCACTGAGCCCATTCGGGAATGCCCCATTCCCCATTGGGCTCAATAGGGAATCTTTGCGCTAATACCGCTGGTGGATTTCCCGTCGGCGGTAATAGCGCAAATTTTCGGTGGATTTCCCCCCAGCTCAGAGCTGGGGCGAAATCCGCTGAAGCCCTGATTCGGCGGACCCTTAAATCCGGCGGTAATAGCGCTACCGCCAGATTTAAGGGTTACCGCCGAAGTCGTGATGAGGCCCACTGAGACTTCCGAGTGGGCTACTTCCTTTTGCCGGACCTCTCCGTTACTTAGTATCGCTGAACTCGCAGCTGCCTTTTACTTCAAAGTTAATTCACAGGTCTGCCTTTCCTTGTGTCTCATTCACACGCGTGCAGCCTTCACTTGTGATAAAATGTTGCTATTTCAAACTTTAACACACACCGGTCTATCAGGTCGCTTGCTAACTCACCGGCTGTGTAAGCTTCTTCTTTGGTTTACGATTTCCAATTCAAGAGTCAAGGTTAGTACCACAGGCTTGGCCTCGCCTCGCCTCGCCTCTCCTCTCCTCTCCTCTCCTCTCCTCTCCTCTCCTCTCCTCTCCTCTCCTCTCCTCTCCAACTCTGCCGTACACCTGGGAGGGTCGCTGGCGTCCTTTAAACACAATGCAATCTTCACTTGCGGGAGCCGGCCTTCTCCACTTGTGTCTCGCGGTCTGTCGGAGGCAACGACCTCCAGTAGGGAACTCTAGGGTTTTCCAACCCGCTGCTCTCGCCCCTTGGTCCGTCACTGTGCTCCAATAGATTTGCCTTCGTCCCGGAAGCCCTGCTCGTTTTCATGTTCTGCCTTGCTCAGAGTGTCTCTTTTGGTTCTGCCTTTTATTCGTGTGAGGAGAGCTAATTGGTATCAGGTTCATGCACTTAGAGTCAAGTGCCTGACCCGATTAGCGGGACATGTCCAGTACAATGTGTGAAAGTTACTCTCATTCACCCTCTTCCTCTGCCCAGTGTTTGTGTAAAACGTGGGAGGGGGGGGACTTGGGACCTCGGTAAATCCTAAAAATAGGATGGGTTGGATAAAAAAAAATAGGGGGGAATACCGCATCTCCCCCATTGGCTGCCTCACCCCCACTCCCTGAAGACCCCTCACCCAGGTGATACTCCTGCACTGGTCCACCCCCAGGAACTGGAGCTAAAAGCGATGGCCATGTCCTGGCCACTTGGATGACAAGTCCCAGAGGACTAGCGGGTGAGACACCCTTTGGTTTCTCACCGTTTTTAGTTCTTTGGCCACGTTCTTGACTCCATAGATGAGTGCACCTTAGGTTTCTCTTATTCACACATGGATAGACTTCTAAACCATTTGTGTTCGAACCATTTGTGTTTGAACACTTCGCTTTATTCCTCAAACCCTGTTTTGCTTACGCTTGCTTAATCGTTTTCTGAGCCCCTTCTGTTTGCCATGTCGTCGCACTCGTCAGAGCACCCATAAGGTCGACCAAAGGATTAAGGGGATAAATGACATGTGGATCATAAAATGGGCAATAGGACGCACCGTCCCAAGCAAGAGTTGGGCCACATAAGCCTCCCTACATTAACAGGTCCTCTGGTACTTGTGTTGCCTGTGAAGCAAGGGATCATGTGAAGGAGGAACCAGATGCAAAAGTAAGACCTTTGGGGTCCTCTCTGGTAATCTGGATTCCCCTTTTTAAGAGGAAAGCATACTCACAAGGGCAGCCTTCGCTTTGGACTCTTTGCCCAGAGGTGTTGGTCCAGATGTTACTCTAGAATCACTTGGGTCCTGGAAGCAACAGATTGCTGCATAATTTGATTCCATCCCTGATAACACAGAGAGGCTAATTTTCGTGGGGGCGAAATGTAAAGAAATGTCCACCGCCTCTCTTCCTCTCCGCCATACAAATGCTCTATTTTCATGCCTGTGCAAATGCTGGTGATCAGCTTTATGCTCCAGCATAAAGTAGGCAGACCCCATAGGGATCCATTGTAAATGCTGCTTGCCTTGCTGGCATGGCAGGTGGCACTTACAATTACAAATAAACGTGGTCCGACATGCTTGCATGTCAGATAGTGTTTATTTTTAATTGTCAACTGTTAGGGAGAATTCTCTCTTTAGGCTGAATTTCCTAACCTAGTGAGTCCCCCAGCAGCTTTGCTGGATTTCTGGAGTTTGTTTTTTTCCTCCTGCCAAGAGTGAGACTCTTTTTCTCCCACTCTTGGACATGATTTATGGTGTTCCTTTGACTGGTAATGTGTTTTATGGGCTATGGGGTCCTTTACTCCATAGGGTCTCATGTGTTTTTACTATGTGTGTTACACAGCACCCTCCGTGCAGTAACACAGGGGTGTCATAGTGACACCCCACCATAGACTCCGTACCCTGGGACTGACTACTGTCTCCCAAGGCATGTAAAGTCACCATTGGCTTTACTAGTCCCAGATTATTAACAGAAACCAGTACAAACCATCATATTGTGGACGTACTGGTGGGGGCAATTCGATTGCGCCGGGGTCTGTTAGTCGAGGGGGCACGTCTCCGTCCCCCCTGATCGAGTTTTGGCTGGTGGCAGTGTAAACTACTTTTTATATTCGACCGCAAATATTTTCCTATGGGATTTTCCCATTGTTCGAGGCTACCAACTTTAATTATTTAATTCTCATAGCCTCGAACATACCGCCGGTCTATTTAATTAATATTAATTCGCCGGTTGGTATTTTTTGCCAGGACTCGATTCTAAAATGGCGTTTGTGTTCTCTTCTGTGACTCCAACCCAAGTCGAGCCCTTTGTTCCACTTTTTGGGGGCTTCTCCACAGAAGCCTCCAAAAGTGGTGCCACTCTGTCTGGGTACCACAAGGGGTGTGGGAGGGGGTTTAGGCACCCTGGACTGAGTTACCTTGGTAACTCAAGTCGCACTCTTGTGTGATTGGCCCAAGTGGTGAGCCGGCCGGCTCACCACTTAGCATATTTGATTGACAGCTAGGCTGAGTGAATGGGGGTATGCTGCATAAAAGCAGGGCTTTGGGGACTGGAACTTCAGAAGTCGCCACAGGACCTGAGAATCCGACGAGGGAGAAGCTGAGCCGACCTACCACGACGACACCACCGGTGGAGCCCTGCGGAACCGACTCACCACTTCCCGACGACAGAGAAGATCTCCCGGCTGGAGAGGCTTCTTCCCCTGACTGGTGGGCACAACCAGTTTTACCCTCTTTCTTCGCACCCCAGACCGGTTTGTGGTCGAACTGCCCGTGCCAAGCACCCCGGCGGCCGGATAGCCACTCACCACTGCACCGCGAATCAACGGACCGCTCCTTGTACCTGAGAAACTCCGCGGCTGGTTTCTTCCCTGGCAGTGCAACGGACTCCTGTCTTCCTCCACGACAAGATCCTCTCTTCCCCCGGACGAAGCACCGACTTGCATCCGCTGCCAGGAACAACTGCCCCCGCTGGAGTGTTATCACAACTTTAAGGTACCGCCAGGCCTCCGTTTCTAAAGATTGCTACAAGGTAATAATAACCCCTTAACCTTCTGGACTGGGCTGGCCGCCTTGACCCTCTAACTGGTCCCTTTCTTTGGTCCAACTCCTTTTTGAACCGTTACAAGACTTTTGTGCACTGCAACTGTGTGACCTTGGACACATTTCGTTTGATCCTCTTAAAGTGGATCCGGCCTATGGAACTCTAACTTCACGGTTTTACTTTGCCTTCCTCTCTTGTTATGTTCTCGTAAAAGTGTTGGGATCTGTTTCAACTTGCTCTCTGCTTTTCTCTCCCTTTTATAAACAAACTATTAGAGTGCCATCTACGTTAAGCGTTCACCGCTGTCTGAAAATAAGTGGGGCTTTACTTAAGACTTGCCTAATATTCTTTTAAGGGAGTGTATATCTTTTAGTGACCGTGTTTTTGAATTACTTACTATTAGTGCCTGTGTGTTTTTCTAGATGTGGTTTTAAATAAATAATTATATCTCTTTTACACCAAGCCCTGGTCAGTGGTTACTTGTTCTATTGTGTTCTCTTGACCTATCGTGAATACTCTGTATACTGCCTAACTCTTCTTGAGGGAAGTCTGACTGCTCAGCCACAGCTACCAAGTGAATCTGTGTGGTACAGACTGCTACCAAGTGGGTTTAATGCCAAACACCTGTAGTCTTAAATCTTTTGCAGTGGTCCCAGAGGTAACTGCACAGGTTTCTGCCTAACATCAACACTGCTTACCATGCCTGTGTTTAGTTTTAATTGTGAATGCCGCTTGCCATGACAGCATGGCAAGCAGCGATCACAATTAAAATTAAGCAATGCCTGGCAAGTTAGCATGCCAGGCAGCGTTTACTCATTTTGTACTGTGGAGTGCAAGTGTGACGGACAAAAGGTGGCGTACACGCTTGTACGCCACCTTTTGCCCTTTACATTTGTACCCCACAGTGCAAATGACCAAAACCTGGCGGCGGGGACAAGCTTACATAAAAGTGTAAACATAACGGCTCCCCGATGCCAAATTACTAATTTTATCGTAATGAGCTCCTACGTGTTATTTCATGGATAGTGTACTGGTAAATGGCAATGAGTCAACTGCTATCAGGGATAATGACGCAACTCGAACTATGGGGGATTCACATTGGTAAACTCAGAGGAGTTTGTCAGAGCTTCCCAGAGGCCCACCAAGCTGGCTGAGGGGCCTTCTCAAATGATTCAAGTAATGCCAGTCACCCTAGCAGAAATGGATGGGTTATAAGGATTACTGTCAACATTCAGAGGCGAGTCCTACTGGAAAATGACGTCAAGTAGTTCTGTCTCATGGGGGTTACAGTTGAAAGACCAGTCACTAGGTCTGTGGATAAAAAGGCTTCCTCAGCCAAATCTAAGGCACAGCCTAAACCAAAAGGGAAGGCAAAAGCTAACAAGGAGTAAATGTTCCTAAGAAGGGGGAAGAACACGTCTCCCTTGAACATACCTGCAACTACTATTGAGGTACTTGGCACAGCACCTGAACCTTACGAGCATGAGGTGCTGACTGAGATTCTGGACCCTAATGAGCACCATGAGCTGCAGAGTGTGCTTGCAGAAGGGGGACCCTTATGCGCAGAACACAGTCACGGACAGAGAGCATGCCCATCTTTGGAAGGCTTCAGGAGACAGGCCTGACCCAGTTGGCGGGTGAGCCCACTAGGAAACATAGGAATTATTGGGAAGATGGGCTACTGTACAATGATCAAATGCCATAGCTGGTGGTCCCCCAATCTGCAAGGCCCTTACTCTTGCAGTTGGTGCATGTAACAACACTTGCAGGTCATCCTCGAATGAAGAGGGCCAAGGGGAGGTTGGGCATGTATTTCTATTGACACAAGACAGGGGTGCAGATAGAAAACCACTGTAGGAGTTGTCCCAATTGTCTTTTGTCTGGCACAGTAGGGCCAACAATCCAGGCTCTTTTGCTACCACTAATCTACCTCTGGTGGGTGTAGCATTTGAGAGGGTGGGGATTGTCTCTGCTTGGTCCTTTGGACGCTCCTACACCCACAGGCAGCAGGTTTATCCTAGTGGTTGTTGACTAAGCCACTGGATATCCTGAAGCCATCTCACGGAAGCCAGTAACTGTCAAGTTAGTTACCAAAGTCCTGCTTGGTATTTTGTTTACCAGCGCTGGTTTGCCTGAGGAAGTTGTGTCAGAGGCACACACATTATGTCCAACTATATGAAAGCAATGTAGAAGCAGCGTGCGGTTTCCTGCAAGTTCTCCTCACCTGAGATTCAACAGCACATTAAAGAGCACGATTGGAGCGCTTGAAGAGCCAGAGAGGATTTGGATCCTCCTGGTGCCATGTCTTGTTTGTCTACAGGGAAGTGCCAAAAGAGGTGGTTGGTTTCAGTCCCTCTAAGCTTTTTTTTGGCCACCCGGACAGAGGCCCCTTGGCTTTGGTGAAGGAAGGGTGGGGCACCCCCTATACAACCACCACCCTCTAAACATGGTGGACTGTGTTTTGGGCCTTGGTAAGAGAATGGCACTCCTGATGACATGGTCCAATGACAAGCTATAGGCGTTTTAAGCACCAGTGAAACACTGGTATGACCAGAAAGCCTCACTTGTTCATTTTCCACCTGGCAGGAGGTTTTGAGCATGAATCTTATCTGGGTAGCACTTATCTTTAAAGTTTAACTATTAGAGACAGAGGGCTAAATCTCTGCAACCAGGAGTTTTGCAGCTCTCAAATTGCTATTAACAGTTTAATGTGTTAAAGTGTATAGTCCTAAGCGCACCGGAAACCCAGATAGCGCTAAAGTTTTATCTTAGTTGCAATAATCTGGATTAGTGCTGCTGGGAGAGCAGTAGCACAATAATATGCCAGAATATTTGCTAAATCATGAGGAAGATCGGGCAGCACTATTTGCCCTGAGAGGGAGCACCAGTAATGCATTTAGTACAGGGACCAGTCAATCAGAGACCTTACGGCAAACACAGTCTTAAGACTGAAAAGACTCTCTAATAAAGAGAACCATAAACACTGGGAGAAAGCATCCATGATTAACTATCTAGACGACGTCAAAATTCCAAGAGGCCTAAGGGTACTTATTTTTCCAGATTTTAATAATAGCGAAGATCAGGATTCAGCCCAGAAATGGGAGGATCATTTAACTCAAAGTTATAGAGTGATGATACAGTTATGAGTAGAACATGCAGAGGGGGGGGACATACTAGAATAATAGTTCAAATTGATAAAGTTAAACAAGAGATCGCAGATATGGACAGTCTAGAAAGCACCAAACAGAAAAAACTATATAAAAATGTATTCTATTTTGAAAGATTACCGGGACAAGATTAAATTAAGGAAATAACAGAAATATTTTAGGGATGACAGACTATAAAGAGGACTGTGTTTTCACATTTCAAAGTAAATATGATGACAAAATTAGAAGCCCTTCCAGGGGACCCACACCAACCTCATCTCCGGGGAGTTCAGAGGTTGAATCAGAAGGTGAAACTACTAATCAATCATTACTAACGGACACAACTATAGGGTCTACAGTCAAAGAAGAGTTTTTTTTTTAGAAGAGATTAAACGCTACAAGCGAGGGAATCAGCTGCAAAATTACAAACACATCAGCTTTCAAATATCCTTAGAACAAGGTACATCAACAAGGGGAACATCATCAGAGGAAGAAGAGCAGGTAGGCGCAGTACCATGCAGAGACCAAGACCATACAAAGGGAATGACTAGGGCAGGCTCTCGCAAACAAATACTAAAAGGCCAGCACAGAATTTAGTAATCAATTTTTCTGATAGATTATTGACAGATGCTGAAACATCTGTTCTCAATAGGGGTTTCTCATTTGCACCACTTGTGAGAGCAAATTTGATAGATTTTCAAATTGACCTATAAAAAATGTATCAGAAAACTCAAGCTTAACATTTTTTTCCACCATAAGATAACCACATATAAACAACCTGTGGTACATACACCCCAGAGTAGACTGACTATATCAGATATAGAAAGCAATCACTTACTTGTAACTTTAGAAATGGAATCCCAGAAAAATCATGAACAAATATGTGAAGAGTTGGGTGTTTACGCTAGAAATTTGAAAATGCAGGAATTAAGAACTAAATCATAATTTACCCCGCAATCGCCTGTGGAGAGTGTAATTGAAACCTTTCATAAGGCAGGCATTGCAGAAATACACTGATAAATAGACAAAACACCGTCTACAACGCAACTGGACTAGTGGAAATTCGAGCAATTAAGAGATTAGAGCTCTAGAGACTTTATCTGCAGCTGCCTCTATTGTGATTAAGGAGGCTGATAAGGGAGGGAATGTGGTTGTACTAAACAGGGAAGATTATATACTCATGGGTAACTTGCATTTATCAACACCAGGTTGTTATAAGAAACTGACAACTAACCCTACAAAGACGGTAGTGAGTGAAATGGCATAGGAAAGGAGTACTGACAGATGAGGAAAAGCCATTTCTTACTATAACAGAACCAACTATGCTAACGATCTATTTTCTTCCGAAAAATACACGTCTTCTGAAGGTGTGCCTGAAGTGCGCCCTGTAGTGAGTGGGATTAGTTGGGCCACTGAGGGCCTTTCAATATATTTAGACTCTGTGATTAGCATCAAGTAGTAATCCTACCTTCATACAGGACTCGACTCATGTTCTACAAATCTTAGCAAACATTGATTGGCAACCAGAATTCTTGCTAGCAACATTTGATGTAAAATCTCTATACACTTCAATTGATCGTGAACAGGTAATTCAATCAATTGACTACACATACAAGGAATTTTGAGCTTCCAATAGACATGTTGAAATGAAAGGAATTTCTGAAATGCACTTTGAATAAAAACAATTTCCTATTTAATAAGGATTATTATTTACAGACCAAGGGGGTAGTGATGGATGTCAAATAAAACATAAGACATTCATTACTAAATGTTGTTTCAGTTAGTTAAAGCAATCTAATACTGAAGTAGGAACAGGCTAGTTGGAACTTCATAAACAATTCAGGATTTAAATTTCTACTAAGAATATTAATAATAAATACATTTGGGGGAGATTAGGTTATCAGTCTGTACATATTCAATATAATTAGATGCAATAACTTGATAAAACTGCTTTTCTTGACTAATACAACATCAGTATAGTGCATATTTAGAGATATAATGGAGATAATTAGTGTTAGTCCAGGTTGATCTAACAGGTACAATAGTATCCCACATAGTGCTTTTGTAGTTCTATTCGAATATATTAATCTATATTGTCTTGTCAGAATGGTATAGTGGATCAGAATACATTCATTGTAATGCTATATTTTGTAATTGGGTATTAATACTGTAAGTGCAATGTTTCAGGCCAAATTCAGGCATATTGGTATCTCTAAGGTGCACGATTCTATTACTTTTGTAAAGGGTATGCATCATTGACGTGATCCGTACAAAACGGGTAACACACAGCACAAAGGGATGTCAGCACGATTTTGTTCATCTATTCTAATGACGGTGGGGACGTCATGCACCGATTACTCGCCTAGAGTGGCTCACTGATAATATTTGTACTCTGTTTGCACCCTATTTAGCGATATCAATATGCTATATTGATCAAATATTATTTGAGAACAGAGAAGACGTAGGGTGAGTGTAATGATATGCAACCACACATTTGAATGTTGTCTGGAAAATATAGAGCATGCTCATACATAGTACAATGTAAACTACAGGTATAAAGCTTAACATATTTGCACCTTAAGCATGAATTAGATTCACAAGGGTGTGGATGAACAACTACTCTCCAAATAAAAACACGGATGTAAACTTGGCAAAGTAATATATCACAAGGTGGGGTGAGGGCATTTTGTGAGGTAATGCGGAGATGTTGAATCATTGAACTGTAATTTTATTCTAATATGCAACTTTCTTATTTTTTCTCCTTATTTGTTCTCATTCTATTTTAATTTCTGTTTTTGCATTTTAATTTTTGTTTTGGCATTGTTATATTGTCATGTTATGAGGTAAATCAATAATGGAGACATTTATTTTGATGTCTTGGTCATGGTTTGACTATTGTGGATTTATCCTCTATTATGCTTCATTTCCTTCATCGGTTTTGTGGACTTACTGTTTTGGTTATTGTGGATGAACGACAATTGAATCAATACTAATGGGTGATGATATTTATATATTGGACATTTTGAATACATGTAATAAGCGCACTCAAAAGCCTTGAGGACGACCAGAGGTCGAAGCACGT
Source organism: Ambystoma mexicanum (assembly GCF_040938575.1). Lineage (NCBI taxonomy): Eukaryota > Metazoa > Chordata > Amphibia > Caudata > Ambystomatidae > Ambystoma > Ambystoma mexicanum. Next base: position 668,142,777 of record NC_090928.1, read on the forward strand.
GTCGGCTGAGCGCAACGAATAAACATTGACCAAACAGCAAGAGAATGTTGAATAGAATGGTGTTGAATATTATACATTTAAGAAATGCGCAATACTCTGGGTAGCACTTATCTTTACAGTTTAACTATTAGAGACAGAGGGCTAAGTCCCTGCAACCAGGAGTTTGCAGCTGTCTAGTTGCTATTAACAGGTTAATGTGTTAAAGTGCATAGGCCTAAGCGCACCGGAAACCCAGATAGCCCAAAATGTGTATCCTATTAGGCAGTGAGCCTCAGAGGACAAATGGCCAGGCCCTTATAGAGTTGTTGATTGACTGGGTGAGATTGACTATTTAGTGGACCTGGGGTGCCCCAAAGAGGCTCTTAAAATGATGCATGAAAAAAGACTGAAGCCTCTCATCACTAGTATTGAGATGGGAGACCTGCTTCTGGCCTCATATAGGGGAGTCACCGTCTGAGCCTCTCACTGATTTGTTCCAAACCAGTCCTTTTAATGGCTCCAGTAAGGATGTCAAATTGTCTCCTCAACTGACTCTAAAGCAACAAGAAGAGGCCCAAACATTGTTTATGCCGTTTGCCTCCTTGTGTTCAATAACTTCATTGATGATGGTGATAGTGTTCCTACCAAGACTAGCAGCTATTGAATATCAGACGAAGTAAGGTCTCACATTAAGCCTGGATCAACAAGACGTTGGACTTCAAAGTGACAGAGTCCTCCAGATGTCCATGGTGCAGCCCAGTGGTTCTTGTACCAAAGGCATGCACCTCTGACTTAACATTCTGTGTGGGATAGAGGGCACTTAATGCTGTTACCAAGACAGATGCTCACCCTCTACAACATACTGATCAGCTGGTGGACAAGGCTGATGCTGCAAGTACCTCAGCACTTTGGATCTCACCAGTGTATATTGGCAAATATCCCTGACAGAGCGTGCCGAAGGAGAACACTGCATCCTTCACACCCAAGCGTCTTTTCCAGTTCAGGGTAATGCCCATTGGGTTACAAAACAAACCTGCTACTTTCCAAAGGCTAGTAAACCATATTCTGAATGGGTTGAATGACTTCAGAATGGCTTACTTGGATGACATTTCAGTCTTCTGCTCCACATGGGAAGAACATGTTGAATACCTTAAGAGAGCATTGCAGGCCTTTCATGTGCCCACCTGACCATAAAGGCAACCAAATGCCAGATTATTCAAGGCTCAGGGACCTACTTTGGGCACTAAGTTGGTGGAAGCAAGATTCAACCTCTAACCAACAAAGTACAAGTTGTACAAGACTGGAGACTCATTTTTGGCCGATACTTGGTGCTACAGGAATTTTATGGCAGACTTTGGCAGCGTAGCTACCCCTTTGACTATTCTTACCACTCCCAAGAAATCTAAAAATGTGACTTGGACTGCCCTTTTTAAAATAGGAGTTGTGACCGATGGTCAGCCATATCTGGACTATTTTTTTATACCCCCATAGGATGCAGACGGAATGGTGGAATGAGACCCCTACTGCTCCACTACTAGAGATAAATCATATATTCTGGAAAGTGTTTGAGCTTTGCAGACTAGCTATTAATTAGCTATGCACTAGATATGTCAATGGGCAAAGAATGACTAGTAGCCTCAAAGCAACAACTAATCTGTGGCCCCCATCCCCTTTTTGCAGAGCCCCACGAAGGAAGGACAACTTATATGAAAAGTTTTTTCCTAAATGGAGCACGAACCATAGAGACACAGCTACCCAATAATACAATCCCCTGTAGAATTTCCCCCGAACTGCAACATGGGAAAGAAACATGTTGGATCTGTATAGAGCATTATTATATTGCTCTTCTTAAATTGCTCTTCTTAAATTGCACATTTTTTCATTATTTATATGTTCAAAGTTTGTGATAGTATTTTTGTGGTACAAATGTTATGTCGTGTTTTTCATGCTACTTCCTGTGTTAAGTATGATTTAGTTCTCAGTTGTTAGGCAGCAATTAATTGTATCATATTTTTGAATCTGTTGTCTCTTGCGTGATCTAAGATTAATTTACATTGTGTTTTTCTATTTGTCAATAACGTTTTTAGAACTAGATTTTAACTTTTTGATACAAGCTCCAGGAAATGCTCAATTGATTAAATAAAATGTTCTAAATATTATGTTAACTTTTAGAGTGATTATTGAATTGTTAGTCACTTATAGCCAGTCTGTCCCTCCAACGTTTTAGTTCTGCAGATCTGATTGGTTAACGAGCAACCAGTCCATTTGTTTGTTTTCCTGTTCTGAGTGAACCAGACTATTTGGAGACCACTCAGTGCAAACTCATGCCTCTGGCACCAGTATAATGGCAGTCCTTTCTCAGCTGAATGACAAAGAGAAGGAACACCCTATATGTTTTATTACTCGTCAGTTTAAGGATAGGGAGTTGAGGTGGGCCACTGTTGAAAGAGTGTTGCTATTGTATGGGCACTTCAAAGCTGAGACCGTATCTTTTTAGGACTCACTTCACTAATCAAATTGACCATAAACAATTAAAGTGGCTGATGAACATGTTGGGTGAGAATCCTAAGTTGTTCAGGTGGTCCGTAAGGCTCCAATGCGTGGACTTCACCATTAAGCATAGGCCATATTCCCAACATAGTAATGTAGATGGTCTGTCTAGGATGTATAACTGTCTGGAACACAATTAGATCCCCTGTTCCTAGTGTTTTGGGGCGAATGTTAGGAAAGATTTTCTTTTTTTTAACTTACCTTGCAATGACATCAGTGGAGCCCCCGCCCTCTCAGTCCTCCTCCAACTTTTGGAGGCAGGCAAAGCCTTTCTACTTTACTTCCCTTAATCAGTTCACCTCCTTTGGGGGCATTGGTCAAGGCTACCAATTCATGGGAACCCTGTTCTCCTTTGCGAGATTACTTACTTTTTCTTTTAGTAACATTATTGTTACTTTTATGATGTGCCCAAACGGGCTGGTGGCAGTGGATATATTTCTACCACGATTTTTGTTTTTCCAACATGCACTTTTGTATTTTACTGCATAATGCCATTTCAAGTACCATACATTCAAAATGGGTATGTACCATTTTTTTTGCCATATCCTTTGGCAATCATATCCTTTGGTATTCATCCTGCTCTCTCATGTCAGGAAATTCCCTTATGGTAAACCCTTTCCAAGGCAAACCTTGAGTTTCCTGGGGAAAGGTGTGGTGTGAGCATCTGACCTGATGCGGGGGCTGGGACTGTCTGGCCCCAATCCACACTTCTGCCCAGCAAAAGACATACGATATGATATGGCATTTGTAACGCGCCTATACACAAGTGTTTCAAGGCACGACGAGGCAGGGAGGGGGGAACATGGGGAGACAGACAAACGATCCTACTAGGCCAGGTGTCATTCAGATCGCGCAAGTGCATGGGTAGGGGGGACGGGAAAAGTGCAGGGGGAAAGGGAGAGGGGAAAGTGCAGTACAAAGTGATTAGTAAAATACAAGATAAATAATAAGGGCCAGCTGGTGGCAAGTGCAGGATAAGTGCAGACAAGTGCTGGGAAGGGGGGCTGTAGGGATACAGAGACAGTCCCGTAGTGCAGGGGTTGCCAGGGAGGCAGTGCAGGGGAGAGTGGCTGGGCCAAGGGCCGAGATTGGCGAGTGGCCCAGTTGATGATTCAGTACAGTTTCAATGATTTAGCAGGGGAGAGGGGGAGAGAAAGCAGAAGCAAAGAGGAAGGTTTTGAGGTGCTTCCGGAACCGGAGATGGTTCTCCTCAAGTTTCAGGGAGGCAGGAAGGCTGTTCCAGAGGGAGGCCCCTGCTGCGGAGAGAGATCTCCCCCCAACTCGTTGCTTGGAGAAGCGACTGACCCTGAGGGAGTTGGAGGCGGATGAGCGAAGAGCTCGAGAAGGAAGATATTTAGGAAGAGAGAGTTGAAGGTATTTTGGCCCAAGGCCCCAGAAGGCCTTGTGGACAATGCAGAGGGTTTTGAACTTAATCCTCGCAGCCACAGGGAGCCAGTGTAGCGATTTCAGTCCTGGAGAGATACGTTCCCTGGGCTTGAGGCCAAGGACAAGTCTCGCAGTCCTGTTCTGGATGAGTTGCAGCGGGCGGAGAGTAGAGGCAGGCAGATTTAGATAGAGGCTGTTACAGTAGTCCAGCTTCGAGAGAACCAGGGCTCTGGAGACAGTGAGCTTCTGGGGGAAGGAGAGGAAAGGAAGGATACCTCTGAGGAGGTGCAGCTGGTAGTGTGACTTCTTAGAAACGTCAGAAATGTGAGGAGAGAAGGAGAGTGTGGAGTCGAAGAGGACCCCGAGGTTTTTTGCCTTGCAGGTAGGAGCAGGAAGAGGGCCAAGAGAGGCCGGCCAGAGAGCTGCAGGGAAGGAGGGAGTGGGTGTGCCGATGAGTAGAATCTCAGTCTTACTGGCATTAAGGCAGAGGTCGTTGGCGGCACACCATTCCTGGATAGCAGAAAGACAGTCAGAGATGAGGGAAGGAGAAGAGGAGGCCGAGGGTAGCCTGAAAATGAGCTGGGTATCATCCGCATAGCACTGAAAGTTGGGGCAGAGAGCAGCGATGCGGTGGGAAAGAAGTGCCAGATACTGGTTGAACAGCCAGGGAGAGAGGTTAGAACCCTGGGGGACACCACAGGTAGAGAAGAAGATGTCAGAGAGGAAAGACCCCAGTTGGACCTGGGAGGGTCGGATTTGAGAGGAAAGAGGTCAGCCAAGCCAGAGCCTGACCAGTGATACCCAGGTTATCACGGAGACGGTTGAGCAGGATGGTATGGTTGACAGTATCAAAGGCAGAAGAGAGATCAAGCAAGATGAGAACACATGGAGTGTTCAAGGTTCGAGAGTAGATCCTCACGGATGTTCAGGAGAGCAGTTTCCGTGCTTCTGGCGGCTCTGAAGCCAGACTGATGGTCATGAAGGCTACCAACAGCTTCAGCATGGAGATTAAGCCAATGGCCAATGTCCATGATTGAAAAGCCCTTGCCTGTTTGAATGATGCAGACCCTTACCATTTGTGGGCTGGGGCAACTCTGGCACAAATTTGGGATGAAGGAGTCGTGCAGCCGTTCTTCAGGTTAAGATAGTCAGCGCTACAACCCTTGGGCTGGTGGGTCAAACCGGTCTGGACCCCTGCATAGAGATCCTGCATTTTGGAACCTTCAGAAGTGTTCCAGAACCATCTTGTTGGTTGACCAGCTCCCTATAGAGCATCTCCGGTGCATCGGTCCCCATTCTGACTTTTGGCTTGGAACATCGTAGGTTTGTAGCTTGTGACCCAAGACACACCCGCTTGCAGCTGCTGCTCTCTACCATGAAGAGATGCATTGCTTGGAGCAGTGTTTTTGATCTTGCCACATGATTCACCTGCTGTCATCTGATCGTGCTGTTCTTCGGTGCTGCCCACTTCAGTAGAGTCCTGGAGGTCTCCTCTCATCGTGTAACCTGTGGTGACTTTCATCTAGAGGTGCCCGAGTTGCCAAACTGCAAGGGATATGGAACCATTCAGAACAGCCACCTAGTTGGACCCAATCTTGACCCCAAATACTACCACTACACCTACAGCCCCTCGACCCCCCCTGCAATGGAAACAAGTAAAGTATGTGGGCACAGCAAATCTAATAACTCTAGCAGTGGTTTCTAGGGGAATCAGAGTAAGGGGGCGGGGCGTGCATACCCGTTTCCACTGCCCCTCCCGCCATTTGGTTGTATGGGTGTAAAGTCCTCAACCGACCCCTCCTTTGGCTGGTCATGATCTGTGGTGTTATGTCCAAGGATTCCCGTCTTAATCCCACTAGAGTTGTGGGATTAAGGGAAGGTTGCCAATCTTTTGAACTTGCCATTATTTCTTAACCACAAACATTTCACCTACCTGATGGCTTTGCAAATGCTTGTTTCTTCACTTCTACAGAATTTCAGCTCCTTTCAATAGGTAATTACCTTGGACTTGTGACTTATAAAGGACCTTCGCAGGGAATGAATTCTCAAGTGAAAGGCACCTGATTTTTAAAAAACATTTTTAATAAAGCAGGGTAACTTGCTTCCATTGCTTTTACATTACTTTTCATTACTTACTATTGCTTCAACTGTTTTTTCACTTACTTTGCACCCTATAGTTTTCATGATTCACTACAGAATCATTCCTAACTATTTGTAAAAGTAAAGTGTGAGCGATCTCAAGAGAAATCACCAATTGGGAAGCTATGACAAACATTGCATATCTCTAATCTTCTTTCTAATGCTTGTATCTGCTTAGATTCACATCTTTGCATAAGCCAACATCTAGTAGTTGGTGCAGAGTATTACATGACTTATTTTCGAATTCGAAAAGGAACGTTGATGGGGCATGATTGTAATACTATCCCTACTGTGAGGTGTACTGTACCCGTGGCCCGAGGTCCTTGGATTGTTTTATTTCTGAAAACTGAGGTTGCATGAAGTGTTTAGTAAAAAGAGAATAAATGTGAAGAGGTGTATGTTGTCTATGTACCTTCAACTCCCAACAAGGGTAGGAAGGGTGGGTGCATGTGAATCTAAGCAAATAAAAGCATCAGATAGACGATTACAGGTGTGTTATGTTTGTCTTCTGAGGCTTGTGGATCTGCTTAGAATCAAATGCTTTGCAAAGACTAGCAAGCAGCACCAGGAGAAGGAGGTTGGTTGTTAGAAGGACCAGGGGAAAACAAAAGTTTTAACACAGCCTGTCCCACTAGAAAGTAATTCCTTGCTTGTGTGCCAACACAGTAATGTTGAGTGAAGATGTGAACTGAACTCCATGTACCTGCTTTACAGATTGCCTCCCAAGGTACATTTTCAATTAAGGCCATTGTAGCACCTGTACTACATGTAGTGTACTCTAGGTGTAAATGGCGGGTCTGTGTTGGATAACCTGTAACACTGCTCCATGCAGTTTACTATCCATTTAGAAATGGCTGCCTTTTAGACAGGGTCCCCTTCTCTCCCGGCAGCTAGGGAAACAATGAACTGGTCTGTACTCCCGATTGGCTTTGTTTTGTTGGGGTAGAACATGACAGCTCTGATAACATCTGGTTTATGGAGGGCTCTCTCTCCAGAGTTCTGCAGGTTCTGAAAGAACGCTGTCAGTTCAATAGATTGTCATGGAATTTAGAAATGAACTCTGGTGCGAAACGTTGGTGTGCTCTTAAGACCAGCGCTTGTTTTTATGTATTGTGACGAAAGGTTCTGTTATGTATAACTCCTGGAGCTCATTTACTCTTCTAATAGAAGTAATAGCTATAAGAAATGCAGCTGTGTAAAGGAGATCACTGAGGCTTGCCTTACATATAGGCTGAAAAGGGGGACCAAGGAGTTTCCTTAGAACAATGTTTTAATCCCATTCAGGGGATGGATTTGCAATAGGGGATATAGTCTTTTGAACCCTTCTATGAAGGCTCGCCCAACTGGAATCCTTCACCATGAAACCTTGCTCTGTGATGTTATGTATGCAGATAGTGCAGCTAAATTGACTCTTAAAGAATTAAAGCCCAGACCCGAGTCCAACACGTGAAGTAGATAGGTTACTATATGAACAGGTGAACAGTTCATTGGGTTTACGTTGGACTTTCTAGACCATACTACAAATAGTTTCCATTTGTTAAAGTAGCAGTGTTTAGAGTTTGGTTTATGTTCTAATATTTCCATGCATCTGCTAGGTAAATTAAGATGGGCGAACTCTATAACTTCAGGAGCCTAGCTGCTAAATTGGTCGTTTGAGGATGTGGATGAAGGATTGACCCTTGATTCTGTGACATGTCATAAGGACATGTCAGCTTCATTGATGGGCAAATGTTAAATTAACAGCCCTGGTTTGTGCTGGAGTAGAAAGGGACGGTAATAACCATCTTTTAACTGATTGCAACAATGGGATATACTGACCTATTTGTTACTTTTCGTTGAGAATATCGTCAAGAAAGTCAAGGTTCTCTTCGGACTCCTAGTTTTCCATTTTAAAGTAATCAGGTGACTTTTGCAGATCATTATAAAACAACTGATCATCAATGGGTGAGGATAAAATTGGATCATTGGTGATGTCTGGAGATGAGACGGCATAATCCTCTGACTCAGTGCCAGGATCATCTTCTAGAAAAACATCTTCCTCATCTGCATCCAGTCCAATAAAGGACTGTTCATAAGAACCAGTGGGTTCTGATCTAGGTGTTTTAGATGGAGAGTCTTCCTCCTCCTGAAATCTGAAAAATTACCTTCATGGTGATTCAGGTTCTCTTAGTCCAGGCTCTCCCTCCTTCACAACTGGTTGGGACATCTAAATGCGCATGTGGGCCCGGAAAAGCTGGCTGCAAAGATAGCTGTCTCTTTAAGAACTTTTAAAGGGGTGGGGCCCATGTCACACACGCTCTGCCCACACCTTACCCCTACGTCACCAATGTTCCACACCCAGGTCCTGTGGTTCTGCCAATGGCGAGAGAATTTAAGTATATGCTTACTGCAAGGGATGGCTGGGTGGTGGTTGTGAAGGAGGGAAAGCCTGGACTAAGAAAACCTGAATCACCATCAAGGTAATTCTTCATTTCTCTTTCGTCCTGGCTCTCCCACCTTCCTAACTGGTCGTGCCAGACTAACAAGCCTTAGAATAAGTAAGGCTGGAGGAGACGGCATGTACAGAATTCAGGCAAAAAAGTTGCGGAATTGGCCGAATTTTGCATAATCTTTAGAAGATGTATCCATAGCATAGTGCTTGCAAAAGGCAAGCGGGGTAGCCCAGGTAGCCACTTTACAGATGTCTATAATGGGAACATGCCTGGTAAAGGCTACAGATGCTGTCTTGGCTCTAGTGGAATGAGCCCCAAGTCTCTGCCGAGTCACAAGCCCTTTCATATCATAAGGCTTGGAGATACAGGAGTCAACCAATCTAGCAATAGAAGCTTTAGCTGCCTTATTGCTAGGAGAAGCACCCCGTAAGTAATGAAGCGCTGGTCTGCTTTTCTAAACCGTTTGGTCCTTTCTAGATAAAATGTTAAAGTTCTTACAACAACTAGGCTAGGTTATGTGCGGTCTAGGAAGAAAAACAGGACATATTTCCTGGTTTAAATGAAAGTCGGAAACCACCTTAGGTAGAAAAGAGGGGACCGTACGCAGGACAACTTTGTCCTTATAGAACACTATATATGGTTCCTTTGAAGAGAGAGCCTGGACCTCTCCAATCCTTCTAGCCGAAGTAATGGCTACTAAGATTGTTGTTTTCCAAGTTAGAAATTCTAATTCAATGGTTTTTGCATTAGGGCTGATAAGACCACGTTGAGATCCCACTGAGGTGGAGGTTCACGATTTGGGGATGTAAATGTAGAAGGCCCTCGAAGTTCCTCTTAATGGCTTTGTTGGAAAGAGAGAAAGACTTATGCTCTCTATTCAGGTAAGCACCAATAGCTGATAAGTAATGTCTACTTTGACACCAGTGGAAACCAGATAAGACATGAGGGACATGACATTATCAATAGAAGCCTTTAGAGGATTAAGGTTTTCGTCCATGGCCCAGTAACAGAACCGTAACCATTTGCTAAGATACTGTTTCTTAGTAGAAGCTTTTCTAGAAGCTGACATGATGGTTATATTCTGCTCTGACAAATTAAGTGGGATAAGGCTAGTTTTTTAGGAACCAAGCCTTCAAGTTCAGAAATTGAGGGGGGTGGGGAGTGAAGGACCTGCCCTTTCTGTTGAGTCAAAAGATCCCTCGATGATGGGAGATCCATATTGGAAGTCCCCGCTAACTCCAGCAGGCCTAGAAACCAAATCTGGCGAGGCCAGAACGGGGCTGTTAAAATCATGGTCAGATTCTGTGACATTTTGAATTTGGAATAGGTGGAAACGCATAAAGTGTTAGGTTCGACCAATCCAAATGTAGAGCATCTCCCAGGGATTGAAGACCCTGACCTTGCCTTGATGAAAACTGAGGACATAGAGAGTTGTGCTGGTTGGCAAAGAGGTATACTGATGGATGGCCCCACTTCTGAAATATCATGTTTGCAACTGACGGCTTCAGCTCCCACTCCTGCAGAGCAGACTGTAACCTGCTTAGTTTGTCTGCTAGGACGTTCTTCTTTCCCTCCAGATAGGATGCCAACAAGAAAATGTGATTCTGAATGGCCCAACAACAAATCTTCTCTACTAGGAGACACAAGGGAACGAGTACCCCCCTGCTTGTTGATATAAAACATTGCAAGTGTATTGTCCGTTAGCATTTTTACCACCTCTCCTGGAAGTGAGGGAAGAAAGGATTTTAGAGTGAAAAATATGGCTCTTACCTCTAGGACATTTATGTGGTCCTTTCCCTGAAAGGACCAAAGACCGTGAACTGTTAGAGTTAGACAATGGGCTCCCCAACCGTACTCTGAAGAGTCTGTTGTTATAACTATTTGGTGAGGAGGCGGCTGAAAAGAAAACCTGATTAACAGGTTCTCTGCAGAGTACCACCAGAGTAGTGAGTCCTGAACTTGTTTTGTAATTTGAATTTTCATTTACTGGGAATGCAACAGCTGGTTCCAGTAGCGAGCAAGATGCCACTGGACTGTTCTCATATGGAGCCTTGCAAAGGGAACTAGTTTTATGCTAGAGGCCATAAGCCCCAAGCTGTCAGAATCTGGTGGGTATTGAATTTTATGATGGTTTGTTGAATAGCTTTCACCCTTTCCAGGGGTGAAAAGGCTCTGTGTAGAGTAGTATCTATAACTGCTCCTAGGAATTGGATCCTATGCGAAGGATTGAGATGGGATTTTGTCACATTTATGGAAAACCCCAGGTTGAAAAGAGTGTGCCATGTTGATTGCATCTTCTGAAGCAATTTCTCTGGGGACTTGGCCTTGAGAAGCCAGTCGTTTAGGTAAGGGTAATGATGTACTGTCCTTAACTGAAGGTAGGCTGCCACTGACCACAGAACATTTGTGAAAACCCTGGGAGCAGAATTTAGCCCAAAGGGAAGACATGTGAACTGGTAATGAGACCTTCCTATGGTGAACTTCAGGAACTGACGGTGAGGTTTGTAGATGGGATGTGAAAATAAGTATCCCGTAGATCTACAGATGCCATCCAATCTTTTGGATGAAGAGAACCCAGAATCTGCGGAATGGTCACCATGTGGAAGGTTTTGATTGACAGAAATCAGTTGAGGTCTGAAAGGTCCAGAAGAACAAGTTACTTTCTTACCTGGTAACGTTCTTTCGATGGGATGGTCCGACGACGTATTCCATATCTATGACATGTAATCACCACAGCTGTGCTGCTTCGGAAACTTTTTTCGGCGTCTGCGTCCTGCGTCGATGACGTCGATGCGCCGTCGTCGAGGACCTCCTCCGACGTCCGACGTCATCCGATGTGATAAGTAGGACGCACGACGCCCGTAGCCTCAGTTGTAGTTTTTTCCCCCAGAACGTGTGACATTAGTCAACTGCCAGTCAGACACAAAGCCTTGCGGAACGTAAGCTGCAATCGCAAAAGAAATTCTGCAGCGGGGAAGGCAGGGTGGGAGCGATATGGAATACGTCGTCGGACCATCCCATCGAAAGAACGTTACCAGGTAAGAAAGTAACTTGTTCTTCGAGGGGATTGGGTCCTCCGACGTATTCCATATCTATGACAGACTCCCAAAGCAGTACCAGAGCAAGGAGGAGGGAAAGAATTTAGAATCAAAATTTAGAATAGCCAATCAAATAGCAGAGCAAAGGACCGCCTTGCCAAAGGCCAGATCTTGTGCTCGGATGGAATCGAGGGAATAGTGACGTACAAATGTATGTACTGAAGCCCAGGTGGCTGCATCACAGATGTTGCGAATAGGAACACCCCTCTGCAGGGCAGTAGATGCAGCCATACCCCTGGTAGAATGGGCCCGCAAGCCAGCCGGTGGGTCCTTACCCACCAAGCGGTAACACTCCGAGATGGCCAAAATAATCCAGCGAGACAAAGTCTGTTTCGTCACAGCTTGCCCCAAACGCTTTCCAGCGTAACCAATAAAGAGTTGATCGTCCACTCTGACCCGGGACATGCGTGAAACATGAAAGCTTAAAGCTCTCCTAGGATCAAGCCTATGGAGCCTCTCCTCTTCCTTACCAGGATGCGGAGGAGGATAGAATGCCGGAAGAACAACCTTCTGGGCCAAATTAAATTCCGTCACTACCTTCGGAAGAAAAGAAGGACGAACTCTAAGGACAACCCTGTCCTTGTGAAATACAGTGAAGGGTGGCTTAACTGAAAGTGCCTGTAACTCACTCACTCTGCGAGCGGAAGTAACCGCAACTAAAAACACAGTTTTCAGAGTTAACAGCCTCAAAGGGCAAGAATGTAAAGGCTCAAACGGAGCACCCATAAGAAACTTAACAAGGTTTAAATCCCAACCGGGCACCAGGAAAGGTGACGGAGGGAACACATTAGTGAGCCCTTTCAGAAACTGTGAAATTAAAGGGATTTTAAAGTAAGAACACTCCTCAGACGAGCGCTTAAAGATGGACAGTGCCGCCAGGTAACCTTTAATGGTACCCACTTGCAAGCCCCTGTGGGCCAAAGAAAGTAAAAAGGACAGAACCATGGGGATGTCACATGCAAAAGGATCCACATTCTGAACTCTGCACCAGTCGCAGAACTTACGCCAACGGCAACGGTACAGAGACTTTGTTGCTGGCCTTCGGGCCGAAAGCAACACCTCCATCACGTCTTCAGGGAGGTCCCAATCCTTATACCTCAACCTTTCAGAAGCCAAGCGTGAAGGTTGAGGATGGAGAACCTGACCCCCCTCCCGTGAGAGCAGATCGTCTCGGTAGGGAAGACGACGTGGAGGGCAGATGGACAAGTCGAGAAGGTCTGGGTACCACGTTCTCCGAGCCCACGCTGGAGCAATGAGGATCATCCGGGAACCGAACCTCCGTAACCTCCGCAGCACTTGCGAGATGACAGGGACTGGAGGAAACGCGTACAGCAGCGGGAATGACCACTCCACCATGAACGCGTCTCCTAAGGCTCCTTTTGGAGGAAATTCCCGCGAGCAAAACCTTTCGCACTTCCGGTTGACACTGGAGGCGAAGAGATCCACTTGAGGGGTCCCCCAAAGGGCGAAGATCTCCAGGAGAATCTCCTGAGCCAACTCCCACTCGTGAGAGATCGCGCTCTGCCTGCTCAGAGCGTCCGCCGTCACGTTTTCGTCTCCGGCCAGATGAACTGCCGAGATCGAAACTTCCTGCTGGATGGCCCAGAACTCGAGCTGCATCGCCTCCCTGCACAGAGGAAGTGACCCTGCCCCCCCCTTTTTGTTGAAGTAGTGCATGGCCACTGTGTTGTCCGTCAGGATCAGGACACTCTTTCCTCGCACAGTCGGCAGAAAAGCCTTCAGGGCTAGCCTGACGGCCCTCAGCTCCAACAGATTGATATGGAGTCTGGACTCCGACGGAGATCAACGACCGCTGACTGTCAGCCCGTTGGCATGAGCTCCCCATCCCGTGAGGGATGCATCCGTCACGATAGTCCCCTCCGGCCAGGGAAGCCAAAATGGAGCCCCCTTCATCAAGTTGCCTTCGACGGCCCACCACAGAAGGTCCCGGGCGACCGAGGGCGGCACCTGAACCGGGTCCGACATCCTGCCGGAGGACTGTGACCATTGCGTCTTGAGCGCCCACTGCAAAGATCTCATCCGCAGGCGAGCCTCTGGCACCAGAAGAATGCAGGATGCCATGAGGCCAAGCAACCTCAAGAACTCGAACGCTGGGAGCGTCTGGGCATGCTGAAACTTGTGCACCATCTGCTGAATTTGAAGAGCCCTCACCTGGGGAGGAAAACACTGCCCCAGGGAAGTGTCGAGCACTGCTCCGATGTACTGGAGCCGCTGTGTTGGCGTCAAATGGGACTTCTTTAAATTGAGGGAGAAGCCCAGCCTGTGAAGGGAGTGGCAGGTGACGGACAGATGATCCAGGACTTGCTCGGGAGAGCTCCCCCTGATCAACCAATCGTCCCGGTAGGGGCAGACGTGAATCCCCCCTTGCCTGAGATGCGCTGCCACCACCACCATCAGCTTGGTGAAAACCCTCGGGGCGGAGGTCAATCCGAACGGCAGGACCCGAAACTGAAAGTGCAAGTCGCCAACCGCGAACCTTGTGCTTGGGATGGATCGGCACATGGAAGTAAGCATCCTTGAGGTCGAGTGACACCAACCAGTCCTGAAGCTGAAGGGCCTGAAGGACTTGAGAGAGAGTAACCATCTTGAACTTGTCCTTCCTGAGGAGTTTGTTCAAACCGCGCAAGTCCATGATGGGTCTCAATCCCCCGTCTTTCTTCGAAATCAAAAAATAAGGGGAATACCATCCCTTGTTCCTCCCCGCTACAGGCACCAGTTCTATGGCGCCTTTCTCCAGCAGGGCTTGAATTTCCTGCGCAAGGAGCGGATCCGGACTCTGCAAAGAGAGGTTCCCCGGTGGATTGTCGCGAGGCCTGTGCCGAAAGGGAAGACAGTAGCCGTGGGCTATGATCTCCAGAACCCACACATCTGAAGTAATGGCTTGCCACTCTACAAGATGCTGCGCCAGCATTCCCCCAACCGGCGAACCATGGGACATGGCCTCATGACTGAGTGGGAGCGGCTGCGGCGTTACCTGGGGGCAAAGAGGCAACTGCCCGAGCGGCCTTGGCACCACGGGTTCCCCGTCGTCCACCTCTGGTACCCCTGCGTTGGCCTCTTTGACTGCCAGCTCCTCTCGCTTCACTGAAGGACGAGTAATAGCGAAAGGAACCACCCCTCCACTGCTGTCCCCTAGGACGAAAAGGCGGAGGTTGGCGAACTGCAGCGCCCAACGACTTTGCTGCAGCTTTTGAGGTCTGCAACCTCTCAAGGCTCTCGTCAGCCTTGCTGCCAAAAAGGTGTTCACCGTCAAAGGGCATGTTGAGGAGCCGGGACTGCACATCAGGAGCAAACCCCGACTTCCGCAACCACGCAAACCTGCGTATCACGGTGCTCGCCGCCATGGACCTACTGACGCATTCAGCTAAGTCCAAACCCGACTGAACGGACTCACACATGGCATCCTTACCATCCTGGACCATAGCAAGGAAACCATCCCGTTCGTCCCCTTCGGGAATATGTTCAGCCGCTAACGCAACACAGTTCCACAGAGTGTGTGTGAAACGAGACAAGGCACAAATGGAGTTGGCCGCCTGAAGCGCCATACCACCAGAAGAAAACACTTTCTTCGCCCAGCCATCAAAACGTTTGTCGTCCCTATCAGGAGCGATGGTAGGGTACGACGCCTGCTTTGCCGGGGCCGCCTGCACCACCAAACTCTCCGGAGTGGGGTGCCTGGTCAAGTAGCAGGGGTCGCTACTGGCTGGACGGTATTTTCGCGACAAGGATCTGCCCACCGCCGGGAGACTCTCCGGAGCAGTCCAAGCCGCCGCCACCCTTCTCTGTAAAGCCATATGGAACGGCAGTACCGGGTCAGTTGGGGGACCAACATCAAGGATGTCCATCAGATCATCCTGCACAAACTCCCCTGGGGGAGCAGACCATCCCAAGTACTCAGAAACCCTAGCCATAAGGCGCCGGTACGAGGAATCGGCATGAGAGCCAGGCTCAGGCCTACAAAACTCCACCTCCGGAGAGGTGTCCAGTCCACTGGCATCATGCAGTGACTGCCTCAAATCGTCAAACTGACTATGGCCCGAGACAATTTCATCTGGAACCTGACTAGGAACCAGGCCATCAGAATCCTCATCCGCCTCTGAAATATATTCCAGGTGGCGAAAAGAAGGCACCCGAGAGTGCTTGCTCTTAACCAGAGCTTTCCTAGGGGGTTTCCCCGTGCCACGGGGTACCTCCGACACGAAAGGCGTCGATGGCGTCGAGCGAATCGGCGCCGACGTCGAGAGAACAGGCATCGGCGCCGAGAGGATCGGCGTCGAGGAAATCGGCGTCGACGTCAGATGCAGCGCCGCCAGCATCGGCGGCGTCGACACAGCCCTCGAAGCCGGAGCCCCGAGCGAGTCCCTCGACGACCTGAGCGTCGACGGCTTCGACGACTTCCTCGGAGCCGGAGCCTCGAGAAAGCCTGTCGACGACCTCGACGCCTCAGACATCGATGTCTTCCTCGAAGACCTCACAGGTGCACACGGTCTCGAACGCGTCGAGGACCGGGACCTGGAACGGGTACGTCGAGAACGAGTCTCCTTGTCCGAACGGGACCTCTCCCGTGACTCGTGCCGACCACTCTTGCGAGCGGTGTCTCTCGACCTCTCACGACCGACCCCACTCGGGGGCGCGGACGGCTTAGTACCCTGCGACTCAAGAATCGCCAGCATTTTCTTCCCAAAGGAAGCCCATTCCTCCGACGTCGCACGGCTGGTGGGGTAAGCGACGTGCCGGGCAGAGTCCTCCGAAGAGGTCCTGGAAGACGACCGGTGCCGGCGCTTCCGAGAATGCCTCGAAGAGGCTGAGGAGTGGCGAGACCGACTCCTAGAAGGAGACCCACGAGACTTCCGACGATGACGCAGAGAGTCACCCCTCGAATCATCCGTCGAAAGCCCCGCAGACTTCGACTTCCGGGGCTTGGACACCCGACCTACTGACAACTTCTTCTTACGTTCGCGTAAGGCTTTGGACGTGAGCGACTGGCAGCCGATACAGTCATCCGTGTCGTGGGCCTCCCAGAGGCACCAGAGGCAGGCGTCGTGCGAGTCCGTCACCTACATCTTGGACCCACACTCCCCGCACTTCTTGAAGCCCGGACGCGGGGTCGAAGACGAAGTAGAAGACATCTTCACACAAAGGATTTCCACAAAACGAACAGGTTCGAAGAACCGAGAAGAACAGAACTCCAAAGAGTCGAGGCGTTAACCGAGATTCACGAAGAAACACGTTCGTGGAAAAAACGGAACTGAGGCTACAGGCGTCGTGCGTCCTACTTATCACATCGGATGACGTCGGACGTCGGAGGAGATCCTCGACGACGGCGCATCAACGTCATCGACGCAGGACACAGACGCCGAAAAAAGTTTCCGAAGCAGCACAGCTGTGGTGATTACATGTCATAGATATGGAATACGTCGGAGGACCCAATCCCCTCGAATTGGACGTTTACCGCCCGATTTCTTTGGGATCAGAAAATAAGGAACAAGTTACTTACCTGTAACTGTTGTTCTCCAGCATGGGTCTGGCATGGATTCACATGCTCATGAATATTCCCCGTTGTGAGGCTGGGAATCCTCGGTAAAGAAAAAATCAGTTTTAGTTTCGTTTCTGAACTGTCTTTCTACTAGTAACCAATCACTGGTTTCTGGGTCATACTTCCCCCAGCCAATGACTGCCCTCTACCTAAGACCCTCCTCTAGCAGGCATCTTCAGATTTGGCAGCACGTAAAGTGGCGGTAGGACCAAGAAAAGAGCCGCAGAGGGCTAGGGGGCGGGGGGTTCGCATGTGAATCCATGCCAGACCCATGCTGGAGAACAACAGTTACAGGTAAGTAACTTGTTCCTTCTCCAGCATGGGGTCTGGCATGGATTCACATGCTCATGAATACAAGAATACATAGCAGTACACACATGCACAACCACGGGAGGTGGAAAGGCTCAACATTAAGCATTTCGACAACTCAACATTAAGCATCTCATGCCTCCTCACCAGGCTCAACTTCAAGTGAACAGGTTGCGCAGCACTGCCTGGCCGACTCTGGACTCCTCCCTGGAATCCCGGTCGACGCAGTAGAATCTCGTGAAGGTGTGCGTTGACCTCCACGTAGCAGCCCTGCAGATGTCCAGCAGGGGCACACCAGAAAAGAACGCTGTGGTAGCAGCGATCGCTCTGGTTGAATGGGCTCTCGGACGGCCGGGCAACGGTCGGTTTGCCAACTGGTGGCAGTGCATGAAGCAGCCGGAGAGCCATCTGGAAATAGAAGCCTTCGAGAGGGCCTTCCCTTGGTTCACAGGTCCAAAGTTTACAAACAGCTGTGATGTCTTCCGAAGACTCTTTGTGCGGTCCACGTAGAACTTCAGCGCTCTAGCCACATCAAGCGAGTGCAAAGTCCTCTCAGCCGGCGACGGGAAGAAAACAGGTAACACCAAGGGCTCGTTGAGATGGAAGTCCGACGGCACCTTGGGCATGAAGGAGGTGTGCGTCCTCAGCACTACCCTCGTCTCGTGGAATGTCAGGTATGGAGGTTTACAGCAGATGGCTTGGATCTCTCCCATTCGTTGTGCGGAGGTGATGGCCACAAGAAACACGGTCTTCCACGACAGGAACTTCAACGGTGCCGAATGCAGAGGCTCGAATAGCGGCCCCATGAGCCTGGTCAGCACCACGTTGAGCTCCCACGCCACGGCCGGGGCCGGAGCTTTCACCGGCAGGAACAATCAGAACAGTCCTTTCATGAACTCCTTCACCAGGCGATGAGACCACAGACATGACCGCCCCGGAGTTCTGGTGTAACGGGAGATAGCCGCCAGATGGATCTTGATGGAGGCATGTGCCAGCCCCGCCTTGGCCAGCGATAGCAAGTACGGCAGCACTTGAGGGGCCGTAATTCACAGAGGGTTAATCTTCTGTGCACGGCACCAGACAGAGAACCTCTTCCATTTGTGTCCATAGCACTTGAGAGTCGAGGACACCCTGGCCTTTGCAAGCACCTCCTTCCAGTCCGCAGGGATATCGTACCCTATGAACTCTAGTGCTGCAGGAGCCAGGCCTGCAGGTTCAGCGATCCTGGGTCGTGATGGAAGATCCGCGTCCATCGGAGGTTTGACCGTGGGGGACGCTGACATGTCCAGAAGGTCCGGGAACCAGATCTGCCTCGGCCACGCCAGTGCAACGAGGATCATCCTGCACCGGGACCGTCTGAGTTGACTGATGAGTCGCAGCAGCAACGGCAACGGGGGGGGGGAACGCATACAGGAACAGGCTGTCCCAGGGGAATGAGAAGGCATCGGCCATACTCCCTGGCTGGGGAAACATGCTGGCGAACCTCTGGCACTTGGCGTTCGTCACCGTCGTGAATAGGTCGATCTGAGGATTGCTCCATCGTCGGAATAGGAGATCCACTTGATCCTGCCGAAGTTTCCACTCGTGCAACGAGCGCAGCTCCCTGCTGACTGAGTCGGCGATGGTGTTCTTTATTCCTGCCAGATGGAAGGGCACCAGGAACATCCCTTGGGCAACGGCCCAGTGCCACAGATCCTGCGCTTCCTTGGATAGGTCTGGGGATCTGGTGCCCCCCTGCTTTCTGATGTAGAACATCGTGGTGGTGTTGTCGGTGAAGACCCTCACCACCTTGCCCTTGAGGGACGGAAGGAACGACCTGAGGGCCCAGAACACGGCTCGGAGCTCCAGGACGTTGATGTGTAGTGACCTCTCCTCCAGGAGACAAAGGCCTCTTGCGTGGAGATCTCCGGTGTGCGCTCTGCATCCTTCCAGGGAGGCGTCCGTCGTCACCGTTTCCTGATGTGCCGGGGTCTGGAAGTCCATGCCCGCTTCTAGAGGCACGCGGGTGCCCCACCACCGGATCGCTTGCCGGAAAGTCTCGTTGAGTGAGATCATGTCTTCGAAGCTGGCCGCCGCTTGCATCCAACGGGCGTCAAGGAACTCCTGCAGTAGACGCATCCGCAACCTGCATAGGCGCAACGAGGTAGATGCCCGAGGACATCATGCCGAGTAGGGACTTGATGGACCTCACCCGGGCTATGTCCATGGTCAACAGCCGTTGTACCTTGCCCAGGATGGCTTTCGTCCTTTCCTCCGACGGCAAAGCTAATCGCGCCACTGGGTCGAGTCTGGCTTCCAGGAACAGGGCGTCTTGCGACGGTACCAAGTGGGATTTCGCGAAGTTGATCGAGAATCCCAGATCCGTGAGCAGTTGGACGGTCTTCGCTGTGTGATCGATGGCGAGTTCCCTTGACTTTGCTCTGATGAGCCAATCGTCCAGGTAGGGGTAGACGTGGATCCCCTGCAGGCGCAGCCGCGCCGTCACTGGTGCCAGGCACTTGGTGAAGACCCTGGGTGCCGACTTCAGTCCGAAGGGAAGGGCCTTGAACTGATAGTGTCACCCTTGGACCACGAATCGTAGGAACTTTCGATGTCCTTTGAGGATGGGGATGTGGAAGTAGGCATCCTCCAAGTCCAGCAATGATAGGAAGTTGCCTTCCTCCAGCTGTCCCAGCACGTGCTGGAGGGTGACCATCTGGAATTTCTGGGACTTGATGTAATTGTTTAGGAGACAAAGGTCCAGGATGGGTCGCCAACCGCCGGTCTTCTTTCGGACGAGGAAGTACCGCGAGTACACTCCAGAGCCCCGGAGCCTCTTCGGAACGAGTACTATCGCACCCTTTTTCAGCATTGCTCGTACCTCCAGGAGTAGCTGTGGGACGTGGGTTTCCTTCATGGCCACAGGTGGTAGACAGGGACACTTTCTTTGGAATTCCAGAGTGTGCCCGTGGGCCAGCGCATCCAGCACCCAACGATCGGTGGAGATGGACTCCCACACACTGATTAATTTCGCCAGCCGGCCTCCCACCGGGGTGCTTCGGTGGGGGCCCGATGCCGCAGCCGGTTCAATCCTGCTTCGCCGAGGCCTTGGCGTCTTGGCCTCCCTGGCGACGACGTCCTCCAGCTTTGCTGCGGCCTCTGTAGGACTCCTGCGACGATTAACGGGCCGCTTGGCGGTACGACGACGAACCGCCAACAAATCCTTTGGAGGCACCTTGAGACTTGCTTCCGGAGGTCCGAAAGGGCGGCCGTCGCTGATGGAGAGAACCCAAGCCCCGGGCCGTCTCGGTGTCTGCCTTGATGGCCTGCAGTGACTTGTCCACTGCCTCGCCGAACAGGTTGTTCCCGTCGAAGGGCATGTCCAGTACCCTGGTCTGCACGTCCTGACGGAAATCTGTGGCCTTAAGCCAACCGCGCCGACAAAGGCAAACGCTGTTTCCCATCTAGCGAAAGCCGGTGTCGGCGATGTCCGTGGCCACCGTGATGGCATGGTCGTCTGGGAGGAGATCCAGGAGGGGGGCGATCTTGAACCACAGCTCCCCGTCATAGCGCGCCACGATCGCGAGGGCATTGGCCGATTTGATGGTCGTGGCAGCGGACGAGATGACTCGTCACCCCATGGCGTCCAGCTTCTTCCCCTCGCCGTCAGGTGGGGAAGTGGAATTTGATCCCGTCGCCACAGCCGATTTCTTCTTGGCTGTTGCAGAGACCACCGAATCCGGGGACGGCTGAGCTCTGATGCACATCGGGGCGGAATCTGGTACCCGGTACTTCTTCTCATACCGGTTCGTCTTCGCAGGTGCCGTGGATGGGTTCTTGAGTAGCGACAGTCCTTCGTCCCAGATGTCATCTAATAACGGTACTGAGGGGACGGTCTTCCTCTTGGCCTCCCGTCGCTGGTAGAGGAAACCCTCCTTCTGTTCTTTGGGACAAAGTTGGAAGAGCTCCAAAGCCCTGGCGATCATGGCATGGAAAGAGCCAATTTCGTCGAGGGAGGCCCAGGCAGAAGGTGATGGGAGATCCGTCCTGTCGTCACCACCGTCGTCGTCATCCGTCCCTGTCGTCGTCCGTCCCCGTCGTCTCCGTTCCCGTCCCTCGGTGGAGTGGAAGGCGATGAGGGCTGGAAAGGTGGGGGAGGTTGGACTCGCCTGCGCTTGTTCGGTGGGCTTTCCGACGGTCCAGCCGGCGCTGGATCGTCTGCTGGGGTTAAGGGCAACCTTGTCCTTATCTCCGTACACAGGGCCTGGATAGCCATCAAGATTGCTCCCGAGTTGTCCTGTGGCATAGGCACCGGTTGCAACGGGAGTGACGGCTGGGGAGTAGGGTCCTCCGTCTCCTCCACGATCTGCGGCTCCTCGTCGGCTCCACCGTCGCTTTCTATGTTCGCCTCGTCGGGATCCCTCCCGTAGGACCGGACTGCCTCGAACTTCTTGTCCAGGATCTTTGCAACGCCAACCAGCTCATCTTCAGAGGTGGTATCAGTGTCCGTTATGGCTACCGTGCCCCCCTCTCTTTCTCCACCCGGAGTTTCATGGGGGTCTTATCGATAGGCTGAAAAGAGGATTCCCTCCAGGGTGGCAGGGAAACTCTAGGCCCGGAAGTCGTCCCCACTGGGGTAGCCTCCACAGGCTTCGCCAGGGCCGCCACGACTCCTTCGATCGAGGCCTTAGCTAGGTGAATCAGGTCCTTCGCGACTTTGGGCGTGCCTGAGGCCTTTACCTTAGGGGGAGGGTCGCTGCCTCGCTCCCCCTCTGCCGCCGTCGGGATCGACCAGGGCTTCTTCCGAAGCTTACCCGGGATCTCTGACTTCCTCTTCACCAAGCCAGAGTGTTGGCTCGTGGTTGATGGCATCAGTGACATCGCGCCCTGCCTGGCAGCCAAGGAGCCCGAACCATCGGCGCTCCCGGTGCCCGCGGACTCGCGGTGCTTTGCCTTTTGTTGGGCCCCCGTCGCCAGTGCGACCTCAAAGGTCTTAGAAGACCGCTCGGACTTCCTCTTCTTCTCACCTGCTGCTGGACTTTTCCCCTCCAGCCAGTTGGTGAATCGAACGTGACGATCCTTCATTGTCCGTTCGGACATATTCTTACAAAATGCACAGTCCTTTTCCACGTGCGATTTGTCATTGTGAAGGCAGTAGAGGCACCGAGAGTGCTCATCTTCCTTGAAGACATTCTGTAATCCACATCCATGGTACCTCCTGAACAGCTTGGATCCAGGCGTTGTGTTTCCTTTGTCCTGGGGCATGTCCACGGGGGGTAGGCCTCAAAGATCTTCCGGAATCCTCCAAGAAGCGAAAACGCGACGAGAATTTGCCCTTGAGGGGCGTAGAAAATTCAGAAACGGGTCCCATTTGATCGGAAGTAGAATCGGTCGAGCTTGAGGCTCGATTGACCGAAAAAAATATAAGGGTAAACTCTTCGAAAAATCACAAAACACAGTAAAAGCTTGAGAGCTATAGCACGAGGATCCCAACACTTGAACGTGCGGTACAAATCTGAAGATGGCTGCCAGAGGAGGGGCTTAGGTAGAGGGCAGTCATTGGCTGGGGGCAGTATGACCCAGAGACCAGTGATTGGTTACTAGTAGAAAGACAGTTCAGAAACGAAACATTTCTTTACCGAGGATTCCCAGCCTGACGACGGGGAATATTCATGAGTATGTGAATCCATGCCAGACCCCATGCTGGAGAATGGGAGTAAAATCCCTGACCTACTTCCTCTTGAGGAACCAACTCTATCGTTCCTAAGAACAGGAGTTTTTGGATCTCTTCCAGAAGCTCCAGGGATGGTTTTCGGAGCTTTGGAGGAGAGCAAGGTGGATTAGCCGGAAGGGCAAGGCGGTAACCATGTAGAATAATATACAGAACCCATTCCTCTTGAGTAACGGTTTTCCAAAAGGAAAGGAAGTTGAAAAGCCTTCCTGTTACCTCAGATGTATGCTCCTTGATAGTAGGAGCGGAAGGTATGTACATGCCCGGAAGGAAGTCAAATAGACTTCTTTTGCTCTTGAGCAGAACTTGAGGAAAAGAGAAGGTCCCGACTTACACTTGGATCTATATCTTCTCTTTTTAGAAGAGTAATACGATTTAGCAGAAGTGGCAGAACTATTGTTTCCTTTCGGACGTGGTTTGAATGATTTAAAGTTTTGGTGGTATGGCTGTTTCACCGAAATTGAGCTAAGGGTTTTGGCGGCCGTGACACTGGCCTTACATTTCTGAAGGACCTCATCTGTGGATGAATCAAACAGTGTTTTGCTATCAAATGGAAGGTCAAGCACTTTCTCCTGGATATCTTGGAGAAGGGAAAAGGCTGACAAATATGCGTGCCTATGCATGCAGACTGCACTAGTGACTGCTCTTGCTGTTGGGTCAGTGAGGTCTTTAACCACTTGAAGCTGCTGAAAAACCGCCTCTCTACCCTCTGAAATCCAAAAGGAAAACACGTCTGCGGCCTCCTGAGGGAGCATGTCGGTAAAGCTTTCAAGATTCTCCCAATTAAGGATATTAAATCCTGCCAAAACTGTAGCAGTGTTAACCTGCCTGAGTTGTAAGATAGAGTTAGTGTAAGATTTCTTACCTTGAGTCTCCCATGCTTTTGCATTTTTATCTAGAACTGAAGCTGGAGAAGGGCCTTTACCCTTTGTGGCTAGGGAAGCTGAAACTAGCGTAGATTGAGCCAGAAGATTGCGCAGGAGTATGAAGGGTTCCGCCTTAGGCACCTTGGATTTGTTATCTATGGCCTTGGAGATGTGTGGATCGGAACGAGGCTTACCCCAATGAGCTAGAGCCTGTTCTAGAACAGAATATTCCATGGGAGGTGGGACTTTTGACTGCTGACATGGCAGTTTCCCAAAAACACCAGGCATTTTAGGCGTATCCTTAGCGAGGATTGTGCCTGCATAGCTTTAGTTACAATGTCATGAAACACCTTAGATGGTGACTGAGTGGTGTCGTCATCTGAGTCAGAGTCCTTGGACATGTTCTGTTTCTTGGGTGGAGGAGCAGAGTCCTCGTTGTCTACTGATACCGTGATTGGCTCAGGAATAGAACCGATGGGTACCGATTCGGGAGGGAAAATAGGTGACATTTTGTCTTTAATGCGTTGAGCCAGAACTTCTAGGAAGGGCTCAGAAAGCATGGTTTCCAGCACAGTATTGGTGATGTCGTTCACAATTTGGGAAGGGCTAGGTTGAGGGACTTCTAGTCTGAAAGGAGAAGTAGAAGAATCAGCCCTGTTAGATGGTTGGTTAGGATTATAGATATTAAAAACCACGGGTCTAGGCACTTGGATATTGGTTAGAACCAGCTGTGGTCCAGGTTGTGCTGGTACCTGAGCAGGTTGACCCAAATTGTCCTCAGACTGAGGAGGAAATTGATTGAACTCTCACAGGAGTGCTGAATAATTGCCTCGGTAGAACCGTAAAAGATTTGGAAGCATCAAAGTCTTCCGAGTCAGAAATTAGAGTAGAATTATCCTACTGACTCTCTGGTACCGAGTCCGAGACAGATGCCATGGGACATTTCTTCAGTTTGTGCTTTTTGGGAGAATTTAACGGAGTAGATCTCTAATGAGAGTGCTTATGCCTCTTGTGAGAGGACTAATGTGATTTCCTCGTTACCAAGGTGCTTGAAAGCTCAATTGCGGTAATAGAGGGTAAAACATTGTCTTCAGTACCGAAGTACCAGACATTTTACATGCGGAAGCCAATTTGGCTTTTTCCGGTACAGGGAATTCGGAACAGTCCCCCTCTTACCGATGTCAGCCTCCCTCCTGTTCCGAAAAAAGTCTTCGGTCATCTTCGTTACCGGTTCCAACTGTGACATGGAGAGAAGACGAGTCCGCAGAGACCTCGGGTGAATCCCACAGCAAAAGACACAGGTACTCACCGGGTGATGTAGACCCAAACAGCAGACGCAGGCATGATGGGGATCGGCCACAGAGAAATGCTTCTGGCAATGGTTGCACTGCTTGAATCCTGTCGCATACGAGGCACCACAAATTGAAAAAATTAAAATGAAGAACCAATCGCTAAGAAAAAGGGATGGGCAGCAAAAAGAAATGCCCAAAAAGGACGGAGTCGAAACCAAAATTCCGACCAGCCCAGTAGGTGGAAAAACAGGAACTGGGTGTGGAATGTTGGTGGCATAGGGGTAAGGTGTGGGGCTGGCACATATGATATGATATGGCATTTGTAACGCGCCTATACACAAGTGTTTCAAGGAGGGACGCATCCGTGACTTAGGCCACACTCCTTCAAAAGTTCTTAAAGCAACAGCTATCTTTTGCAGCCAGCTTTTCCGGGCCGCCTGTGGATGCAGGAATCCCAACCAGTTGGGAAGGAGGGAGAGCTAGGACAAAAGAGAAATATGCTTAGACTTAATTGGATGTTTCTCTAGAAATTCCATAAAGGAAGCCATCTTGTTAAGAGTGACCTCAAACCAGTCTTTAGTCCAAGCACCACCAGAGGAGGTGTCCTGGAGTGTAAAAAGCACTTCCTCCTTTTGACTTCCATGTATTTGTGTTTTGTTTTTCAGTGACTCCACTGAAGAGGTGGTGGCACCTGTGTACCCTGAACTTGGCACCTGGGGTGGATATTTTGGTGACTGAAGCTATTTTGGGCACAGAACACTCTTGCTCGGCATATGTTTGGCCTTTAGAACATGCACCGAGAGAACACCACTGGGTGTGGAGGTCTTAAGAGCCGCCAAACCGCAAGCTGTGGGAATGAGTTCCGTTGCAGTTTTAGAACTTCGACAAGTGCCTGGGCGAGGTATGTTTATGTTTGTGTAAGGCACATTGGTTATTTAGCATCAGCACCCCATACGCTGCCACAACCCCTGGGTGTGTTTTCTATGTCTGCCTTTCTATGGAGTCTTCCTTTGTTACAGCTGCCATTCAGAGCTGGGGACTGGCACTCAGGAATCTTCCGTTTCCGGATCATATGTCTCCTCGACATCACCAATGGAGGCGGGACGGTCCGCTCTGCCTCCGATTCCTCAGCGCCGGCGGGGTATTCTGTCAATGCCTCAGCTTGCACTGCAGAGGCTGCTCAGCACTTCAACCGTCAAACTTTAAGCGTATTCGATTTGAAAAACGTACAAGCTCGACATTTGGTCTCTTGGAAGACTATGGTTACACATGCTATGTGCATCCTTCCAGGAAGGAAAATGTGCAATTCCAAGACAGGCAGATTTTAAAATGAGTTTTCTACATTATTAACGCTAGGGGACAGTGATACAAAACATATTATGGGAGAAATGTGTGGAGACCTTCTCTAAAAACGCACTACATTTTTGCCCCCCCCTCCCCTCTCCCTACAGTGTAGGCCGAAGTCTGAAGAGTTGTAGACCGTCGGCGAGGCTCTGAAAGTTTATTATTATTAAACTAAATTGAATATAAATGTTCAGTGACTTGCAATGACTCCAATGGTGAAAAAATTATTTGAGGACCTTGACGCGTGAAGGATCATGGGTACAGTACACGTCACACTAGGGATAGTATTACAAACACGCCCCTTTGACATCCCTTTTAGAATTAGAAAATAAGTCATGTGATACTCTGCACCAACCACTAGCATGTGATTCTAAGCAGATCCACAAGCCTCAGAAATATGTTGATAGAATTGTTTTAGTAGTAGTACTCACCCTGTGACTTTATAGTTTTAGAGGTCATTGAGGCCTAATGAATAGCGTATGTTTATTCTTACTTATTTGAGTGTGCTGTGTGTGTGTATCATTGTACCATCACACCACCACCATTTCTCCTGCAGTCGAAGTCTTACCGCTTAGCTACACTACCTTGATTTTGGGTTGACCCAAGTGTCTTTTCCCTGTTCATTAAAACAGGACAGCCTCTCAGAACCCTCCTCCATGTCTGGTTTGAAAAATCCATTTTAATTGTGGCGTATGGGTAAATTTTATAGAGGATTCTTTGGCAAACCGGTGCAGCGGTAGGACCTACCTAGGTTACAGTTGGTGGGGCGGACTCCCTAAGACTCTAAGTCATAGCTTCTTGGTGCTGTGTATGAGTGACAGGGTCCATAATCCACTCACTTCTGTGGCCTGTCCTGTCAGATAGACTATGAGCAAAATTCAACTTGACTTAGTCCCTACTATATGAAGATGTTGGTGTCTAGGGTTTACCTCTGTCTGGGTCCAGTGGTGCACATTAGAATACCTGTGGAGGGTGCTGAAGGGGGTCTGAGGAATGCCCATATACCACTGCTATTTACACAACTAGTGTGCTTTCCAGGTCACCAGAGCTTTTCTGAGGCTGAAAGAAGGTGGATCCCATGTGGCATTGTTACATATTGTATGCTGAGACGTTTGAAAATGTTAAATTAAGAGACATTAGAATTGTCGGAAAAGGAGAACTTGGTAAAAAAGACATATAAACATAACATTTTCACTTCAGACAGTTTCCAGACATGCATAATTACTGTCCTTTGTAAAACACATAATTTAAAAATCCAACAGTAGCCAATACTAGACTTATTAGGGATACACTAAGTAATTTTGCCCACCATTCATCAGGGGTAATGGTTCTATAATGCTTCAAAAAGTGCTCACAGTGAAGTTGTCTCAATTCCATTAAAGCCGGGCAGATTACCACCACATGCTCTGGGAAAGATTATGGCAAGAATCTGAACCAACTCTCTAAGATTTTATCAAAATAGCAAAAGGTATGGAAAGATTATCAGCTGCTCGTAAGAAGCAAGCAAAAAAACAACTGGAGGACAAGAAACAAAAAAGTACGACTACCATAGCAAGAAAAAAAAGGAAGGACGGATCATACTTTCAGTGTGGAGATCCACAACACCTGACAACACAAGATGCATGTCCAGCAATTGAGAAAATCTGTAAGAAATGTGGATTGATAGAACATTTTCCAAAACTTTGTCTAAAGGCCAAATATAAAAAAACAAGGTGCAAGCTAGTGAAATCAAAGACTTGGATGAAGAGATAGCAGATATATTACAGAGTTGACGTTATGAGTAAAAACCAGTGTGATGGTGGGAGATCCACAAGAACTATAGGAACAGACTACCATAACATCAGCCATCCAACATGTACAGCAAGAGAAGAGTTGGAACTCATGTCGGATCTTGGATTGCTACATACTATATTTCCTGCATCCGCCTATCATAAAAGGTTTGAAAGTCAAGTGGGTTCACTGAAGAAAATGGTACACATTTCAGAGGCATATTCCGCACACAAAATAGTTTTTCTGGGATGGTCTGTGTCATCCATGTCCTATAAAGACAAGCACATAAAAGGCAGAGTGAATACGGTTTGATATATGATATGATAGGTTATTTATAACCCACTTAATACCCAGAGGTTTCTAAGAGCGGACCCAGGGATCAAACCTGTGTTGCTCTGTGCCATCTTGCTTCCAAGGCGAGCACGTTGGCCCTGAGTTATCCTCCTGAGTTTCAGAGGGGCCACCTATTCTGAGCTGGATGCAATATGCAAGAGTTTGGAATACAGCTAGAGCCAGATGCAGAAGTTCAAGTGATGATGATCAAAGAGGACAAAGGGGCAAATCACCAAATACTGGATTTTCAGAGAGTGTTCTCATCAAAAATTGGACCCCACAAGTCATTTTAGCATTAAAGTACACTCAAAAAGAATGCCAAACCAATTTAAAGGGAATTTAAGGAATATGCCCATAAGGTTATTATCTCTTTTTGAGAAGATAGTAAAGGAAATGATAAGAGAAGGCATAGCAAAAGAAGTGGAAGCTTCAGAATGTGCATCGCCGGTAGTGGTAGTCGTGAAGCCGATTCAAAGCATCAGAATGTGTATGATCTTAGAGGTTTGAATCCACACATGGTGGCTGATTGTCACCCATTACAAAGCTTCGCTGAGATGATCAGCATGAGAGGCAATGCGAAGATGTTTTCAATAATATATCTAATAAGTGTGCTGTGATCTGTAACCTCTAGAAAGAGACACTGAAGATGAACAATTATTTAGTGAGAACAGTGTGATGTCAGAGTGAGACATGAAATCTTAATGGCATCAGAATGTCAGTTGATCCAAGACCAGACAGAGGTGGCAGCAGCTAGAGGAACAAACTAAATGCCATCTTTTTTTAAACTCTTTATTTATCAATTCAAAATATGAAACACATCCCAAACATCAAAATAGAGTCAGTGAGAGACATTTTAACAAATCAGATGGTTCTTTCCCAAAGGAGAAAAGACATAGATGAGTTCCATTCTTCCCTGTGGAGTCATACATCATAAGCCACAATCTAATTAACCCTATGAAATGTTACTAGATTTGAAAAAGAGAAACAACAACACAATGCGAAGACATTTACAGACATGTATAGACAATACGACAAAACTCAACTCACACTCATTTATCCCACCTGCTCACATCCTCAAAAATCACACATTCACCTGAACTCTCTCAACTGTTACAATGGTAGATTAGTCTCAACCATACAATTAATTAAATGGTCACCACATCCCCGAATATTCACCCTCTCGTTTCAGTTTTTGCATCATGAGTTTCTCATAGCTAGACAGAGTCTGTAAATCATCCAGCCCTCTACCTTTGGCTTTTTCCTTGTTTTCCAAACCCTCAGAATTTGTTTAGTTGCCATCACCAGGCCTTTTTTATCCAGCTTCCATAGTCTAGAGCCACATTACATCTCCTAGTATCTGAGAGTAGGATTACTGAATAAGGTGATCGATCAAGGAAACACCACTCCCAAAATTGTATCCAGCCTGTCCAGAATTTACCCACAAAAGCCAATCACTCTCAGGCATTCCCACAGCACAGGTAACAGAGTACCTCCCCTTTGGCCACATCCTCAGCAGGATTCCTCATTTGTCATACCTAAATCAAGCATCCGTACTGAGGTCCAACACAGACGACACAAAATTCTCTGACGAATGAATCACAGGTTCAAATCCATCTTTGTCTTCGTACCCACTCTTAATATAATATCCCATTCCTTTACGGTTATGTCCCTGCCCAGCTCTTTCATCCATGCTTGCCTCAATCCTTCCCAGGAGGCAGTACAGGAGACCTCCATAGGCATAATTTTCAGGAACGTTGAAACCATACGAGGCGGCAAGTCAAATATAATACAGGTCATCGGTTTATCCCTCAATAGACCACTCAGCATCCCTTGTCTGTGCGTCAGAATACCTGTATTCCTGTATACCTCCTTAGTTCCCTATTCCCTAAACCAAAATTGATTGTAAGAGTCAAAAGGAACCATTTGCCCATTGTTCCAAACATCACACACTCGTAAAACTTCTTTCATCAACCAACTCCGCCAGCACGAAGTCTTATTCATAATTCGTAGTCCTTGATAGTGCCACAGAGACGCTCCATAATGAATCCATACATTCTCGCCACGACCTGCCATTCATACAACAAGTGCATCTGTAGTTGCCTCTGTAGCGGATAATTTTGCTTTTAAGTTGTGCATTTTCCCCTTGGAATATACATCATGCAAGTAATACAGTAAAAATGTAGCTTTTTGTATAGACATCCAAAGTGGCATGCAATTATCCCTCTCTGTAAAGTGCGGACTTTTTCAATATAAACCGCTTGTGATAGTGTTCTAGATTAGGATACCCAAACCCCCCTCCTGCACTGTACGCATTAAAATGTATAGCGGAATCCCAGGTCTCTTACGCTCTCCCCATAGAAAGTTCTGAAAAACTTTATCAATACGCCTGAGCACCTTCTTCAGAAACCTCAGAGGGAGTGATTGAATAATGTAGAGAGCCTTGGGTAAAAGCACCATCTTAATTGCATGAATTATTGCCCAAATATTAAGCGTCAGGCAAACCCATTTGTGCACATCCCATTGAAGAACCTCTAAGTCTACTATCCTCTTCAGATCTCGGACAAGGTGCACTCCAAAGTACTTCACACTTGTATTAGCCCATTGACAGTTCCAAACAATCAAGTCACCACGTGGGTGTAAGGTATCAAGTGGAAAGACCACCAACTTCTTCCAGTTACTTTTTTGGCCTGATAAGAGACCCATTTCCTCAAACATGCTTCTTAGTCTCCCCCCCTCCCTCTTATGGGTTAGCCAGAATTATGGTCATTTCATCCGCATAGCACAGAACTTTGATTTCACTATATCCTACCCTTAGGCCTCGAAGGCCCTGTTCCTGTTTAATATAGGCCACAAGAGGTTTCAGTGCCAGATTAAAAAAGGGGGAAAGTGAACATCACTGCCTAATACCTCTAGACAAAGGGAAGAGAGCTGAAAGTTCCCCATTCACCCATACCCTGGCACTAATTGATGAATGCAAGTCTCTAACCACCTTCAAGAATGTACTTTCAAACTCCATATTGATTGGCCACTCTCTCCACACTTATGCCCCTGCAGAACAATATCCCCACCCCTCTAGATTTGGAAACATAGTAATTTAACATTGTCTTATTAAATCTTGTGTTAGTTAAAAGATTTCTAGACCCCCTCCACCAGATGGGTCTCGTGTAGAAAAACAACATCCTCCCTTACCCCCCATAATCACAACATCACCTTTTTCCTTTTTCGAGGGCAGTTCAGACCCTTTTCCATGTGCAGAATGACAACTCTCTCATCTATTAATATTGTCCTTCATGCAGTATCCCCCTCCCCGCCTTCCTCCAATAATAGAATCAGTGTACTCATCACATATGCCAACTTTAGATTCAGTACTAGCCAATGCTTACAATTTACAGATGTGGGGAGTTTCACAGATGGTGCTGGTAACTCAAAGATTGCACTTGCGCACTTGTGATGCCTTAGGGTGGGAACCAAGTTAAAACAATTGGCATTGACTGATATGTTAGCCACAGGCATGATACACAAGTAACTATCATACATTCAACAACCACAACACATCACTGACAAGTCACACACACAGGAACACAATAAAAAACGAAAAATGAACATCTTGGACAAAACATTCTGCATCACGACAGAATGGTGATCAGTCCCAATAAGTACAATGCAGTAAATATTCTGAATCGTTCTCCCAGAATACTGTGCCTTATTCAATTAGTTATAGTATAGACCTCCCTCCCTCAATAATAAAAGTAAAAACAGTATATTTATCTAAGCGCAGGATTACCCCAATATAACTGGAATCTTTTTTTTTTTAAGACATCAAAGATGCGTGTTACAGCTTTGAAGTCACTCCTCCCTATTTGCCCTGAACGGGAAGGTAAATCATGTAGCTTTCCAATATCCTCAGCTGTTCATTCACTTGTAGGTACTTCACAGTGTATGACTGGCATACAGATGACAAATAATGTCAAGCGTGGGTAAAAAGGTATTATTTTAAATAGATCAATGGGCTTTTGTCCCCTTGACATGCAATTATTAAGTTATACCTGATTCAGAGTCATCACTCACAACAAAGTTGTCAACGATGGGATAACTTAATCACAGCAAACACATAACACCATTTAATCACTCTATTTGGATTGTCCAGATTTAATCAAATGTAATTTGAGTTAACACTAGCTGTTTCAGTATTTAAAAGATTTGTAGATGGGATATTCCATGGCATCGAATGCATAATTTACTTTCAAGATGATATTTTGATTCACAGTGGGGATTCTCTGCAGCATATTAAAATCTTGAAGAGAGTTCTAAGCGTACTCTGGAACTACACTATGACAGTTAAAAAGTAGAAATGCAAATTCTTTCAAGACAAAGTGGAATACCTGGGACAAACCATGATAGTTCATGTTATTAAACCTGAAGAGAGCCTAGTAAGGGCGATATTGGCGGCTCCTAGTTAATCCAACAAGGAGGAACTACTATGGTTTCTGGTTATGTGTGATTACACTAACTTTTTGCCAAATATTTTGCGGCCACAGTTGAACCAATGAGAAGGCTACTTTGAAAGGGTCTGACATTCACATGGAATGAAGAGCAACAAATGGCATTTGAAGGGGTGAAATAGAAAATTGTTAAAGCGCCCACGCTTACAGCATTTTACATAGGAAAACAGACTACAATTATTGTTGATGCAAGTGGGAACGGTCTAGGTACAATGCTCATGCAAATCACAAAGGATGTCATGAAATACATAATGAAGAATGTCCATATGGGGCATTTGGGCATATCGACTACCAAGGGTTTGGTTAGAAAAATCTCTGGTGGCCAGCTTTGGACAATGATGTGGAGAGTTATGAGAAAATGTGTAAAGTGTGCACCAAAAGTGACAGAGCACTCAATCCAAGGGCGGGCTCCTTTACAAACATCAGAATTGACATCCAGGGAAACAAAAGCATTCCTCAAAATCTATGGAGTGGATCATAACACCACACCACTATACCACCTACAGGCAGACAGGCTAATGTAGCGGTTTAACAGGATAATTAAAGAAACCGTGCAATTGGTCATTCATTCAGGTACGAATGCCATAGAAAAAGTAACCAGTTTGATTCAGACATATCTTCTGATAGTGCATCCCACCACAGGACATTGTCCTTTTACAGTCATGAGGGGCAGAAGAGCGAGTGATCCAAGGCAGCACCATGGTTTGATAAAGAAGGGAAAAAAGGAATCGCCATGATAGTAACCACAAGTGTTGACTTACCCTCCCTTCCGTTCAGGACCTCGGAGTGAGTCAGCTCGAAGGACTTGAGTCAGTCTTGGGGTACAGGATCCCAGGAAAGCCTGCAACTGGCCTTGACTAAGCAAGAGGATTTGGGAACCCATAAACCTGCAATGTCTGAGGAGGAGAGGTGAAGCAAACTCCTAGGAACTGTAGGGGCCCAGACATTAGTTCTAGGGGCTATAAGGAACTCATGGTGGCAACAGTAAAGACAGACAAGTGATCACAGTTCAAGGGTGTTTATTGAACAATGAATGCAGGGTGGGAAAACGCCCAACCTAAACCTAAATCTAAGATGGGAGCAAGCGTCGACCATCAAATGAAAAATAAGGTAGTCCTAGTGGCGTTGTGTCAAAATAAAAGGGCCTATACTAAGAAAAACCTATTGCCAAGTCCTTACAACTAATTACAGAAGGAGTGTGGGATAGTGTTTCAATAAAGAAAGAAGTGTTCTCAAATAATAAGTCAGGATGTGATTGCCAGGGGTCTCCCTTCCCCATGTTTTCAGCACGGTACAAGGTGGGACCTTGGAGCACAGCACACACTCGAGCTTTCTCAGCACAAGCCAACCAGTTCCGTTCCAGCTAGCACAGTACACGCTCGAGCTTTCTCAGCACGAGTCGACTGTTCTGTTCCAGCTATCATGTTCTTCGATGGTAAAGTCACTTTTCACTAAAAAGTCTCTAGCCTTCGAGGCCTGATGTATCCAACAAACAAACACAAACAAAAAGTTATTTTCCACAGTTCACGTTGGGTGATGGCTTCACCCCTAATCCCCCAAACCCCCTCTTCCGGGCGCAGATGCCTCCCGTATTGTATTCCACCAATCAATTAAACCGTTCCTTTCTCAAGGAACGTTGGGTGATGACTTTTCACCCCTGGATCTCCCTCGACTCGGCTCGGACCCACTTGACAAGGGAGACAATTCACTTCCCCAGGTCTTCCAATACCTCTTACTTTCACGAGTCTTAATGTCTTTTTAAACAGTACTTCAGGCTTTGTCTCTGATTGCCAGCTTCTCTATTCCGGGTTTACTTTTGCCAACTTCTACAAACAGTTCACTGTACTTGGGGACTTTGGACTTCGCCCCTTTTTGTTAGCATCCCTCCGCCAGGTTCACTCTTGCTAACTTCTGCAACACTCTGTTCAAGTGCTCAATTCACCAAGCAGGATTCATTTCCCTTTATTTCACAATCAGCTGTCGGTCAAAGACTTTCAACGGTACAGAGGATTTTACAAGACCCCAGTATGACCACTTTGTCCTCTTTTCGCCTCTTCCCAAGTGCTTCTGGTTCCGGTAGTTGCTACCATCCGGTAAGCGCCCAGAGTTTCCCGACGTAGCGCCCACGTGGTGCCGGCCTCCTGTGTTGCTGGTTTTCCCCTTCGTTCCTCAATCGTATCTTTAAGCCTTTCAAAGTTCAATTTAGCTGTTGGCTACTTTTCATTCAACACAGTTCGGTTTCTTATCGATTCCCACCTCGACTCACCAGCTGTGATGAAACGCTTGTCTTTCTTTATCCTTGGATTCAAGGTTGGTGCCACTGAGACAAGAGCCTTTCCCTGGATTGGTTATCAGCAGAGGAGGGTCTCGCGTACCGTAGACATCTGCTGAAATACTAGCTGGCTATTGTTGGCGGTCTTATGTTTCCAACTGCAGAGGTTTCACTGGCCTTGATCGGAAAGGGCAAGGTTACTTCTCTCGTTGTCACCCTCTCAGTATTTGCCGTCTTTCGCCTCCTCTTGAACTGCCGTGCTTAGTTAGCTCTCACGTCGTGCGGTCTGCCTTGCTCTTTCTGTGCTCTTGTGCTCCACCTTTTATCCCTGTGGGGAAGGGAAAGGGCCGTCAAGTATGTGTTATTCTGGTCAATTGCCTGACCCTTGCATTGGGACATGTCAGGTGAATGGCTCTGGTGTTAGTTCTTTGTCTTCTGTGTTGCGCAAAAGTGTTTGCGTCAGGAAAAGGGTGGAGGGGGTAGTGTATCCTACGTGGTAGGATGGGGAAAAGGTGTTGAAATAAGGGGGATACGGCGTCTCACCCGTCAGTGTCCCACTCTTACTCCCAAGGACCGCTCGTCCAGGTGATCCTCACTCACTAGTCCACCCCCAGGAACTGGATCCAATAGCGATGGCCGTGTTCTGGCCACCTGGATGACAGATCCCCAGGGACTAGCCAGGGAGACACCTTCAAGTTTCTCATAGGGCCCAAACGCCTAATCATCCACTCTGTGTGGGAGACATTTGTTTGGGATAAGACCATCTCAATTATTATTATTTTTTCTGCTGAGATCCTGGCTTTATATTTAAGTTCACCCTTCTTGTACATGGTCCCAAAACTGTGAACGCTTGGTCTTGTCGCCCTTCTTGATCCCAGGTGTCAGAAAATGCTACACCACAACATGGGGGGGGGGGTAAAGGAGGATGGAGGAATGCTGCCACCACCAACTATGCCTCTGCATTTACTGGCACACCTCACTGGACACTGGGTAATGGGTAATTGATGTCCCCTATCTAAAGCACTATTTACATAGACATCAGGTTTACACAGAATGATCCTCCTTTGACACAAATCACTCCTCCCATCTGCTACTATTTGGGGAGGATCGTCAGCTTTTCCTCTTCACACAGGACCACCATGACTGTCTCTTGGGGGCAGCTTGTCCCAGGCATTGACATTCATTCAATACATCTCTGGCAGACCCTGTTCTTGTCCTTTTTAATAAATTAGTCGACCTGCATTTTGTAACTTGTATCATGCATGCCACTTTTCCCTTTTGTTCCTCTTGTTGGGTACACTAGAAATATAGCTGATCTTGTGGTGGTGAAAACCGGTGAGTGCATTCATCTTACAAGATGTATGGCCTAAGCAGTCTTTCTAAGCATAAAGACATTACAATTCAAGAGCAAATGGTGGAAATGGAGAGAGAGTTGCCCATTCCGGACTCGCCTGGTGAGGAGGTTTGGGGGAGTAGCTCTGACCCTCCAGTTGCACATCATGAAACTACAATTGGAAATAAACCAAAAGAGGCCAAAATAACAAGATTTTTTAACTTGGTGGATAAAATCAAAAGTATAGTATAGAATAGTGTCTTCACAGAGGGTGCCGACAGGGGGGCAGCTGCACTCGGTTTCTGACGCAGAGCTGCTGAGGACTGTGGTG
Organism: Ambystoma mexicanum; assembly: GCF_040938575.1. Classification (NCBI taxonomy): domain Eukaryota; kingdom Metazoa; phylum Chordata; class Amphibia; order Caudata; family Ambystomatidae; genus Ambystoma; species Ambystoma mexicanum. The sequence continues at coordinate 668,179,980 of NC_090928.1, forward strand.
TTGTTTGATTAGGTTGAGAATCCGAGGGGGAATTTTTCTCCTTCCTTTTACACTGATGTGGAAGGGGATATGGGTGGTGGCACTATTACCTCTTACGTCTCAACTCCTCCCTATCCTGCCGCATGAAAAGGAGTACCATCTCCAGTCAATTTAACGGATGAAGAGAATAATACGAATCCACAGGCCGCCTTGGTCACTCTCAATTATGTGATTTCTATCTTCGCCTCACTCTACAAGGACATTAAAGTTAAAGTACGAATGCACCTGATTGTACTGGGTTCAATGCAGAATAAGTTGGAGAACTTGTCAAATATGACCAACCTCAAGGAAATACTACAACATAGTCTTATTAAAGAGAGATCAGATCTGTCACAGGCAATATTAATGTTACAAGGTGTTGCAAGTCAGTCACAGATTGCAACGGCCACCAACAAGGGCCACAAAACGCAATAATTTTACCTGAAGTGACCCAATCACATACAGTTAAGGCCCCAGAATGATTATCAGTAGGGGCCACTTTAACACCTCTACCGAAACATCAAGCAAATGCATTAGGCGGTAAACAGTCACTCATGTGCAAAAAAGCATCACAGAAACAAAAAAAAGTTTCAGGTTCCCAAGGTACGAAGACAAAGAATATGAAAAATAAAAGCAGCACTAATCGAGCTTCTCGTAAATTAAGGAATTTGACAATCCCTCAGACTTTTGTAAATAATAATAATAATAATAATCCAACAGTGATAGAGGGAAAAGGAAAGAAGACTGACAGTGGTAGTGGACAATTTCTAGGAGGAGGAAAAATTATACAGCGTGGGATCACCCGTTTCACCTAGGTGTGGACCATGGGCGCACGTCCCCCTTCCTAAGTTAAAGGCTAGATCATCGTCCACACAATAAGAGGCCTGAGGCTGTGGAAAGGGCTTTTAATTCGGGCCTTATGGATTCAAATACACATGGTATTCAGGTAGGGGCTGTCGTACTTCCCTGAACAAAAGTCAAGTCCATTTACACACACTATGACCAGGCTATGGAGTAGAGAGATACTTCATCTGCCTCCTTGGACTCTAATATTCGTGGAAAACAGATTGGTTCATTTGCACCTTATGTGAATAAATTGTATAGAATCGCAGCACAGTGGGAGAGTAGTAATGAGGTCCAAGCCAATAATATGGGACCCAGAGTGGAGCTGAGTAGAAATTGCTCAGAGGTACAAACTGATTTTAATATTAATGGGGCCATGTTTATGTATGAGAGACTCCGAACAGGACATAGAAACAAGACAAAAAGGACAAACCTGTTAAAATAAGATCGTCAACTCCTTTCAGTATACTCAGAGGAGCAAGGAGCTCTGAGCCATCCCACTCTTCTAGTGTTGATTATAAATTGTAGGTGAACAAGTCGGGTTTTGGGGGGGGGACCCATTTGTGCACAGGTTGGGGGGGGGGTGGATGGAAGGAGGTTAGTGGGGCATTGTTTCTCTCCCATCTCATAAATTATTAATTGAAAGTATTTTAAAGACAGGCTTCTTTCACTTAATAGATCCAAAATCCTCTTACTGTTATCAGACATTTTAAATTTGAGTGTGATTACTTCGAGTGACATTAAAAGGGTAGAATTTATAGACCCTGAACAAACAAGTTTGGTTCTTGTTTGTTTCGATTCAAGTAGTTATGAGCTTATACTCAAAGAAGTGGCAAATTGGTTTCATTATCACACCATTCAACACTGGGTTTAGTAATAATGATAGGCATTGCTATAATGCGATGGACACGGATAGGAGTAACGCTGTTGAAGTTTCTGCGGCTAATGGCACAACCAAACAAAGAAGTGTCCATTTTGGAAGAGGGGATGTGGTTAACGGAAGTAAGGACCAAGATTGCTCATGGATAGTGTGTTCCTTATCCAATCAAAGGAGTGTAGAGGTAGTAGCCAATAGGCTTTAGCACTATCTGCTCTGAACCTGCTCCCATGAAACACAAGAGGGCATTCCCCATCTCTTTATAAACCCAGAGTTGCGGTCCATTTTGTGGAAGTTTGGGATTGTGTGCCTTCAAAGATATGGTTGATATAGCGTCTGGCATGGGATGGCTACATTGTCTACTTTCAACCCTCTCGAAAAGGTCCCTTGGTGCGTCCTTCAGAAGGTTTGTTTTCAATGTTCAGAGCAGATGGTGGGATTTTTAATGTTAAGCAGCAAAATACCTTCCAAAAAATATTAGCACTGGAGTATGATTTAAAACTGCCGGGAATTATTACCCCTTTCTCACTGATATATGGGCATATACTCATTGGATAACTTTTTAGTTGGCTTAATGGATCTTATTGTTAGTTGGACTGTGGACAATATTAACATCATGTGGAAGTCCTAGATGATTTTAATTCAACTTGCCCTAAAGATGATTCATTACAGTCAGATTAATCTCATACTCTTGGTGGTTCTCTTAACTTGTTAAAAGTTAGTAATGGTGTCAAGTGGGAAAACGGTCTAAGAAATATAGGTTTAGTAAAATTGAATGGAGCTATAGAAGGTGATCTTCTCGGTTTCTCCATTTGGCATAGAGAGACTGCCTCCTCAATGTTAGATTATATTTTTACGGACTCATTTCTTTAAAATAAAATGTAAGACTGAATATAGTCCACAGCAACTCGAGTGATCATAGCCTGTTGCAGTGCCTATTTGAACTGAATTTGAGTTCTTTTTTGGATATTTATGAGCCTGACCTGATTTTGAATGCAGCGTAGAATAGAATTTCGTGGAATGACATGAGGGTCTCTCGAGTTGATGGTGAAATAGCCCAAACTATGGATACCACCAGTTACTAGTGGAAGTTGATAACATTGACAATAGATAACTTCAACAATTTCTTCTCGGACGCATTGGAGGACACTTTGGGAGAAGATAAAATTGGGAAGAGTAAGGGAACAAAAGCATTTAGAAAGACCTATATGTATAATGCCGATTTAGCTTTGAGAAAAGAAAGAAATGAGGGCAGAGACCAGGTTTATTAAGGGAAGGAAAATAACAGACAATGAGAAGACGTGGAGAATAAAGACGTTTAAGAAGAGATTAAAAAATTGGGTTAGAATGCACAAGGCTAGTTTAGTACAAGTGTTGACTTGCCTAAGAACTAAAGATAGCAAACTTTGGAGAATTGTTAACTCAGTAAGGAAAGGGCAAGTGGAATATTTTAGCAATGCCGTAGCAGAAGCTGATTGGGCGTCACAGTTAGCGTCTCTTTCTATATAGAGACTGGATCACCTTATATTGAGAAAATGGGCCCTGTGGCCACACTGCACTGAAAGAATGCTTAATTTTAGCTTGGAGGATATATATAATATCATCAAAGCAAGTAATTCACGAGCTCTGGGTCCCAACCACCTGTAAAATAAGCATTTTAAGTGAGATCTGGGGAATTGGGCAAAGGTACTGACATTTCTTTTTGATGATATGTTAAAAGGGCGATGTCCAACTACTTGGCAGATATATATAATTCCCATTTTTAAAAGAGTTATCAGATCAGACTCTAAGAGTTATCGCCCAATCACAATATTAGATGCCGACAGTAAAATCTTTGCAGCACTACTACTACAACATCTGGACGTTTGGGCGATAGGGAAGGAACAAGTTACTTACCTGTAACTGTTGTTCTCCAGCATGGGTCTGGCATGGATTCACATGCTCATGAATATTCCCCGTCGTCAGGCTGGGAATCCTCGGTAAAGAAAAAACCAGTATCAGTTTCGTTTCTGATCTGTCTTTCGTAGTAATAACCAATCACTGGTCTCTGCGTCATACTGACCACAGCCAATGACTGCCCTCTACCTAAGTACCGCCCCTGGCAGCCATCTTCAGATTTGGAAGCACGTGAAGTGGCAGTATGACCAAGTGAAGAGCCGCAGAGGGGTAGGCGGGAGGGTTCGCATGTGAATCCATGCCAGACCCATGCTGGAGAACAACAGTTACAGGTAAGTAACTTGTTCCTTCTCCAGCATGGGGTCTGGCATGGATTCACATGCTCATGAATAAAGAATACATAGCAGTATACACATGCACAACCACGGGAGGTGGCAAAGGCTCAACATTAAGCATAGCATCAAACTCGACATTAAGCATCTTACCTCCTCACCAGGCTCACCTCAGGCGAACAGGTTGCGCAGCACTGCTTGGCCGAACCTGGACTCCTCCCTGGAATCCCGATCGACGCAGTAGAACTTCGTGAAGGTGTGCGTCGACCTCCACGTAGCAGCCCTGCATATGTCCAGCAGGGGCACACCAGAAAGGAACGCCGTAGTAGCTGCGATCGCTCTGGTGGAATGAGCTCTCGGACGGCCGGGCAAAGGTCGGTTTGCCAACCGATGACAGTACATGATACAGCCGGAGAGCCATCTGGAAATGGAAGCCTTCGAGAGAGCCTTCCCCTGATTGACAGGTCCAAAGTTCACAAAAAGTTGTGACGTCTTCCGAAAACACTTCGTGCGGTCCACGTAGAACTTCAGCGCTCTAGCTACATCCAGCGAGTGCAAAGTCCTCTCAGCCGGCGACGAAGGCGACGGGAAGAATACAGGCAACACCAAGGGTTCGTTGAGATGGAATTCCGACGGTACCTTGGGCATGAAGGAGGGGTGCGTCCTGAGCACTACCCTCGTGTCGTGGAAAGTCAAGTACGGGGCCTTGCAGGAAAGGGCCTGGATCTCTCCCACTCGTCGTGCGGAGGTGATGGCCACAAGAAAAGCAGTTTTCCACGATAGAAACTTCAACGGAGCCGAGTGCAGAGGCTCGAACGGAGGTCCCATGAGCTTGGTCAGCACCACGTTGAGCTCCCACGCCGGGGCCGGAGCCTTCACCGGCGGGAACGATCTGAACAGTCCTTTCATGAACTCTTTCACCAGGCGATGAGACCACAAGGACGTCCGCCCCGTGGTTCTGGTGTATCGGGAGATCGCAGCAAGATGAATCTTGATGGACGCGTGTGCCAGGCCAGCTTTGGCCAGCGTCAGCAGGTACGGCAGTACTTGGGGAGCCGTAATCCGTAGAGGGTTAATCTTCTGTGCGTGGCACCAGACAGAGAACCTCTTCCATTTGTGTCCGTAGCATTTAAGAGTCGAGGACGCCCTGGCCTTTGCAAGAACCTCTCTGCAGTCGGCCGGTATGTCGTATCCTCCAAACTCTAGCGCTGCAGGAGCCAGGCCTGCAAGTTCAGCGACTTCGGGTCGTGGTGGAGGATGGCGCCTCCTTCCCTGGAGAGTAGATCCGCGTCCGCCGGCAGCTTGATCGGCGGGGACGCTGACAAGTCCAGAAGGTCCGGGAACCATATCTGCCTCGGCCATGAAGGTGCGACGAGGATCATCCTGCACCGTGACCTCTTGAGCAGGTTGACTAGCCGGATTAGCAGAGGCAAGGGAGGGAACGCGTAGATGAACAGGCCCTCCCAGGGGAACGAGAAAGCATCGCCCATGCTCCTCGTCTGGGGAAACCTGCTGGCGAACCTCCGGCACTTGGTGTTCGTCGCCGTCGCGAACAGGTCGATCTGGGGTGTGCCCCACCGTCGGAAAAGGCGATCCACCAGATCCTGCCGTAGTTCCCACTCGTGGCACGAGCGCAGCTCCCTGCTGAGTGAGTCGGCGATGGTGTTTTTTATCCCTGCCAGATGAAACGGCACCAGAAAAATCCTTTGGGCGACGGCCCAATGCCACAGGTCCTGCGCCTCCTTGGACAGCGCTGGGGACCTGGTTCCGCCCTGTTTCCTGATGTAAAACATGGTGGTGGTGTTGTCGGTGAAGATCCTCACCACCTTGCCCTTGAGGGACGGAAGGAAAGACCTGAGGGCCCAAAACACTGCACGGAGCTCCAGGATGTTGATATGCAGGGACTTCTCCGTCGGGAGCCAGAGTCCCTTTGCGTGCAGATTTTCGGTGTTCGCTCCCCACCCTTCCAGGGAGGCATCCGTAGTCACAGTCTCCTGGTGGGCTGGGGTCTGGAAGTCCATGCCCGCCGTCAGATGCGCGCGGGTGCCCCACCACCGTATCGCTCGTCGGAAATTCTCGTCGAGCTTGATCCTTTCCTCGAAGCTGCCCGTCGTCTGGATCCATCGCGCATCCAGGAATTCTTGCAACGGGCGCATCCGGAGCCTGCACATGGGAATGAGGTAGATGCAGGAAGACATCATCCCGAGGAGGGACTTGATGGACCTCACTTTGGCCGCGTCGGCCACCAACATCCGTTGCACCTTGCCCAAGATGGTCCTGGTCCTCTCCTCCGACGGGGAGGCCAGAAGGGACACTGTGTCGAGCCTCGCTCCCAGAAACAGTGCGACTTGCGCGGGCACCAGGTGGGATTTGGCGTAGTTCACGAAGAATCCCAGGTCCGTGAGGAGTTGGACGGTCCTTGCCGTGTGAACCACGGCGAGCTCCCTCGTCTTGGCGCGGATGAGCCAGTCGTCCAGGTAGGGGTAGACGAGGATCCCCTCGCGGCGCAGCTGCGCCGCCACCGGTGCGAGGCACTTGGTGAATACCCTGGGTGCCGACCGTAGTCCGAAGGGGAGGGCTCTGAACTGGTAATGACGCCCTTGGACCACGAACCTGAGGAATTTTCGGTGCCCCTTTAGGATGGGAATGTGGAAGTAGGCATCCTCCAAATCCAACGACGATAGGAAATCCCCTTCCTCCAGCTGGCCCAGGACGTGCTGGAGGGTGACCATCCGGAACTTCTGCGCCTTGATGAACTTGTTCAGACGTCGGAGGTCTAGGATGGGGCGCCATCCTCCCGTCTTCTTCTTCACGAGGAAGTATCTCGAGTAAACTCCGGAGCCCCGAAGCCTCTTTGGGACGATTTCGATGGCGCCCTTCCTGAGCATCGCCTTTACCTCCAGGAGAAGTTGAGGGACGTGAAGTTCTTTCCTGGCCACGGGGGGGACGCGCGGGCACCTTCTTTGAAACTCGAGCGCGTGGCCCCGAGCCAGGGCGTCCAGCACCCAACGGTCGGTGGAGATGGACTCCCACACGCTGACGAAGCCCGCCAGCCGGCCTCCCACCGGGGTGCTCCGGTGGGGGCCCGACCCCACAGCCGGTTCAATCCTGCTTGGACGCGGCCTTGCCGCCTTGACCTCCTGGGCGACGACGGCGGGGTCCGCTAGACTTGCCTCGTCCTCTGTAGGCCTCTTGCGACGATGAGCGGGCCGCTTGACGGTAGGAAGCGAAACCGCCGCCGGAACCTCTGGAGGCGCCCTTGCCTCCGCTGCTCCGAAAGGGCGTCCGACGTTGCTGCAGAACTCTGAGGGCCCGGGCCGTCTCAGTATCTGCCTTGATGGCCTGAAGGGAATCGTCCACTGTCTTCCCAAACAGGTTGTTCCCGTCGAAGGGCATGTCCAGGACTCTGGTCTGGACGTCCTGCCGGAAGTCCGTAGCTTTGAGCCATCCACGACGTAGAAGGCAAACGCCGTTGCCCAGCTGGCGGAACCCAGTGTCGGCGATGTCCGTCGCCACGGTGATGGCGTGGTCCGAGGCCACCTCACCTTCCTGCAGGATCTCCAGGGCCTCCGCCCTCTTGTCGTCCGGCAGAAAATCCAGGAGGGGAGCTATCTTGTACCAGAGCTCCCTGTCGTAGCGAGCCACGATAGCCAAGGCGTTGGCCGCTTTAATCGTCGTCGCTGCCGACGAGATGACTCTACGTCCCATAGCATCCAATTTCTTTCCCTCGCCGTCCGGCGGGGAAGTTGATGTGGATGCCGCACCCCCCCCCCCCGCTTTCTTCCTGGCTGCCGCGGAGACGACGGAATCCGGGGTAGGCTGCGCCCGGAGGCACAGGGGGGCCGTGTCCGGGACCCGGTACTTTTTCTCGTACCGGTCTCTTCTAGCTGGCGTCGTGGAAGGGTTCTTGAGGAGGGAAAGGCCCTCATCCCAAATGTCGTCCAACAGAGGCACTGCGAGGACCGTCTTCCTCTTGGCCTCGCGCCGCTGATAAAGGAAGCCTTCCTTTTTCTTCTCCTCAGGGCAGAGTTGGAAAAGCTCGGAAGCCCTGGAGATCATGGAGTGGAAAGATCCGATCTCGTCGGGCGGAGAAGCCCTGGCGGGAGGCGACGACGGAATATCCTCGTCGTATGCCTCGTCGTCCGTACCCGTCGCTGCCGTGTCAGTCCCCGTATCATCCCCTCGGGTGGACGGGGAGGAGGGCTGGACGGGGCGCGACGGTTGAAAAGGAGGTGGAGGATGGATCCTTCTTTTCTTGGTAGGGGGAACACCAGAAGGTCCCGGTTCTGGATCCCCCGACGGGAGAGGTTCCTCCGTCGGTAACGGTAGTCTCGTCCTTATCTCGGAGCATAAGGACTGTATGGCCAACAAAATGGCCGCCGAGTTGTCTTGCGGCGCTGGCAGAGGGGAATCCGACGGGCGAGCAGGGGCCCCGTCGGTATCCTCGACGATGTCGTCGTCGTCGTCACCTGCGTCGGGGCCCATTCCGACGGGCTGGCCTTCTTCCACGCCTAGGCCGTGGCTTAAGACCTCGATCAGCTCCTCTTCTGAGGTTGAGGCCGAATCTACGACGACGCCCTGCCCCCCCTTCTTCTTCCCCACGGAGGGTTTCACGGGGGTCCTATCGATGGGCACAAAAGAAGACTCCCTCCGAGGAGGCAGGGAGATTCTGGGCCCCGAGGTCGCCACCACTGGCGCAGCCTCCACAGGCTGAGCCAGGGCCGCCGCGACCGTTTCGATAGAGGGCTTGGTCGGATTGATCAAGGCCTTCACCACCTTAGGTGCGCTCACCGCCTTATCCTTGAGGGAGGGGGCACTGCCACGCTCCTCCTCTGCCTTAGAGCTCGACCGGGGCCTCTCCAGGAGCTTCGCCGGGTGCTCGGCCTTCCTCTTACCCGACCCAGAGCGTTGGCTCGTGGTTGATGGTGCCGGGGAGGGTGCGCCCTGCCTGGCGCCCGTAGAGCCCGACCGTTCGGCGCTCCCGGTGCCAGCGGACTCGCGGTGCTTAGCCTTATGTTGGGCCCCCGTCGCCGGGGCGCCCTCAAAGGTCTTAGAAGACCGCTCGGATTTCTTCTTCTTGCCAGACGGGCTCTTACCCTCCAGCCAGTTGGCGAGACGTTGATGGCGGTCCTTCATGGTCCGTTCCGACATGTTGCCGCAAAACGCACAGTCCTTTTCCACGTGCGTCTTGTCCTCATGAAGGCAGTAAAGGCAGAAAGAGTGTTCGTCCTCCTTAAAGACGTTCTGCAGCTGGCATCCAGGGCAGACCCTGAACAGCTTTCCGGGCGTCGAGCTTCCCTTCTCCTGGGCCATCTCCGAGACCGGGCCTGAGAAGCTTCTGGAGTCCTCCGAAGTGTAGCTCGACGAAATCTTCACCCTTGAGGGGCGCAGACGAATCCGACACGGGTCCCCGTTGATCGGATGTAGGATCGGTGGAGCTTGAGGCTCTTTTGACCGAAAGAATTGAGTTATTGTGAAAAAACGCGAAAAAATAGCACTAACGCTCGAGAGCAATAGCACGAGGATCCCAACACATGAACGTGCGGTAAAAATCTGAAGATGGCTGCCAGGGGCGGTACTTAAGTAGAGGGCAGTCATTGGCTGTGGTCAGTATGACGCAGAGACCAGTGATTGGTTATTACTACGAAAGACAGATCAGAAACGAAACTGATACTGGTTTTTTCTTTACCGAGGATTCCCAGCCTGACGACGGGGAATATTCATGAGCATGTGAATCCATGCCAGACCCCATGCTGGAGAATGGCAAAATATAAAAATCTCAAACTCGGTTCAGGAAGGCCCATGGTACCAGTCTGAATGTTTTTTTAATAAAATGTTGCCAAGATTTAGTTTTGGGGAAAAAATATGAGGCGATTCACTTGGCGGCAGTCGATTTATCCTCTGCTTTTGAGCTGTAATCGTCTATGAAAGAAATTAGAAAGAGGGGGAATTCTTGCTTATCTGTTTAAGTTAATTATGAGGTGTCATGATAATTATAATGTGCAGGAGGGAGCCCCTCCTCAAAATATTCCCATCCGAAATGGCTTAAGGCAGGGGTGCACTTTTGCCCACTGCCTTTTTAATGTGTAGGTTTCATAAGTAGGTGAATTTCTACACCAGGCTGCTTTGCCCCTCCGAGATTGGGATCACTGACCATAAAATAGTTAGCGTATGGCGATTACTTTACTTTATTGGATCAAAGTAGTATCGGCGTGCAGAGAATCTGACCTGCTTTTTTGAATTATGCAAGTGTAAACTTTTTAAAGACCAATGCAGTCAAAATGAAAATTTTGTTGATAACTAGTAAAAAGGATGTATACATGTGGACGAGGTCCCTTTTAAAAAAGAGAGGCACATGGTGTATTTGAGATACCTCATTACAGGAAGATCCGATAAAGCTTACATAAATAAGTTATTCGAGGCAATGTCTGGCTCATTTATATCCCAAATGAAATTCATAAAGAATAGATACTGCAAATATACATACACACCGTTACTTAAGTAATATATAGGAAATGTTATACCAAAGCTTACGCATGGTGTTGAACTCCACCACGATTGGGTTTTGGAAGCTCAAGGAATGCTTGAGAGTTTACTATGGCGTTAAGTACTAGGCATCCCAAATGCAGCTCCCACTGATGCCATTAGGTTTGAGCTCGGGCTACACTCTCTTAAGGTAATAGGTCAGTGGAAAATATTATCCCTATTAGGAGTGTACCGAACTTCGGTTTGGAGTAAATATTCAGCCGAATTCCAGCTGATAAAAAGCTATTTGGCTCCGGCCGAATAGTTTCTTGCTATTCGGCTCTTGCCGAATACTTTGTCATTCTCATTTGAATACAATGCAACAAGAACTCAGAAAGGCAAATATAGACTTCAGTTTACAAAATTGAATAGAATTAGACCAGACACTTAGCCACAAGACCAGACAAATTGCTATCACACAGCTGTAAAATATCTTGTATTGTAATCTGCTCTTTAGGGCATGTTTTGTAACAGATTCTTAGACATAAAAGGTGCTTATCTTTTATACTTTGCCAGCAACAATACAGGAACATCTTTTCTTTTGGCGAATGTTTAGTTGCAATTTGCCCTTTCTTCAATTGGAAAAGACAAACTGAAAGAAATGTGCATATTTCACTGAAGGATACATTCAGTTCCTGTCATGTCACTTC